>NC_143169.1:17754960-18067446 GCF_047325235.1 Durio zibethinus
GAACTTCGTATGCCTAAGTCAACCCACAACAAGCGTGCGGGCGCTCAGCCGGCCAGAGGGGCAGGATGCATAAGCCGAGGCTCGGTCAGGTCCCCCTCTATGTGCTGCTGATCCTACTGGCGTAACTCTCGGTCCTGTTCAATCTTAGACTGGGAATGAACTCTATATGCCTAAGCCAACCGACGAAACGAGCGGGCAGGCGGGCAGTACGCCGGCCAGAGAGGTGGATGCGCAAGCCGTGGTCGATAGGGTGGTAGGTGGGTTTAGGCACATCTTCATATTTCTGCCATGCCAATGCCGTTTTTGTGGCTTGTAAATTCATACAATGGTCCCTTAAGCCTTCATGTGAAGTTTCATGGCAAGACGACTCGTTTTCTATTTTTCACGAATTTTGAAACTTTTTATGATTCCGGATTTTTTTAAAATTTTTTCAAAAGGAGTTTTGTCACCAAACTTGGTCGACATGATCCTTGTATTATTTTTGGCTTGCACTAAAAAATTCAACTAAAAACTCGAAGTGTACAGGATTTTGTGACCATTTGAAAAAAGTGTCCCCATTTCGTACACTTTAATGGCTACTGGCAGCAAACCTGTAAAATCTCAAATGCTCTTTAAGGGGGTGTGAGTTCTTGAGGGTTGATGAGGGATAGGGGGCCAATATAAGGGCCAAGTACCAGCACCCATTGCACATCATGTGTGCACACCCTCGGCCCCCCAATCACCGGAACCCCCAATGCCGCCGGTCATGTTCTTCGATGATACTCTGGTGATGATGCCCCAGGCGAAAAAAAATACGGCACCAGCACATGCTCGGGCCCAGCATGTGCACCCGCAGCCCTCGATCTGATCCTATCTTACACTGGGAATGAACTCTGTATGCTTAGACTGGGAATGAACTCTGAATGCCTAAGTCAACCTACGGAACTAGCGTGTGGGTGCTCAGCCAGCCAGAGGGGCAGGATGCGCATGCCGGGGATCGGTCGGGTCCCCTACTATGTGCTACCAATCCTGTTGCCACAAACCTCAATCCTGTTTGATCTTAGACTGGAAATGAACTCTGTATGCCTAAGCCAATCGACGAAACGAGCGGACGGGCGGGCACTACGCCGACCAGAGAGGCAGGATGCGTAAGCTGTGGATCGATAGGGTGGTAGGTGCGTTTAGGCACATCTTCATATTTCTACTATGCCAATGCCATTTTTATGGCTTTTAAATTCATACTATGGTCCCTTAAACCTTAATGTGAAGTTTTATGGCAAGATGACTCGTTTTCTATTTTTCACAATTTTTGAATCTTTTTACGGTTTGGGATTTTTTTAAAATCTTTTTAGATGGAGTTTTGGCCCCAAACTTGGTAGATGTGATCCTTGTATTTTTGTTGGCATGCACAAAAAAATTCAGCTAAAAACTCAAGGTGTACAGGATTTTGTGACCATTTGAAAAAAGTGTCCCCATTTCAGACACTTTAATGGCTACTGGCAGCAAAGCTGTAAAATCTCAAATGCTCTTTAAGGTGGTGTGAGTTCTCGAGGATTGATGAGGAATAGGGGCCAATATAAGGGCCAAGTGCCAGCACCCATCGCACATCATGTGCGCACACCCCCCGCCCCCCAATCGCCGGAACCCCCAATGCCGTCGGTCAGGTTCTCTGACGATGGTCCGGTGATGGTGCCCCGGGCGAAAAAAAATGCAGCACCAGCACATGCTCGAGTCCAGCAAGTGCACCAATAACGCTCAGTCCGGTCCGATCTTACACTGGGAATGAACTCCGTATGCTTAGTCTGGGAATGAACTCCGTATGCCTAAGTCAACCCACGAAACGAGCGTGCGGGCGCTCAACCGGCCAGAGTGGTAGATGCACAAGCTGGGGATCAGCCGGGTCCCCCTCTGCGTGCTACAGATCTTGCTACTACAACCCTCAGTTTGGTCTGATCTTAGACTGGGAATGAGCTCCGTATGCCTAAGCCAACCGACGAAACGAACAGGCGGGCGGGCACTACGCTTGCCCGAGAGGCGGGATGCGCAAGCCGTGGATCGATAGGGTGGTAGGTGGGTTTAGGCACATCTTCATATTTCTTCTGTGCCAATGCCATTTTTATGGCTTGTAAATTCATACAATGGTCCCTTAAGCCTTCATGTGATGCTTCATGGCAAGACGACTCGTTTTCTATTTTTCATGATTTTCAAAACTTTTTATGGTTCAGAATTTTTTTAAAATTTTTTTAGAAGGATTTTTGGACCCAAACTTTGTAGACGTGATCCTCGTATTTTTGTTGGCATGCACAAAAAAATTCAGCTAAAAACTCGAACTGTACAGGATTTTGTGACCATTTGAAAAAAGTCTCCCCATTTCAGACACTTTAATGGCTACTGGCAGCAAACTTGTAAAATCTCAAATGCTCTTCAAGGGGGTGTGAGTTCTTGAGGTTTGATGAGGGATAGGGGGCCAATATAAGGGCCAAGTACCAGCACCCATCACATATCATGTGCGCACACCCCCCTCCGCCCCCCAATCACCGGAACCCCTAATGCCGTCGGTCAGGTTCTCCGGCGATGCTCGGGCATGGTGCTCCGGGCAAAAACAAATGTGGCACCAGCACATGCCCGAGCCCAGCATGTGCACCCGCAACCCTCGGTCCAGTCCGATCTTACACTGGGAATGATCCCCGTATGCTGAGACTCAGAATGAACTCTGTATGCCTAAGTCAACCCACGAAACTAGCGTGCGAGTGCTCAACCGGGCAGAGGGGCAGGATGCGCAAGCCGGGGATCGGCCGGGTCCCCCTCTGCATGTTGTTGATCCTGCTGCCACAACCCTCAGTTCGATCCAATCTTAGATTGGGAATGAACTCTGTATGCCTAAGCCAACCGACGAAACGAGCGAATGGGCGGGCACTACGCCGGCCAGAGAGGCGAGATGCGCAAGCCGTGGATCGATAGGGTGGTAGGTGGGTTTAGGCACATCTTCATATTTCTGCCATGCCAATGCCATTTTTATGGCTTGTAAATTCGTACAATGGTCCCTTAAGCCTTCATGTGAAGTTTCATGGCAAGACGACTCGTTTTCTATTTTTCATGATTTTTGAAACTTTTTACGGTTTGGGATTTTTTTAAAATTTTTTCAGAAGGGGTTTTGGCCCCAAACTTGGTAGACATGATCGTTGTATTTTTGTTGGCATGCACAAAAAAATTCAGCTAAAAACTCAAAGTGTACAGGATTTGTGACCATTTGAAAAAAGTGTCCCCATTTCAGACACTTTAATGGCTACTGGCAGCAAACCTGTAAAATCTCAACTGCTCTTTAAGGGTGTGTGAGTTCTTAAGGTTTTATGAGGGATAAGGGGCCAATATAAGGGCAAGTACCAGCACCCATCGCACATTATCGTAACAGTTTTGGGACCGCCAGACGTAAAAGTGATGTTTTAAAATAGAGAAAAATAAATAAAAAGTGAAGTCGCCACCAATCTTTGTTAGGGTGTGATTGGCCACCCAAAAGTTTATCTTTTTAATAAAACTATAAAACGGAAACTATAAAACGGATTTAAAGTTTATCAAAAAGATAATTTCGATCTATGAAAAACCAGGTTGGGTCCGGGAGTCGGTTACGCATGGGGAAGGATTAGCACCCCCACAACGCCCATAAATTGGTACCATTTAATTATGCGCTATCTTCGGTGTTGGATAAAAATGATTTTAATTTGAAATTTAACTCTAATTCCCTTCACTTGAATAAAATTTTGCTAAAATATTTATTTAGAAATATTGAGAAAATCTTTAAGTTAAAGAATTATCTTAAAATTCTCCAACATCTAGGCAGAATTTAAAATAACTCTTTTTACTTAAGATTTAACACAATAATCCATAAAAGAAAATAACAATCTTTATAGAAAATAATTGTTAGTGACTCTCCAACGTCTAGGCAGAGTATAGGTGCGACTATTTATATTTAAGCTCCCAATTTACTATTATATTTTTTATTTATTAATCTTATTGTTGATGCAAATTAAGAAATCGTGTGAAAAGACTTAACGAAGTAAAATTTTCTAAATACCCCATCATCTAGGCGGCATTCGGGAACAAATTGCTTCAAATAGAATTTTCACACTTGTCTTTAGGATTTTTAAGACTTTGGATTTTAAGAGGTTTTGAATTTTAGAGGATTTTTTATTTTTAGGGGTTTTAAAAACTTAGCACTTTGAAAATTAAAAATTAGTGTTTAAGATTTAAGTAAAACGTGAATATCTCTAAAAATCTCCATCATCTAGGTGGACTTTCGGAGCAAGTTCAATTTTTTATAATTTTTCAAAACTAATTAAAAATTTCTTATGTGTTTTTTTATGAAAAGTTTTCATAATAATTCCCCAACATCTAGGCGGAATTATCTTTTAGAAAAATATTTTTTATTCCCTCTAACATTTAGGCAGGGAAAATAATAATAATAATAAAAAATATTTTTTTTGAACATTTTTAATATATTTTTAACTGTTATTTGTTTTCAATTTTATTATTATTAAAACAATTAAACATTTATTCTAACAAATTTAGAAATTTATCATGCATAAATATAAAAATGTACTTAAAATTAGAAAATTAATAATATAAAAAAATTAGAAAATTAAAAAAAAAAATTTTTACTTAAACCGGACCGATCAACGATTCGGTCAGCGCTGGTCTGGACCGGTCTGACTGGTTCTATGATTTGATAGGTGGTTCGGGCGGTCTAGTGGTTCGGACCGGCTCAGACCAGTTCACTGGACCGATTCAAGGTTGGATGAAGTGGGTTCACGGGTCGGTTTGCGCGGATCTCGAATCAGATCCGGGTCCACGCATGGATCCTCTTTGGTTAAAATGGCATCGTTTTGGGTCTTTCCCTAAACGACGTCGTTCTGAGTTTTTGCTTTACTATATATAGCTGAAGATTTTTTTTGGTTCATTTGGTTTCTGTTTCAGAAAAAAAAAGGAGAGAGGGAGAGAGGGAGAGAGAGAGCTAGGGGAGAGGTTTGGCCATCCACCGTTCGGTCGTCGAGCGACCGCTCCGGCCGTCACCTGGGTCATCATCGACGATGATTGCTGGTGACCGAAAAATGCCAAAATACTTCTAGAAGTGCTCTTCAACACGCTCTTTCAATATCTGACCTCTTTTTTGTCGAAAACAGCCCTGATCAATGTAGATCGAGGCTTAAAGTTTTGGTTTTCAATTTTTTTTGTTTGTTTTGTTGAAGCAAGACTAATCTATTTTCTTGCTTTTACAGGTAGCTTCGGCACTGGGTTCCTTTCTGCGGGGAGGACTGTGGTTTTTGTTCTTTTTTGTAGTTTTTTTTTGACAGAATCTCCCTCTCCTTCTTCTCTGTCCATTTTGGCTTCGATATGAGCTCATTTATAAAGCTCCAGCCATACGTGTTTGGAAGGAAGGGCATGGAACTCGATCACGGGATGTAAACATGAGCCTACCTCTTTATTTCTTCTATATTTTTTGGTAGTAGGGTAGGATGAAAAGGGTATGTGATGGGTGGTGGGCCTGGAGGCAGTGGTGCCGGGGATGGCACCAACGCCATCCTCAATTATTTTTCTTTTTTTTTTTGCTATTTTTTTGTATTATTTTTTGGTATTTATTTATTTTGTATTTCGTATAATATTATTATTTTTATTTTTGAGGACAAAATTGATGTCAACACACATCATGTGCGCACACCCCCTCGCCCCCTTCAATCGTCGGAACCCCCAATGTCGCCAGTCAGGATCTCCGACGATGCTCCGGCGATGGTGCCCTGGGTAAAAAAAAATATGGCACCAGCACATGCTCGAGCCCAGCATGTGCACCTACAACACTCGGTCCGGTCCGATCTTACACTAGGAATGAACTCCGTATGCCTAAGTCAACCCACGAAAAAAGTGTGCGGGCGATCAGGCAGCCAGAGGGGCAGGATGCACAAGTTGGGGATCGGCCGGGTCCCCTCTGCATGCTGTCGCAAACCTCGGTCTGATCCGATCTTAGACTGGGAATGAACTCCGTATGCCTAAGCCAACCGATGAAACGAGTGAGCGGACGGGCACTACACAGCCAGAGAGGTAGGATGCGCAAGCTGTGGATCGATAGGGTGGTAGGTGGGTTTAGGCACATCTTCATATTTTTGCCATGCCAATGCCATTTTTATGGCTTGTAAATTCATTCAATGGTCCCTTAAGCCTTCATGTGAAGTTTCATGGCAAGACGACCTGTTTTCCATTTTTCATGATTTTTGAAACTTTTTACGGTTCAGGATTTTTTTAAAATTTTTTCAGAAGGAGTTTTGGCACCAAACTTGGTAGACATGATCCTTGTATTTTTTTTAGCATGCACAAAAAAATTCAGCTAAAAACTTGAAGTGTACAGGATTTTGTGACCATTTGAAAAAAGTGTCCCCATTTCGGATACTTTAATGGCTACTGGCAGCAAACCTGTAAAATCTCAAATGCTCTTTAAGGGGGTGTGAGTTCTCAAGGTTTGATGAGGGATAAGGGGCCAATATAAGGGCCAAGTACCAGCACCCATCGCACATCATGTGCGCACACCCCCCCGCCCGCCAATCGCCGGAACCCCAATGCCGCCAGTCAGGTTCTCCGACGATGCTCCGGTGATGGTGCCCCGAGTGAAAAAAATGCGGCACGAGCATATGCCCGAGCCCAGCATGTGTACCCGCAATCCTTGGTCCGGTCTGATCTTACACTGGGAATGAACTCCGTATGCTTAAACTGGGAATGAACTCCGTATGCCTAAGTCAACCCATAAAACGAGCGTGCAGGCGCTTAACCGGTCAGAGGGGCAGATGCACAAGCCGGAGATCGGTCGAGTTCCCCCTGTGTGTTGCTGATCCTGCTGCCACAATGCTCTGTTTGATCTGATCTTAGACTGGGAATGAACTCCGTATGCCTAAGCCAATGGACGAAACGAGCGGGCAGACGGACACTACGCCGGCCAGAGAGACGGGATGCGCAAGCCGTGGATCGATAGGGTGGTAGGTGGGTTTAGCACATCTTCATATTTCTGCCATTCCAATGCCATTTTTATGGCTTGTAAATTCATACAATGGTCCCTTAAGCTTTCATGTGAAGTTTCATGGCAAGACGACTCGTTTTCTATTTTTCATGATTTTTGAAACTTTTTACAGTTCAAGATTTTTTAAAAATTTTTTGGAAGGAGATTTGGCCCCAAACTTGGTAGACGTGATCCTTGCATTCTTGTTGGCATGCACAAAAAAATTCAGCTAAAAATTCGAAGTGTACAGCATTTTGTGACCATTTGAAAAAAATGTCCCCATTTCAGACACTTTAATGGCTACTGGCAGCAAACCTGTAAAATCTCAAATGCTCTTTAAGGGGGTATGAGTTCTCGAGGTTTGATGAGGGATAGGGGGCCAATATAACGGCCAAGTACCAGCACCCATCGCACATCATGTGCGCACACCCCCCGCCCCTCCAATCGTCAGAACCCCAATACCGTCGGTCAGGTTCTCCGACGATGTTCCGGCGATGGTGCCCTAGGCAAAAAAAAAATGCGACACCAGCACATGCCCATGCCCAGCATGTGCACCCGTAACCCTCTGTCCGGTCCAATCTTACACTGGAAATGAACTCCGTATGCTTAGACTGGGAATGAACTCCGTATGCCTAAGTCAACCCACGAAACGAGCGTGCGAGCGCTCAGCCGGCCAGAGGGACAGGATGCGCAAGCCGAGGATCCACCGGTCCCCCCTGCGTGCAAGCGATCCTACTGCCGTAACCCTCGGTTTGGTTTGACCTTAGGCTGGGAATGAACTCCGTATGCCTAAGCCAACAGATGAAACAGGCGGGTGGGCAGGCTCTAGCTCGTCCAGAGAGGCGGGATACGCAAGCCATGGATCGATAGGGTGGTAGGTGGGTTTAGGCACATCTTCATATTTCTGCCTTGCCAATGCCATTTTTATGGCTTGTAAATTCATTCAATGGTCCCTTAAGCCTTCATGTGAAGTTTCATGGCAAGACGACTCGTTTTCTATTTTTCATGATTTTTGAAACTTTTTACGGTTCGGGATGTTTTTAAAATTTTTTCAGAAGGTGTTTTGGTGCCAAACTTGGTAGATATGATCCTTGTATTTTTTTTGGCATGCCCAAAAAAATTCACCTCAAAGCTCGAAGTGTACAGGATTTTGTGACCATTTGAAAAAAGTGTCCCCATTTTATACATTTTAATGGCTACTGGCAGCAAACCTATAAAATCTGAAATGCTCTTTAAGGGGGTGTGAGTTCTCAAGGCTTGATGAGGGATAGAGGGCCAATATAAGGGCCAAGTACCAGCACCCGTCGCACATCATGTGCCCATACCCCCCCGACCCCCCCAATCGCCGGAACCCCAGTTCCACCGGTCAGGTTCTTTGACGATGCTCGGGTGGTGGTGCCCCGGGTGAAAAAAAATGTGGCACCAGCACATGCTCGAGCCCAGCATGTGCTCCCGCAACCCTCGGTCCGGTGCGATCTTACACTGGGAAAGAACTCCGTATGGTTAGACTGGGAATGAACTCCGTATGCCGAAGTCAACCCACGAAACGAACGTGCGGGCGCTCAGCCGGCCAAAGGGGCAGGATGCACAAGCCGGGGATCGATCGGGTCCCCCCTATGTGCTGCTGATCCTACTGCTGTAACCCTCAGTTTGGTCTGATCTTAGACTAGGAATGAACTCCATACGCCTAAGCTGATCGACGAAACGAGTGGGCGGTCGGGCACTACGCTGGCTAGAGAGGCGGGATGCGCAAGCCGTGGATCGATAAGGTGGTAGGTGGGTTTAGGCGCATCATCATATTTCTACCATCCCAATACAATTTTTATGGCTTGTAAATTCATACAATGCTCCCTTAAGCCTTCATGTGAAGTTTCATGTGAAGTTTCATGGTAAGACAACTCATTTTCTATTTTTCATGATTTTTGAAACTTTTTACGGTTCGGGATTTTTTTGAAAATTTTCTCAGAAGGAGTTTTGGCCCCAAACTTGGCAGACATGATCCTTGTATTTTTATTGGCATGCATAAAAAAATTCAGCTAAAATCTCAAAGTGTACAAGATTTTGTGACCATTTGAAAAAAGTGTTCCCACTCTAGACACTTTAATGGCTACTGGCAGCAAACTTGGAAAATCTCAAATGCTCTATAAAGGGGTCTGAGTTCTTGAGGTTTGATGAGGGATAAGGGGCCAAGTACCAGCACCCATCGCACATTATGTGCACACATCCCCCTCGCCCCCCAATCGTCGGAACCCCAATGCTGCCGGTCAGGTTCTCCGACTATGGTCCAATGATGGTGCCCCAGGCGAAAAAAAATATGGCACCAGCACATGCCCAAGCCTAGCATGTGCACCCACAACCCTTGGTCCGGTCCGACCTTACACTGGGAATGAACTCCGTATGCTTAGACAGGGGACGAACTCCGTATGCCTAAGTCAACCGACGAAACGAGCGTGCGGGCGCTCAATCGGCCAGAGGGGCAGGATGAGCAAGCCGAGGATCGATCGGGTTCCCCCCTGCGTGCTACCGATCCTGCTGCCACAATCCTCGGTCTGGTCTGATCTTAGACTGGGAATGAACTCCGTATGCTTAAGCCAACTGACGAAACGAGCGGGTGCGCAGGCACTACATCGACCAGAGAGACGAGATGAGCAAGCCGTGGATCGATAGGTTGGTAGGTGGGTTTAGGCACATCTTCATATTTCTGCCATGCGAATTCCATTTGTATGGCTTGTAAATTCATACAATGGTCCCTTAAGCCTTAATGTGAAGTTTAATGGCAAGACGACTCGTTTTCTATTGTTCACGATTTTTGAAATTTTTTATTGTTTGGGATTTTTTTAAAATTTTTTCAAAAGGTTTTTTGGCCCCAAACTTGGTAGACATGATCCTTGTATTTTTGTTGGCATGGAAAAAAATTCAGTTAAAAACTCGAAGTGTACAGGATTTTGTGACCATTTGAAAAAAGTGTCCCCATTTTAGATACTCTAATGGCTACTGGCAACAAACCTGTAAAATCTCAAATGCTCTTTAAGGGGGAGTGAGTTCTTGATTTTTGATGAGGGATAGGGGGCTAATATAAGGGCCAAGTACCAGCACCCATCGCACATCATGTGCGCACACCCCCCTACCCCCCCAATCGTCGGAACCCCAATGCCACCGATCAGGTTCTCCGACGATGCTACGGTGATGGTGCCCTGGGTGAAAAAAAAATGTAGCACCAGCACATGCTCGAGCCTAGCATCTGCACTCGCAATGCTCAGTCCGGTCTGATCTTACACTGGGAATGAACTCTGTATGCTTAGATTGGGAATAAACTTCATATGCCTAAGTTAACCCATGAAACGAGCGTGTGGGCGATCAACCGGCCAGAGGGGCAGGATGCACAAGTCGGGGATCAACCGGGTCCCCCCTGCGTGTTGCTAATCCTGCTATCGTAACCCTCGATTCGGTTCGATCTTAGACTAGGAATGAACTCCGTATACCTAAGCCAACCGACAAAACAAGCGGGCGGGCGGGCGGGCACAACGCCGGCCAGAGAGGCGAGATGCGGAAGCCGTGGATCGATAGGGTGGTAGGTGGGTTTAGGCACATCTTCATATTTCTACTGTGCCAATGCCATTTTTATGGCTTGTAAATTCATACAATGGTACCTGAAGTCTTCATGTGAAGTTTCATGGCAAGACGACTCATTTTCTATTTTTCATGATTTTTGAAACTTTTTATGGTTTGAGATTTTTTAAAAATTTTTTTAGAAGGATTTTTCACCCCAAACTTGGTAGACGTGACCCTTGTATTTTTTTTGGCATGCACAAAAAAATTCAGCTAAAAACTCGAAGTGTACAAGATTTTGTGACCATTTGAAAAAAGTGTCCCCATTTTAGATACTCTAATGGCTACTGGCAACAAACCTGTAAAATCTCAAATGCTCTTTAAGGGGGAGTGAGTTCTTGATTTTTGATGAGGGATAGGGGGCCAATATAATGGCCAAGTACCAGCACCCATCGCACATCATGTGCGCACACCCCCTGCCCCCCCATTCGCCGGAACCCCAATGTCGTCGGTCAGGTTCTCCGATGATGCTCCGACGATGGTGCCCCGGGCAAAAAAAAATGCAGCACCAGCACATGCTCGAGCCCAACAAGTGCACCCGTAACCCTCGATCTGGTCTGATCTTACACTGGGAATGAACTCCATATGCTTAGACTGGGAATGAACTCTGTATGCCTAAGTCAACCCACAAAACGAGCGTGCGGGTGCTCAGCCGACTAGAGGGACAGGATGCGCAAGCTAGGGTTCAGTCGGGTCCCCTCCTACATGCTGCTGATCTTGCTGTCACACCCTCAATCTGGTCTGATCTTAGACTGGGAATGAACTCCGTATGCGTAAGCCAACCGACGAAACAAGCGGGCGAGCGGGCGGGCGGCCAGAGAGGCGAGATGCTTAAGCCGTGAATCGATAGGGTGGTAGGTGGGTTTAGGCACATCCTCATATTTCTGCCATGCCAATGCCATTTTTATGGCTTGTAAATTCATACAATGGTCCCTTAAGCCTTCATGTGAAGTTTCATGGCAAGACGACTCGTTTTCTATTTTTCACGATTTTCAAAACTTTTTACGGTTCAGGATTTTTTTTAAATTTTTTTAGGAGTTTTGGTCCCAAAATTGGTAGATGTGATCCTTGTATTTTTATTGGCATGCACAAAAAAAATTCAGCTAAAAACTTGAAGTTTACAGGATTTTGTGAACATTTGAAAAAAGTGTCCCCATTTCAGACACTTTAATGGCTACTGGTAGCAAACCTGTAAAATCTTAAATGCTCTTTAAGGGGGTGCGAGTTCTTGAGGTTTGATGGGGGAATAGGTGGCCAATATAAGGGCCAAGTACCAGCACCCATCGCACATCATGTGCGCACACCCCTGCCCCCCCAATCGTCGGAACCCTAATGCCGCAGGTCAAGTTCTCCGACGAAGCTCCGGTGATGGTGCCCTGCGCGAAAAAAAAAATACAGCACCAGCACATGCCCGAGCCCATCATGTGCATGCGTAACCCTTGGTCTGGTCCGATCTTAAACTAGGAATGAACTCCATATGCTTAGACTGGGAATGAACTCTGTATGCCTAAGTCAACCCACGAAACGAGCGTACGGGTGCTCAGCTGGCCAGAGGGGCAGGATGCACAAGCCGGGGATCGGCCGGGTCCCTCCCTGCGTGCTACCGATCTTGCTGTCGCAACCCTCAGTCCGGTCCAATCTTAGATCGAGAATGAACTCTGTATGCCTAAGCCAACCGACGAAATGAGTGGGCGGGCGGACACTACGCCGGCCAGAGAGGCGTGATGCGCAAGCCGTGGATCTATAGGGTGGTAGGTGCGTTTAGGCACATCTTCATATTTCTGCCATACCAATGCCATTTTTATGGCTTGTAAATTCATACAATGGTCCCTTAAGCCTTCATGTGAATTTTCATGGCAAGGCGACTTGTTTTCTATTTTTCATGATTTTCGAAAGTTTTTACGGTTCGGGATTTTTTAAAAATTTTTTCAGGAGTTTTGGCCCCAAACTTGGTAGACGTGATCCTTGTATTTTTTTCGGCATGCACAAAAAATTCAGCCAAAAACTCAAAGTGTACAAGATTTTGTGAGCATTTGAAAAAAGTGTCCCCATTTCAGATACTGGCAGCAAACCTGTAAAATATCAAATGCTCTTTAAGGGGGTGTGAGTTCTCCAGGTTTGATGAGGGATAGGGGGCCAATATAAGGGCCAAGTACTAGCACCCATCACACAACATGTGCGGACATCCCCCCACCCCCCCAATCGTCGGAACCCCAATGCCACCGGTCAGGTTCTCCGACGATGCTCCGATGATGGTGCCCCGAGCGAAAAAAAATGTGGCACCAGCACATGCCCGTGCCCAACATGTGCACCCGTAACCCTCAATCCGATCCGATCTTACACTAGGAATGAACTCTGTATGCCTAAGTCAACCCACGAAACGAGCGTACGGGCGCTCAGCCGGCCAGAGGGGCAAGATGTGCAAGTCAAAGATCGACCGGGTCCCCCTTGTGTGCTGTCGATCCTACTGGCACAACCTTCGATCTGGTCCAATCTTAGACTAGGAATGAACTCCGATTGCCTAAGCCAACCGTTGAAACGAGCGGGCGGGCGGGCACTACGTCGACCAGAGAGGCGGGATGCGCAAGCCGTGGATCGATAGGATGGTCGGTGGGTTTAGGCACATCTTCATATTTCAACCATGCCAATGCCATTTTTATGGCTTGTAAATTCATACAGTGGTCCCTTAAGCCTTCATGTGAAGTTTCATGGCAAGACGACTCGTTTTCTATTTTTCATGATTTTTGAAACTTTTTACGGTTCGAGATTTTTTTTAAATTTTTTCAGAAGGAGTTTTCGCCCCAAACTTGGTAGATGTGATCCTTGTATTTTTGTTGGCATGCACAAAACAATTCAGCTAAAAACTCAAAGTGTACAGGATTTTGTGACCATTTGAAAAAAGTGTCCCCATTTCAGACACTTTAATGACTACTAGCAGCAAACTTGTAAAATCTCAAATGCTTTTTAAGGGGGTGTGAGTTCTCGAGGTTTGATGAGGGATAGGGGGCCAACATAAGTTCCAAGTACCAGCACCCATCGCACATCTTGTGCGCACACCCCCCTCGCCCCCAAATCACCGTCGGTCAGGTTCTTCGACGATGATCCGATGATGGTGCCTCAGATGAAAAAAAAATGCAGCACCAGCACATGCCCGAGCCCAGCATGTGCACCCGCAACCATCGGTCCGGTCCGATCTTACACTAGGAATGAACTCCGTATGCTTAGACTGGGAATGAACTCCGTATGCCTAAGTCAACCCATGAAACGAGCGTGCGGGCACTCAGTCGGCTAGAGGGGTAGGATGCACAAGCCAGGATCGGAGTGGTCCTTCCTTGCATCCTGCCGATCCTGCTGCCACAACCCTCAGTCTGGTCCAATCTTAGACTGGGAATGAACTCCGTATACCTAAGCCAACCGACGAAACGAGTGGGCGGGTAGGTACTACGCCGACCAGAGAGACGGGATGCACAAGCCGTGGATTGATAGGGTGGTAGGTGGGTTTAGGCACATCTTCATATTTCTGCCATGCCAATGCCATTTTTATGGCTTGTAAATTCATACAATGGTCGCTTATGCCTTCATGTGAAGTTTCATGGCAAGACGACTCATTTTCTATTTTTCACGATTTTTGAAACTTTTTATTGTTCGAGATTTTTTAAAAATTTTATCAGAAGGAGTTTTGGCCCCAAACTTGGTAGACTCGATCCTTGTATTTTTTTAGCATGCGCAATAAAATTCAATTAAAAACTCGAAGTGTATAGGATTTTGTGAACATTTGAAAAAAGTGTCCCCATTTCAAACACTTTAATGGCTACTGGCAGCAAATATGTAAAATGTCAAATGCTCTTTAAGGGGGTGTGAGTTCTCAAGGTTTGATGAGGGATAGGGGCCCAATATAAGGGCCAGGTACCAGCACCCATCGCACATCATGTACGCACACTGCCCCTGGCCCCCCAATCGTCAGAACCCAATGCCGCCGGTCAGGTTCTCCGACGACGTTCCGACGATGGTGCCCGGGGTGAAAAAATTGCGGCACCAACACATGCTCGAGCCCAGCATGTGCACCCGTAACCTTTGGTCTGGTTCGATCTTACACTGGGAATGAACTCTGTATGCTTAGACTGGGAATGAACTCCGTATGCCTAAGTCAACCCATGAAACGAGTGTGCGGGCGCTCAGCCGGCCAGAGGGACAGGAAGCGCAAGCCAGGGATCGGCTGGGTACCCCCCTGCATGCTATCGATCCTACTGCTGCAACCCTCAGTCTGGTCCAATCTTAGACTGGGAATGAACTTCGTATGCCTAAGCCAACCGACAAAATGAGCGGGCGGGTACTACGTCGACCAGACAGGCAGAATGCGCAAGCCATGGATTGATAGGGTGGTATGTGGGTTTAGGCACATCTTCATATTTTGACCATGCCAATGCCATTTTTATGGCTTGTAAATTCATACAATGGTACCTTATGCCTTCATGTGAAGTTTCATGGCAAGACGACTCATTTTCTATTTTTCACGATTTACAAAACTTTTTACGGTTCAGGATTTTTTTAAAATTTTTTCAGAAGGAGTTTTGACCCCAAACTTGGTAGACGTGATCCTTGTATTTTTTTTGGCATGCGCAAAAAAAATTAGTTAAAAACTTGAAGTGTATAGGATTTTGTGACCATTTGAAAAAAGTGTTCCCATTTCAGACACTTTAATGGCTACTGGCAGCAAACCTGTAAAATCTCAAATGCTCTTTAAGGGGGTGTGAGTTCTCGAGGTTTGATGAGGGATAGGGGGCCAATATAAGGAGTAAGTACCAGCACCCATCACACATCTTGTGCACACACCCCCTACCCCCCCAATCGCTGGAACCACAATGCCGCCGGTCAGGTTCTCATGCGATGGTGCCCCGAGCAAAAAAAAAATACGGCACCATCACATGCCTGAGCCTAGCATTTGCACCCATAACCCTCGGTCCGGTCCGATCTTGCACTGGGAATAAACTTCATATGCTTAGACTGGGAATGAACTCCGTATGCCTAAGCCAACCCATGAAACGAGCGCGCGGGCGCTTAGCCAGCCGGAGGGGCAGGATGCGCAAGCCGGGGATCGGCCGGGTCCCCCCTACGTGCTACCGATCCTGCTACCGCAACTTGCGTGTACAGGATTTTGTGACCATTTGAAAAAAGTGTCCCCATTTCAGACACTTTAATGGCTACTGGCAGCAAGCCTGTAAAATCTCAAATGCTCTTTAAGGGGGTGTGAGTTCTCGAGGTTTGATGAGGGATAAGGGGCCAATGAAAGGGCCAAGTACCAGCACCCATCGCACATCATGTGCGCACACCCTCGCACCCCAATGCCGCCGGTCAGGTTCTCCGACGATGCTCCGGCGATGGTGCCCCGGGCAAAAAAAAATGTGGCACCAGCACATGTCCGAGCATAGCATGTGCACCCTTAACCCTCGGTCCGATCTGATCTTACACTTGGAATGAACTCCGTATGCTTAGACTGGGAATGAACTCCGTATGCCTACGTCAACCCATGAAACGAGCGTGCGGGCGCTGAACCGACCATAAGGGCAGGATGCACAAGTCGGGGATCGGTCGGGACCCCCCTACGTGCTGCCAACCCTACTACCGCAACCCTCAGTTCAGTTCGATCTTAGACTGGGAATGAACTCCGTATGCCTAAGCCAATCGACGAAACAAACGGGTGGGCGGGCACTACATCTGCTAGAGAGGCGGGATGCGCAAGCCGTGGATCGATAGGGTGGTATGTGGGTTTAGGCACATCTTCATATTTCTGCCATGCCAATGCCATTTTTATGGCTTGTAAATTCATACAATGGTCCCTTAAGCCTTCATGTTAAGTTTCATGGCAAGACGACTCGTTCTTTATTTTTCACGATTTTTGAAACTTTTTACGGTTCAAGATTTTTTTAAAATTTTTTCAGAAGGAGTTTTGGCCCCAAACTTGGTAAACATGATCCTTGTATTTTTTTTTGGCATGCACAAAAAAATTCAGCTAAAAACTCGAAGTGTACAGGATTTTGTGACCATTTGAAAAAAGTGTCCCCATTTGAGACACTTTAATGGCTACTGGCAGCAAACCTGTAAAATCTCAAATGCTCTTTAAGGGGGTGTGAGTTTTTGAGGTTTGATGAGGGATAGGGGGCCAATATAAGGGCCAAGTACCAGCACCCATCGCACATCATGTGCGCACACCCCCCCGGCCCCCCAATCGTCGGAACCCCAATGCAGCCGGTCAGGTTCTCCGGGGATGCTCCGACGATGGTGCGCTGGGTGAAAAGAAAATGAGGGACCAGCACATGCCCAAGCCTAGCAAGTGTACCCACAACCCTTGGTCCTATCCGATCTTACACTGGGAATGACCTCTGTATGCGTAAGTCAACCCACGAAACGAGCGTACGAGCGCTCAGCCGGCCAGAGGGGCAGGATGCGCAAGTCAGGGATCGGTTGGGTCCCCCCTATGTGCTGTCGATCCTACTGCCGTAACCCTCGATCTGCTTTGATCTTAGACTAGGAATGAACTTCGTATACCTAAGCCAACCGACGAAACGAGCAGACGGACGGGCACTTCGTCGGCCAGAGAGGCGGGATGCGTAAGCCGTGGGTCGATAGGGTAGTATGTGGGTTTAGGCACATCTTCATATTTCTACCATGCCAATGCCATTTTTATGGCTTGTAAATTCATACAATGGTCCCTTAAGCCTTCATGTGAAGTTTCATGGCAAGACGACTCGTTTTCTATTTTTCATGATTTTTGAAACTTTTTATGGTTCGAGATTTTTAAAAAATTTTTCACATTGAGGTTTGGCCCCACACTTGGTAGACGTGATCCTTGTATTTTTGTTGGCATGCACAAGAAATTCAGCTAAAAACTCGAAGTGGACAGGATTTTGTGACCATTTGAAAAAAGTGTCCCTATTTCAGACACTTTAATGGCTACTGGCAGCAAACCTGTAAAATCTCAAATGCTCTTTAAGGGGGTGTGAGTTCTTCAGGTTTGATGAGGGATAGGGGGCCAATAAAAGGGCCAAGTACCAGCACCCATTGCACATCATGTGCACGCACGCCCCCTTCCGCCCCTCCAATCATCGGAACCCCAATGCTGCCGGTCAGGTTGTTCGGCAAGGCTCCGGTGATGGTGCCTCAGGCAAAAAAAAATGTGGCACCAGCACATGCCCGCGCCAAGCATGTGCAACCGTAACCCTCTGTCTAGTCCAATCTTACATTGGGAATGAACTCCGTACGCTTAGACTAGGAATGAACCTCGTATGCCTAAGTCAACCCACGGAATGAGCGTGCGGGCGCGCAGCCAGCCAGAGGGGCAGAATGCGCAAGCCAATGATCGGTCGGGTCCCCCCCTGCGTGTTGTCAATCCTACTACTACAACCCTCTGTCTGGTCTGATCTTAGACTGGGAATGAACCCCGTAAGCCTAAGCCAACCTACGAAATGTGCGGGCGGGTGGGCACTACGTCGGCCAGAGAGGCGGCATGCGCAAGCCGTGGATCGATAAGGTGGTAGGTGGGTTTAGTTACATCTTCATATTTCTACCATGCCAATGCCATTTTTATGGCTTGTTAATTCATACAATGGTCCCTTAAGTCTTCATGTGAAGTTTCATGGCAATATGGCTCATTTTCTATTTTTCATGATTTTCAAAACCTTTTACGGTTCGGGATTTTTTTTAAATTTTTTCAGAAGGAGTTTTGGCCCCACACTTGGTAGACGTGATCCTTGTATTTTTGTTGGCATGCACAAAAAAGTTTCGCTAAAGACTCGAAGTCTACAGGATTTTGTGACCATTTGAAAAAAGTGTCCTCATTTCGGACACTTTAATTGCTACTGGCAGCAAACCTGTAAAATCTCAAATGCTCTTTAAGGGGGTGTGAGTTCTCGAGGTTTGATGAGGGATAGTGGGCCAATATAAGGGCCAAGTACCAGCACCCATCGCACATCATGTACGCACACCCCCCGCCCCCCAATCGTCAGAACCCCAATGCCGTCGATCAGGTTCTTCGATGATGCTCCGACGATGGTGCACTGGGCAAAAAAAAATGCGGGACCAGTACATGCCCGAGCCCAGCATGTGCACCCGCAACCCTCGGTCTGATCTGATCTTGGACTGGGAATGAACTCCGTATGCTTAGACTGGGAATAAACTCTATATGCCTAAGTCAACCCACGAAACCAGCGTGTGGGTGCTCAACCGGCCATAGGGGCAGGATGCGTAAGCCGAGAATGGGTCGGGTCCCTCCCTGCGTGCTGTTGATCCTACTACCGCAACCCTCGATCTACTCTAGTTTTAGGCTAGGAATGAACTTCGTATACCTAAGCCAACCGACGAAACAAGCGGACGGGCAGGCATTACGTCGGCCAGAGAGACGGGATGCGCAAGCCGTGGATCGATAGGGTAGTATGTGGGTTTAGGCACATCTTCATATTTCTGTCATGCCAATGCCATTTTTATGGCTTGTAAATTCATACAACGGTCCCTTAAGCCTTCATGTGAAGTTTCATGGCAAGACGACTCGTTCTCTGTTTTTCACGATTTTTAAAACTTTTTACGGTTCAAGATTTTTTTAAAATTTTTTCAGAAGGAGTTTTGGCCCCAAACTTCGTAGACGTGATCCTTGTATTTTTTTTGGCATGCACAAAAAATTTCAGCTAAAAACTCGAGGTGTACAGGATTTTGTGACCATTTGAAAAAAGTGTCCCCATTTCAGACATTTTAATGGCTACTGGCAGCAAACCTGTAAAATCTCAAATGCTCTTTAAGGGGGTGTGAGTTTTCAAGGTTTGATGAGGGATAGGGGGCCAATATAAGTGCCAAGTCCCAGCACCCATCGCACATCATGTGCGCACACCCCCCACCCCCCTAATCATTGGAACCCCAATGTCGCCGGTCAGGTTCTCCGACGATGCTCCGACGATGGTGCCCTGCGCGAAAAAAATGCAGCACCAACACATGCCCAGCCCAACATGTGCACCCGTGACCCTCAGTCTAGTTTGATCTTACATTAGGAGCGAACTCTATATGCTTAAACTGGGAATTAACTCTGTATACCTAAGTCAACCCACGAAACGAGCGTGCGGGCGCTCAGCCGGCAGAGGGGTAAGATGCACAAGTCGAGGATCTGTCGATCCCACCTGTGTGCTGCTGAACCTACTGCCATAGCCCTTGGTCCGATCTAACCTTAGAATAGGAATGAACTACGTATGCCTAAGCCAACCGATGAAACGAGCGAGCGGGTGGGCACTACGTCGGCCAGAGAGTCGGGATACGTGAGCTGTGGATCGATACGGTGGTAGGTGGGTTTAGGCACATCTTCATATTTCTGCCATGCCAATGCCATTTTTATGGCTTGTAAATTCAGACAATGGTCCATTAAGCCTTCATGTGAAGTTTCATGGCAAGACGACTCGTTTTCTATTTTTCACGATTTTTGAAACTTTTTACGGTTCAGGGTTTTTTTTAAATTTTTTTAGAAGGATTTTTGGCCCCAAACTTGGTAGACATGATCCTTTTTTTTTTTTTGGCATGCACAAAAAAATTCACCTAAAAACTCGAAGTGTACAGGATTTTGTGACCATTTGAAAAAAGTGTCCCCATTTTAGACACTTTAATGGCTACTGGCAGCAAACTTATAAAATCTCAAATGCTCTTTAAGGGGTGTGAGTTCTTGAGGTTTGATGAGCGATAAGGGGCCAATATAAGGGCCAAGTACCAGTACCCATCGCACATCATGTGCGCACACCCCCCCGCCCCCCCAATCACTGGAACCCCAATGCTGTTGGTCAGTTTCTCTGGCGATGCTCCGATGATGGTGCCTCGGGCGAAAAAACAATGCGGCACCAGCACATGCCCGAGCCTAGCATGTGCACCTGCAACCCTCGGTCTGGTTCGATCTTACACTGGGAATGAACTCCGTATGCTTAGACTGGGAATGAACTCCGTATGCCTAAGTCAACCCACGAAATGAGCGTGCGGGTGCTCAGCCGGCCAGAGGGGCAGGATGTGCAAGTCAGGGATCGATCGGGTCCCGCCTGTGTACTGCTGATCCTACTGCCATAACCCTTGATCTGGTCTGATCTTAGACTGGGAATGAACTCCGTATGCCTAAGCCGATCGACAAAACGAGTGGGCGGGCGGGCTCTATGCCGACCGAGAGGCGGGATGCGCAAGCCGTGAATCGATAGGGTGGTAGATGGGTTTAGGAACATCTTCATATTTCTGCGATGCCAATGCCATTTTTATGGCTTGTAAATTGATACAATGGTCCCTTAAGCCTTCATGTGAAAATTCATGCCAAGACGACTCGTTTTCTATTTTTCAGGATTTTTGAATCTTTTTACGGTTCCGGATTTTTTTAAAATTTTTTCAGAAGGAGTTTTGGCCCCAAACTTGGTAGACGTGATCCTTGTATTTTTTTTGGCATGCACAAAAAAATTCAGCTAAAAACTCGAAATGTATAGTATTTTGTGACCGTTTGAAAAAAGTGTCCCCATTTCAGACACTTTAATGGCTACCGGCAGCAAACTTGTAAAATCTCAAATGCTCTTTAAGGGGGTGTGAGTTCTCGAGGTTTGATGAGGGATAGGGGCCAATATAAGGGCCAAGCACCAGCACCCATCGTACATCACATGCACGCACCCCTCCGCCCCCCAATTGTCGAAACCGCAATGCCGCCAGTTAGGTTCTCCGGCGATGCTCTGACGATGGTGCCCCATGCGAAAAAAAATGTGGCACCAGCACATGCCCGAGCCCAGCATGTGCACCCGCAACCCTCGGTCCGGTCTGATCTTACATTGGAAATGAACTCCATATGCTTAGACTGGGAATGAACTCCATATGCCTAGGTCAACCCACGAAACGAGCGTGCGGGCGCTCAACCGGCCAAAGGGGCAGGATGCACAAGCCGGGGATTGGCAGGGTCCCCCCCTACGTGCTACCGATCCTATTGTTGTAACCCTCGGTCTGATCTAATCTTAGACTAGGAATGAACTCCGTATACCTAAGCCAACCGACGAAACAAGCGGGCAGGCAGGCACTACGCCGGCTAGAGAGGCGGGATGCGCAAGCCGTGGATCGATAGGGTGGTAGGTGGGTTTAGGCACATCTTCATATTTCTGCCATACCAATGCCATTTTTATGGCTTGTAAATTCATACAATGCTCCCTTAACCCTTCATGTGAAGTTTCAAGGCAAGATGACTCGTTTTTTATTTTTCACAATTTTTAAAAGTTTTTACGGTTCGAGATTTTTTAAAAATTTTCTCAGAATGAGTTTTGGCCCCAAACTTTTTAGACATGATCCTTGTATTTTTGTTGGCATGCAAAAAAAAATTCAGCTAAAAACTCGAAGTGTACAGGATTTTGTGACCATTTGAAAAAAATGTCCACATTTCAGAAACTTTAATAGCTACTAGCAGCAAACCTGTAAAATCTCAAATGCTTTTTAAGGGGGTGTGAGTTCTCGAGGTTTGACAAGGGATAGGGGGCCAGTATAAGGGCAAGTACCAGCACCCATCGCACATCATGTGTGCACACCCCCCCGCCCCCCCAATCGCTGGAACCCCAATGCCGCCGGTCAGGTTCTCTGACGATGCTTCGGCGATGGTGCCTCGGGCGAAAAAAAAATATGGCACCAGCACATGCCTGAGCCCAGCATGTGCACTCACAACACTGGGTTTGGTTCGATCTTACACTGGGAATGAACTCCATATGCTTAGACTGAGAATGAACTCCGTATGCTAAAGTCAACCCATGAAACGAGCGAGCAGGCGCTCAGCCGGCCAGAGGGGCAAGATGCACAAGCCGGGGATCGGCTGGGTGCCCCCCTGCGTGCTATCGATCGTGTTGCTGCAACCCTCAGTCCAGTTTGATCTTAGACTAGGAATGAACTCCGTATGCCTAAGCCAACCGACGAAACGAGCGGGTGGGCGGGCACTACATCGACCAGAGAGGCGAGATGCACAAGCCGTTGATCGATAGGGTGGTAGGTGGGTTTAGGAACTTCTTCATGTTTATGCTGTGCCAATGCCATTTTCATGGCTTGTAAATTCATACAATGGTCCCTTAAGCCTTCATGTGAAGTTTCATGGCAAGACGGCTAGTTTTCTATTTTTCATGATTTTTGAAACTTTTTACGGTTCGGGATTTTTTTAAAATTTTTTCAGAAGGCGTTTTGGCTCCAAACTTGGTAGACATGATCCTTGTATTTTTGTTGGCATGCACAAAAAAATTCAGCTAAAAACTAGAAGTGTACAACATTTTGTGGCCATTTGAAAAAAGTGTCCCCATTTCAAACACTTTAATGGCTACTGGCAGCAAACCTGTAAAATCTCAAATGCTCTTTAAGGGGGTGTGAGTTCTCGAGGTTTGATGATGGATAGGGGGCCAATATAAGAGCAAAGTACCAGCACCCATCGCACATCATGTGCGCACATGCCCACCGCCCCCCAATCGCCAGAACCCCAATGCCGTCGGTCAGGTTCTCCGACGATGCTCCGACGATGGTGCCCCGGGCGAAAAAAATGTGGCACCAGCACATGCCCTAGCCCAGCATGTGCACCCGCAACCCTCAGTCCGATCTGATCTTACACTGGGAATGAACTCCGCATGGTTAGACTGGCAATGAACTTTGTAAGCCTAAGTCAACCCACGAAATGAGCGCATGGGCGCTCAGCCGACCAGAGGGGCAGGATGCGTAAGCCGGGGATCAGCTGGGTCCTCCCTGCGTGCTACCAATCCTGCTACCGTAACCCTCGATCTGGTCTGATCTTAGACTAGGAATGAACTCCGTATGCCTAAGCCAACCGATGAAACGAGTGGACGGGTGGGCACTACGCCGGCCAGAGAGGCAGGATGCGCAAGCCATGATTCGATAGGGTGGTAGGTGGGTTTAGGCACATCTTCATATTTCTTCCATGCCAATGCCATTTTTATGGCTTGTAAATTCAAACAATGGTCCCTTAAGCCTTCATGTGAAGTTTCATGGCAAGACGACTCGTTTTCTATTTTTCACATCTTTTGAAACTTTTTACGGCTCGAGATTTTTTTAAAATTTTTTAGAAGGCGTTTTGGCCCTAAATTTGGTAGATGTGATCCTTTTATTCTTTTTCGGCATGCACAAAAAAATTTAGCTAAAAACTCGAAGTGTACAGGATTTTGTGACCATTCGGAAAAAGTGTCCCATTTTAGACACTTTAATGGCTACTGGCAGGAAACCTGTAAAATCTCAAATGCTCTTTAAGGGGGTGTGAGTTCTCACAGTTTGATGAGGGATAGAGGGCCAATATAAGGGCCAATTTCCAGCACCCATCGCACATCATGTGCATGCACCCTCTGCCCCCCAATCGTCGGAATCCCAATGCCATTGGTCAGTTTCTCAGGCGATGCTCCGACGATGGTGCCTCAGACGAAAAAACAATGTGGCACCAGCACATGCCCGAGCCTAGCACGTGCACCTGTAACCTTTGATCCGGTCTGATCTTACACTGGGAATGAACTCCGTATGCTTAGATTGAGAATGAACTCCGTATGCCTAAGTCAACCCATTAAACGAGCGTACGGGTGCTCAACCGACTAGAGGAGCAAGATGCACAAGTTAGGGATCGGTCGGGTCCCCACCTACATGCTACCGATCCTGCTACCACAACCCTTGGTCTGATCTGATCTTAGACTGGGAAGGAACTCCGTATGCCTAAGCCAACCGACGAAATGAGCGAGCGGGCGGCCACCTCGTCGGCCAGAGAGGCGAGATGTGCAAGCCGTGGATCGATAGGGTGGTAGGTGGGTTTAGGCACATCTTCATATTTTTGCCATGCCAATGCCATTTTTATGGCTTGTAAATTCATACAATGGTCCCTTAAGCCTTCATGTAAAGTTTCGTGGCAAGACGACTCGTTCTCTATTTTTCACGATTTTTGAAACTTTTTATGATTCGGGATTTTTTAAAAAATTTTTCAAAGAATTTTTGGCCCTAACTTTGTAGATGTGATCCTTGTGGCATGCACAAAAAAATTAAGCTAAAAACTCGAAGTGTACAGGATTTTGTGACCATTTGAAAAAAGTGTCCCCATTTCAGATACTTTAATGGCTACTGGCAGCAAACCTATAAAATCTCAAATGCTCTTTAAGGGGGTGTGAGTTCTCGAGGTTTGATGAGTGATAGGGGGCCAATATAAGGGCCAAGTACCAGCACCCATCACACATCATGTGTGCACACCCCCCCAATCGTCGGAACCCCAAAGTCGCCGGTCAGGTTCTTCGGCGATGCTTCGGTGATGGTGCCCCTGACGAAAAAAAAATGCGGCACCAGCACATGCCCAAGCCCAGCATGTGCACCCGCAACCCTTGGTCCAGTCTGATCTTACACTGGGAATGAACTCCATTTGCTTAGACTGGGAATAAACTTCGTATGCCTAACTTAACCCATGAAATGAGCGTACGGGCGCTCAGCCGACTAGAGGGGCAGTATGCGTAAGCCGGGGATCGGTCGGGTCCCCCCCTACGTCCTGCTGATCTTGCTACTACAACCCTTGGTCCAATCCAGTCTTAGAGTGGGAATGAACTCCGTATGCCTAAGCCAACCGACGAAACGAGGAGATGGGCGGAAACTACGCTGGCCAGAGAGACGGGATGCGCAAGCTGTAGATCGATAGGGTGGTAGGTGGGTTTAGGCACATAATCATATTTCTGCCATGCCAATGCTAGTTTTATGGCTTGTAAATTCATACAATGTCCCTTAAGCCTTCATGTGAAGTTTCATGGCAAGACGACTCATTTTCTATTTTTCACAATTTTCAAAACTTTTTACAGTTCAAGATTTTTTTAAAATTTTTTCAGAAGGAGTTTTGGTCCAAAACTTGGTAAACGAGATCGTTGTATTTTTTTTGGCATGCACAAAAAAATTCAGCTAAAACCTCAAAGTGTACAGGATTTTGTGACCATTTGAAAAAAATGTCCCCATTTTAGACACTTTAATGGCTACTGGCAGCAAACTTGTAAAATCTCAAATGCTCTTTAAAAGGGTGTGAGTTCTCGAGGTTTGATGAGGGATAGGGGGCCAATGTAAGGGCCAAGTACCAGCACCTATCGCACATCATGTGCGCACACCCCCCGCCCCCCCAATCGTCGGAACCGCAATGCCGTCGGTCAGGTTCTCCGGCGATGCTACGGCGATGGTGGCCCGAGCGAAAAAAAAGGTGGCACAGCACATGCCTGAGATCAGCATGTGCACCCGCAACCCACGGTCCGGTCTGATCTTACACTGGGAATGAACTCCGTACGCTTACACTGGGAATGAACTCTGTATGCCTAAGTCAGCCCACGAAACGAGCGTACGGGGGCTCAGCCGACCAGAGGGCCAGGATGCGCAAGCTGGGAATCGGTCGGGTGCCCCCCTGTGTGTTGCCAATCCTGCAGTCATAACCCTCGGTCCGGTCTGATCTTAGACTGGGAATGAACTCTGTATGCCTAAGCCAACTGACAAAACGATCGGGCGGGCGGGCACTACACCGGCCTGAGAGGCGGGATGCACAAGCCATGGATCGATATGGTGGTAGGTGGGTTTAGGCACATCTTCATATTTCTGCCATGCCATTGCCATTTTTATGGCTTGTAAATTCATACAATGCTCCCTTAAGCCTTCATGTGAAGTTTTGTGGCAAGATGACTCATTTTCTATTTTTCGCGATTTTTGAAACTTTTTTCGGTTTGGGATTTTTTAAAAATTTTTTCAGATGGAGTTTTGGCCCCAAACTTGGTAGACATGATCCTTGTATTTTTGTTGGCATGCCCAAAAAACTTAAGCTAAAAACTCGAAGTGTACAGGATTTTGTGACCATTTGAATAAAGTGTCCCCATTTCAGACACTTTAATGGCTACTGGCAGCAAACCTGTAAAATCTCAAATGCTCTTTAAGGGGGTGTGAGTTCTCGAGGTTTGATGAGGGATAAGGGGCCAATATAAGGGCTAAATACCAGCACCCATCACACATCATGTGTGCACACCCCCCGGCCCCCCAATCGTCGGAACCCCAATTCCGCCGTTTCGATTCTCCGACAATGCTCCAGCGACGCTGCCTCGGCTGAAAAAAAATGCAGAACCAGCACATGCTCGAGCCCAGCATGTGCACCCGTAACCCTCGGTCTGGTCCGACCTTACACTGGGAATAAACACTGTATACTTAGACTGGGAATGAACTACGTATGCCTAAGTCAACCCATGAAATGAGTGTACGGGCACTCAACCGACCAGAGGGGCAGGATGCATAAGCTGGGGATCGGTCGGGTCCCCCCCTGCGTGCTACTGATCTTGCTGCCGTAACCCTTGGTCTATTCCGATCTTAGACTAGGAATAAACTCCGTATGCCTAAGACAACCAACGAAACGAGCGGGCGGGCGGGCACTACGTCGGCCAGAGAGGCGGGATGCGCAAGCCGTGGATCGATAGCGTGGTAGGTGGGTTTAGGCACATCTTGATATCTCTACCATGCCAATGCCATTTTTATGGCTTGTAAATTCATACAATGGTCCCTTAAGCCTTTGTGTGAAGTTTCATGGCAAGACAACTCGTTTTCTATTTTTCACGATTTTTGAAACTTTTTACGGTTTGGTATTTTTTTTAAATTTTTTCAAAAGGACTTTTGGCCCCAAACTTGGTAGACATGATCCTTGTATTTTTGTTGGCATGCACAAAGCAATTCAGCTAAAAACTCAAAGTGTGCAGGATTTTGTGACCATTTGAAAAAAGTGTCCCCATTTCAGACACTTTAATGGCTATTGGCAGCAAACCTGTAAAATCTCAAATGCTTTTTAAGGGGGTGTGAGTTCTTGAGGTTTGATGAGGGATAGGGGGCCAATATAAGGGCCAAGTACCAGCACCCATCGCACACCACCTACCCCCCCAATCATCAGAACCCCAATGCTGCCGGTCAGGTTCTCCGGCGATGCTCAGACGATGGTGCCCCGGGCGAAAAAAAATGTGGTACCAGCACATGCTCGAGCCCAGCATGTGCACCCGCAACCCTCTGTCGGGTCCGATCTTACACTGGGAATGAACTCTGTATGCTTACACTAGGAATGAACTCCGTATGCCTATGTCACACGAAATGAGTGTGCGGGCGCTCAACCGACCAGAGGGGTAACATGCCCAAATCGAGGATCGGTCGGGTCCCTCTTGCGTGCTGTCAATCTTGCTGCCGCAAACCTTGGTCCGGTCCAATCTTAGACTGGGAATGAACTCCGTATGGCCAAGCCAACTGACGAAACGAGCGGGCAAGCGGGCACTATGCCGGCCAGAAAGGCGGGATGCGCAAGCCATGGATCGATAGGGTGACAGGTGGGTTTAGGCACATCTTCATATTTTGGCCATGCCAATGCCATTTTTATGGCTTGTAAATTCATACAATCATCCCTTAAGCCTTCATGTGAAGTTTTATGGCAAGACGACTCGTTTTCTATTTTTCACGATTTTTGAAACTTTTTACAGTTCAGGATTTTTTTAAAATTTTTTCAGATGGAGTTTTGGCCCCAAACTTGGTAGACGTGATCCTTGTATTTTTGTTGGCATGCACAAAAAAATTCAACTAAAAACTCAAAGTGTACAGGATTTTGTGACCATTTGAAAAAAGTGTCCCCATTTCAGACACTTTAATGGCTATTGGCAGCAAACCTGTAAAATCTCAAATGCTTTTTAAGGGGGGGTGAGTTCTCAAGGTTTGATGAGGGATAGGGGGCCAATATAAGGGCCAAGTACCAGCACCCATCGCACATCATGTGCGCACACCACCCCCCCACCCCCCCAATCGCCGGAACCCCAATGTCGCCAGTTAGGTTCTCTGGTGATGCTTCGGCGATGGTGCCCTGGGAGAAAAAAAATACAGCACCAGCACATGCCAAAGCCTAGCATGTGCACCCGCAACCCTCAGTCTGATCCGATCTTACACTGGGAATGAACTCCATATGCTTAGACTGGGAATGAACTCCGTGTGCCTAATTCAACCCACGAATCGATCGTGCGGGCGCTAAGCTGGATAGAGGGGCAGGATACACAAGCCGGGTGTCACGGACTAAGCTTTCTCTCAACAAGCAATAGACCGTGCTGTACTTGAATGGGTGCTCCCAACCAAGTCAGCCATCAATAGATCGATATCTAAACAAATAACCATAAGCCCTGGTTAGTCCTAAGCATTCGTAATAAGACACAATATATCGAGATCAATCTCAAGCACACACACAAGAAGTCATATTCGTATCGAGAAAAAGAAAAATACATCGAAGCAATAATCGGGACATTCAATTGAGGTAAGTTTTATTATAAATGAGAATCATATTGGTGGGTGGCCTAAGCTCGCATAGCAACCGGTGAGATAGCCCAACACTACGCTATCGACTCACCCCCCTAAAGAGCCTTAGAGATTTTAGAGCTATGCTACCAGTAACCATTATAATGTTTGAAATGGGGACGCTTTTCCTAGCACAAGGGATCTACCCGGCCATGGCCCTATACATGGGTGGCTCATGGCAACCTAAGTCCTAGTCATGGCCCTATACAAGGTTGGCTCATGACATTCTGCCCCCACCTATTCTATCGACGTCCTTGTCAACTTGCTGGCTTGAAATTCTTCGATCTTCTTTTGAAATCTCTGGAGGCCATGTTCTCTCTCCGAGCTGGTTTTTTCTAGTCCTAATCCCTTCCACTTCACTAAGTACTCTCGAACTAGTCTTCAAGATATCTTGGTTTCCCTGTCAGCTAAGATCTCTTCGACTTGACGCTCTGAGGGTGGCTTTATGGTGATGGTAGCTCTGGTTGGCTCCCTTTGGCTAGCATCTGTAAGATCTGCATGGAAAGGTTTCAGGTTGCTCACATGAAATACTGGGTGCACCTTCATCCACTTTGGTGGGTCAATTTTGTAAGAAGCATTCCCCACCTTGGAAAAGACCTTATTGGACCTTCATATTTGCGCACCAGTCTACGATCGCTCTTTCTCAAGAACCTGGTTTGTTCAGGAACTAGTCAGACAAGAACCAAATCACCAACTTGAAAATGTTGAGCTCTACGACCCTTGTCTGCCCATTTTTTCATCTTTTTTTATGCTTTCTCCAGGTAGGCTTACGCAATCTCTGTGTTTTGCTTCCACTTTTTGCTGAGATTGAAGGCTCTCAGATTTTTTCCTCCATAATGTTCCAAGGAAGTGTGGGGCAGCCTTGGTAATTGTCCGATGACCACCTCAAATGGGCTCTTATTGGTGGAAGAGCTTTTGTTGGAATTAAAGCAGAGTTGAGCCACGTCCAATAATGAAGGCCAGTCTTTCTGATTGGCTTGAACAAAATGCCTCAAGTATTCCTCTAATAATCCATTGAAACGTTCCATTTGACCATCGGTTTGAGGGTGATAGCTTGAGGAGATGTTGAGTTGGGACCCCAATATCTTGAAAAGTTCTCTCCAGAAGGACCCCGTGAATCTCGGATCTCGATCGCTAACAATGTTTTGAGGGAGGCCCCAGTATTTGACCACATGTTTGAACAATAGTCGAGCTATGTCTTCCGTAATGCAATACTTGTGAGTGGGAATGAATGTGGCATACTTAGAAAATCAGTCAATCACCACCAAAATAGCTCTAAGGTCACCAACCTTGGATAGGCTCAAAATGAAATCGAGGGAGATGCTTTCCCACAGTCTGGTGGGTACTGGTAGTGGTTCAAGCATGCCTGTAAATTTCTTTCTTTCAACCTTGTCTTGTTGGCAAATGAGGCAAGTCTTCGTATAGTCCATCACATCTTGTCGCATGTGAGGCCAATATTATCCCTGTTTCAATAACGCTAAAGTGCGTTGCCAACCCAGGTGTCTCACCCATGGTGTGTCATGACATTCCCTCATTAGCATTTGTCTCAGACCTTCTGCTCTTGGCACAAACACTCGAGGCCTCTTGGTCTATAAGACCCCATTTTCTTGCCAAAAGTACTTGGACTTCCCTTCTTCCACTAGCTTCAGGATGGCACAAGCTTGCGGGTCCTTCCCTAAGTGATCTCCAATCAACTTGTGAATGTCTATAGTGGCTCTGCTAGCCACCGTTGGGGTAATTCTTCTAAGGGCCGTTAAATCTACTCGCCTGCTCAATGCATCGGCCACTTGATTGGTCTTTCCAGCGGTGTGCTCAAAACAAAAGTTAAATTCTACTAAAAATTCCTGCCACCTAGCTTGTTTTGCCGTAAGCCTTGGTTAAGTGAGAAAATGGCTAACAGTCGTATTGTCTGTCTTCACGACAAAGTGTGAACCCAACAAGTAATGTCGCCAAGCCCTCAAGCAGTGAACCATCGCTAGGAGTTCTTTTTTTTAGGTCATATATTTCTTTTCAGCTTCACTTAGCTTCTTACTTTCAAATGCTATCGGGTGATGTTGTTGCAAAAGTACTCTTCTAATAGCAAAATCAAATGCATCCGTCTAAACTTCAAAGGGTTTTTTAACATCAGGGAGAGCTAAGATGGGATCCTTCATAATAGCATCCTTCAATCCCTCAAAGGCCTCTTGGCATTCACTTGTCCAACACCATTTACGCTCCTTCTTCAATAGCTCCATGAGGGTCATGGTCTTGCGAGAGTACCCTTCCACAAACCTTCTATAATAATTGGCTAGTCCCAAAAATGAGCAGAGTTCACTAACGTTCTTCGGTGTTGTCCACTCCTTGATGGCCCTAACCTTTTCCATGTCCATTCAAATGTGGCCAAGTTCGATAATGTGACCAAGAAAATGGATTTGGGTCTGAGCAAATGCACACTTCTCCCTTTTTACATATAACTGGTGGTCATGTAATCTTTGAAGTACATGGCATAGGTGCTCTTGATGTTCTTCCAAGGTGGAGCTAAATACCACTTTATCGTCTAAATAGATGACTACAATGTCTAGGTAGTCATGAAACACCTGATTCATCAATGTACAAAATGTGGCAGGAGCATTGGTCAGTCCAAAGGGCATAACAAGAAATTCAAATGCACCATACCGTGTCACACAAGTGGTCTTTGGCTCATCTCCCTCAGCAATTCTGACCTGATGGTAGCCAGATCTCAGGTCCAATTTGGAGAAGTACTTGGCCCAGCTCAATTGATCAAACAAGTCTGCTATAAGGGGAATGGGATATTTGTTTCTTATGGTGACTTTGTTCAGGGCCCTATAGTCAACACATAATCGTAAACTTCCATTATGCTTCTTTTGAAATAGCACTGGCGCTTCGAAAAGAGCCTTTGATGGTATGATGAACCCGGCTTATAGTAGCTCATCTAACTACTTTCTTAGTTTGGCCAACTCTACCGGGGCCATGCGGTAAGGAGCTCTAGTAGGGGGTTTCACTCTTGGGAGGAGCTCAATTTCATGGTCCACTTCTCGTCGAGGGGGTAGAACCTTAGGCAACATCTCTGGCATCACCTCTTCGAATTCTTCTAACACTTTTTCCACACCATCAGGTATTGGTTCTACTTTCGACCCTTCTTTGTAGATCAGCACCGTCACAAAGGAGGGTTCCCTTTTCTTTACCCCTTTCTTGAACTGCAAAGCAAAAATCATTTTCTTCCCACTCTTTGGTAAGATGTTGGCTGGCACCACACATGGGTGTTCCTCTAAGAACAACAAGCAGCTAGCGGCGGGAATAGGGATGACATGAGCCAACATCATGAAGTCCAATCTAAGAACAACATCAAAGTCATCCATGGGGGAAACTGTAAAGTCTACCTTCCCTTCCCATGGCCCCAATCGGGTTGTCACACTCTTAGAGCTTCCACTGATTACAAAGGCTAGCGAATTGACTGCCTTCATTCATCCATAGTTTTTACTAATCTGAAAACCACACCCTTTTGCTTCTTTTGGTGTGATGAAAGTGTCGGTTGCACCCGTATCCACCATGGCCTTGGTGGCTTTCTCATTGAGCGTCAAGTTCACATACATCAAGCCTCTACTCTGCTCTTTCTTTATAGTGTTCAATTAGGTACGGAGGGCATTGAGGAACCTTATTGAACCTATCCTAGCTGGCTCCTCTTCAGCTTCTTCAATGCTCTCTGGCACTTTTGCAGACTCTTGAAACAAGGTCCTTAAGGCATTAAGGGCTCCCCTGTGTGGGCATTCAACCACCCGATACGGCCCCTTGCAAAGAAAGCAAGCTAACAATTGCCTAGGCTTAAAAATCCCTGTATTGCTTGTCTTGGGTTGGGTGCTATCTCAACCAAAAGACCTCCTGTCTGATCCCCCACTGAAGGGCCAGTCCAACCTAGTCATTTTTCCCCCACTCCCAAAGTTAAAGCTACTACCAGCTGATAGAGGATTTTTCTGTTTTGAAGAGCCATCATTGTAATCGTGAAGACGTTCAGCTACAACCATGGCCATGGCCATGTCTTGCACTTTCTACCTTTGTAGTTCTGTCCTCACCCAAGGCTTGAGGCCCTCAAGAAAATAAAACATCTTATCCTTTTCGGACATGTCTCGAATATCCAACATCAAGGTAAAAAAGCTCCTTACAAACTCTCGCACCGTTCCTGTTTGCACAAACTCTCGAAGTCTTCTTCAAGCCATATACTCCACATTTTCAGGGAAAAACTGGTTTTTCAATTCTCGTTTCAGATCCATCCAAGTTTTAATCTGGCACTCATCATCGACAAACTTGGAGCACCACCATAGCTTGGCATCCCATGCGAGGTACATCGATGACATTGTCACCTTGTCTTCCTCTAATTTGTGTGTATAGCTCGAAAGTACTGCTCCATGTCAAACAAGAAATTTTCAAGTTCCTTAGCATCCCTTACCCCCTCATAGCATCAAGGCTCCGGCATCTTGAGCCTTTTTCCCCTTTCCATCGAGCTCGAACCCGATCTGGCCATAGCCATTTGTAGAATGCTCACCTGTGCTCTGAGCTCCTCAAACTCCTTTTGGAGAATGTTCAAGGTGTCTCTAGCCTCTTCGCTCACATTGTGGAGAGTATAGGACAACTCCCACTGGGTTGTCTCGATCTCTCTCACTCGATCTTTAGTCACCATAGGAATTTTCATTGTGGCCATCGCGGCCTCAAGTTTCTTAATTCTCTGTTGATGATTTGGTCTACCATTTGTGGCCATCTCATTCATTTTTCTAGCACTTCTCAACCATTCTCTGATACCACGTATCACGGACTAAGCTTTCTCTCAACAAGCAATAGATCGTATGACATTAGAATGGGCACTCCCAACCAAGTCAACCTTCAATAGATTGATATCTGAACAAATAACCATAAGCCCTGGTTAGTCCCAAGCATTCACAATAAGATACAATATATCGAGATCAATCTCAAGCAAACACACAAGAAGGCATATTCGCATCGAGAAAAAGAAAAACACATTGAGGCAACAATCAGGACATTCAATCGGGGTGAGTTTTATTATAAATGGGAATCATACATCGGGACCTCCCACCATCACCAGGGCCAGGGGGCAGCCCTTGGTGGGTGGCTTAAGCTCGCATAGCAACCGATGAGACAGCCCAACACTACGCTGCCGGCTCACCCTCCCTAAAGAGCCTTAGAGATTTTAGAGCTGTGCTACCAGTAACCATTACAATGTTTGAAATGGGGACACTTTTCCTAGCACAATGGATCTACCCAGCCATGGCCCTATACATGGGTGGCTCATGGCAACCAAAGTCATGGTCATGGCCCTATACAAGGTTGGCTCATGACACCGGGGATCAACCGGGTCCCCCCTGCGTGCTACCGATCCTGCTACCATAACCCTTAATCCGATCTCATCTTAGACTAGGAATGAACTTCGTATGCCTAAGCCAACCGACGAAACGAGCGGGCTGGCGGGCACTACACCGGCCAGAGAGACGGGATGTGCAACCATGGATCGATAGGGTGGTAGGTGGGTTTAGGCACATCGTCATATTTCTGCAATGCCAATGCCTTTTTTATGGCTTCTAAATACATACAATGGTCCCTTAAGCCTTCATGTGAAGTTTAATGGCAAGACGACTCGTTTTCTATTTTCCACAAATTTTAAAACTTTTTACGGTTCAAGATTTTTTAAAAATTTTTTCAGAAGGATTTTTGACCCCAAACTTGGTAGACGTGATCCTTGGTTTTTTGTTGGCATGCAAAAAAAAATTCAGCTAAAAACTCGAAGTGTACAGGATTTTGTGACCATTTGAAAAAAGTGTCCCCATTTCAGACACTTTAATAGCTACTGGTAGCAAACTTGTAAAATCTCAAATGCTCTTTAAAGGGGTGTGAGTTATTGAGGTTTGATGAGGGATAGGGGGCCAATATAAGGGCCAAGTACCAGCACGCATCACACATCATGTGCGCAAACCCCCCAATCGTCGGAACCTCAATGCCGTCGGTCAGGTTCTCCTGCGATGCTCCGGCGATGGTGCCTCTGGTGAAAAAAATACGGCACCAGGACATGCTTGAGCCCAGCATGTGCACCCGCAACCCTCGGTCTGGTCCGATCTTACACTGGGAAAGAACTTTGTATGCTTAGACTGGGAATGAACTCCATATGCCTAAGTCAACCCACAAAACGAGCGTGCGGGCGCTCAGCCGGCCAGAGGGGCAGGATGCGCAAGTCGAGGATCAACCGGGTCCTCACCTGCATGCTACCGATCTTGCTGCCGCAACCCTTGGTCTGATCTGATCTTAGACTTGGAATGAACTCCGTATGCCTAAGCCAACTGACGAAACGAGCAGGCGGGCGCACACTACGCTGGCCAGATAGGCAGGATGTGCAAGCCGTGGATGGATAGGGTGGTAGGTGGGTTTAGGCACATCTTCATATTTCTACCATGCCAATGCCATTTTTATGGCTTGTAAATTCATACAATGGTCCCTTAAGCCTTCATGTGAAGTTTCATGGCAAGACGACTCGTTTTCCATTTTTCATGATTTTTGAAACTTTTTACGGTTTGGGATTTTTTAAAACTTTTTTCAGAAAGAGTTTTTGCCCCAAACTTTGTAGAAGTGATCCTTGTATTTTTTTTGGCATGCACAAAAAAATTCAGCTAAAAACTCGAAGTGCACAGGATTTTGTGACCATTTGAAAAAAATGTCACCATTTTAGACACTTTAATGGATACTGCAGCAAACTTGTAAAATCTCAAATGGTCTTTAAGGGGGTGTGAGTTCTTGAGGTTTGATAAGGGATAGGGGGCCAATATAAGGGCCAAGTACCAGCACCCATCGCACATCATGTGCGCACACCCCCCCGCCCCCCCAATCGTCGGAACCCCAACGCCGTCGGTCAGGTTCTCCGGTGATGCTCCGACGATGGTGCCCCGAGCAAAAAAAAATGCGGTTCCAGCATATGCCCAAGCCCAGCATGTGCACCCACAACCCTCGGTCTGGTCCGATCTTACACTGGGAAAGAACTCCGTATGCTTAGACTGGGAATGAACTCTGCAAGCCTAAATCAACCCACGAAATGAGCGTGCGGGCGCTCAACTGACCAGACGGGCAGGATGCGCAAGCCGGGGATCGATCGGGTAACCCCCTACGTGCTACCGATCCAACTGCCACAACCTTCATCCGGTCTGATCTTAGACTGGGAATGAACTCCGTATGCCTAAGCCAACTGACGAAACGAGAGAGGTGGGATGTGCAAGCCGTGGATCGATAGGGTGGTAGGTGGGTTTAGGCACATCTTTATATTTCTGCCATGCCAATGCCATTTTTATGGCTTGTAAATTCATACAATGGTCCCTTAAGCCTTCATGTGAAGTTTCATGGCACAACGACTCATTTTCTATTTTTCATGATTTTTGAAACTTTTTACGGTTCGAGATTTTTTTTAAATTTTTTCAGAAGGAGTTTTGGCCCCAAACTTGTAGACGTGATCCTTGTATTTTTGTTGGCATGCACAAAAACATTCAGCTAAAAACTCAAAGTGTACAAGATTTTGTGACCAGTTGAAAAAATTATCCCCATTTCAAACATTTTAATGGTTACTGGCAACAAACCTGTAAAATCTTAAATGCTCTTTATGGGGTTGTGAGTTCTTGAGGTTTGATGAGGGATAGGGGCCCAATATAAGGGCCAAGTACCAGCACCCACTGCACATCATGTGCGCACACCACCCGGCCCCCGCCAATCGCCGGAACCCCAATGCCGCTGATCAGGTTCTCCGACAATGCTACGGCGATGGTGCCTCGGGCAAAAAAAAACGTGACACCAGCACATGCTCGAGCCTAGCATGTGCCCCCGCAACCCTCGGTCCAGTCCGATCTTACATTGGAAATGAACTCCGTATGCTTAGACTGGGAATGAACTCCGTATGCCTAAGTCAACCCATGAAACGAGCGTAGGGTGCTCAACCGGCTAGAGGGGCAGGATGCACAAGCCGGGGATCGGCCGGGTCCCCCCTACGTGCTACCGATCTTGTTGCCACAACCCTCAGTCCGGTCCTATCTTAGACTGGGAATGAACTTTGTATGCCTAAGCCAACCGATGAAACGAGCGAGCGGGCGGGCACTATGTCGACCAGAGAGGCGGGATGCGCAAGCCATGGATCGATAGGGTGGTAGATGGGTTTAGGCATATCTTCATATTTCTGCTATGCCAATTACATTTTTATGGCTTGTAAATACATACAATGCTCCCTTAAGCCTTCATGTGAAGTTTCATGGCAAGATGACTCGTTTTTTATTTTTCATGATTTTCAAAACTTTTTACGGTTCGGGATTTTTTTAACATTTTTTTAGAAGGAGTTTTGGCCCCAACTTGGTAGATGTGATCCTTGTATTTTTGTTGGCATGCACAAAAAAATTCAGCTAAAAACCCGAAGTTTACAGGATTTTGTGACCATTTGAAAAAAGTGTCCCCATTTCAGACACTTTAATGGCTACTGGCAACAAACCTGTAAAATCTCAAATGCTCTTTAAGGGGGTGTGAGTTCTCGAGATGTGAAGAGGGATAGGGGGCCAATATAAGGGCCAAGTACCAGCACCCATCACACATCATGTGCGCACACCCCCCGCCCCTCAATAATCGGAACCCCAATGCCATCGATCAGGTTCTCCGACGATGCTCCGACGATGGTGTCTCGGGCAAAAAAAAAAATACGGCACCAGCACATGCCCGAGCCCAGCATGTGCAACCGCAACGCTCGATCCGATCCGATCTTACACTAGGAATGAACTCTGTACCAGCAACCATCGCACATCAAGTGCGCACACCCCCCCGCCCCCCAATCGTCGAAACCCAAATGTCGCCGATTAGGTTCTCCGGCAACGCTACAGCGATGGTGCCTCAGGTGAAAAAAAATGCAGCACCACCACATGTCCGAGGCCAGCATGTGCACCCGCAAGCCTTGGTTTAGTTTGATCTTACACTGGGAATGAACTCCGTATGCTTAGACTGGGAATGAACTCCGTACCAAAACCCATCACACATCATGTGCGGACAGGGGGCCAATATAAGGGCCAAGTACCAGCACCCATCGCACATCAAGTGCACACACCCCCTGCCCCCCCAATCGTCGAAACCTGAATGCCGCCAGTCAGGTTCTTCGATGATGCTCCGACGATGGTGCTTTGGGTGAAAAAAAATACGGCCCCAGCACATGCCCGAGCCCAGCATGTACACCCGTAACCCTCGGTCCGGTCCGATCTTACACTGGGAATGAACTCCGTATGCTTAGATTGGGATTGAACTCTGTATGCCTAAGTCAACCCACGAAACGAGCGTGCGGGCACTCAGTCGGCCAGAGGGGCAGGATGCGTAAGTCGGGGATCGGCTGGGTCCCCCCTACGTGCTGTCGATCCTGCTATCACAACCCTCGGTCTGGTCCGATCTTAGACTGGGAATGAACTCCGTATGCCTAAGCCAACCGACGAAACGAGCGGACGGGCGGGCACTGCGCTGGCCAGAGAGGCGGGATGCGCAAGCCGTGGATCGATAGGGTGGTAGGTGGGTTTAGGCACATCTCCATATTTCTGCCATGCCAATGCCATTTTTATAGCTTGTAAATTCACACAATGGTCCCTTAAGCCTTCATGTGAAGTTTCATGGCAAGACGACTCGTTTTCTATTTTTCATGATTTTTGAAACTTTTTACGGTTCGAGATTTTTTTAAAATTTTTTCAGATGAATTTTTGGCCCCAAAGTTATTAGACGTGATCCTTGTATTTTTGTTGGATTGCACAAAAAAATTCAGCTAAAAACTCATGGTGTACAAGATTTTGTGACCATTTGAAAAAAGTGTCCCCATTTCAGACACTTTAATGGCTATTGGCAGCAAACCTGTAAAATCTCAAATGCTCTTTAAGGGGGTGTGAGTTCTTGAGGTTTGATGAGGGATAGGGGGCCAATATAAGGGCCAAGTACCAGCACCCATCACACATCATGTGCGCACACCCCCTGCCCCTCCAATCGCTAGAACCCCAATGCCATCGATCAAGTTCTCTGACGATGCTCCGGCGATGGTGCCCCGGACGAAAAAAAATACAGCACCAGTACATGCTCGAGCCCAACTTGTGCACCCGCAACCCTCGGTCTGATCTGATCTTACACTGGGAATGAACTACGTATGCTTAGACTGGAAATGAACTCCGTATGCCTAAGTCAACCCAAGAAACGAGGGTGCGGGCGCTCAGCCGGCCAGAGGGGCAGGATGCGCAAGTCGGGGATCGGCCGTGTCCCCCCCTGCATGCTGTCGATCCTGTTGCCATAACCCTCAATCTGGTCTGATCTTAGACTGGGAATGAATTTCGTATGCCTAAGCCAACCGACGAAACGAACGGGCGGGCGGGCACTACACCGACCAGAGAAGCGGGATGTGCAAGCCATGGATCGGTAGGGTGGTAGGTGGGTTTAGGCACCTCTTCATATTTTTGCTGTGCCAATGCCATTTTTATGGCTTGTAAATTCATTCAATGGTCCCTTAAGCCTTCATGTTAAGTTTCATGGCAAGACGACTCGTTTTCTATTTTTCACGATTTTCGAAACTTTTTACGGTTCGAGATTTTTTTAAAATTTTTTCAGAAGGAGTTTTGGCCCCAAACTTGGTAGACATGATCCTTGTATTTTTTTTGGCATTCACAAAACAATTCAGCTAAAAACTCGAAGTGTACAAGATTTTGTGACCATTTGAAAAAAGTGTCCCCATGTCAGACACTTTAATAGCTACTGGCAGTAAACCTGTAAAATCTCAAATGCTCTTTAAGGGGGCGTGAGTTCTTGAGGTTTGATGATGGATAGGGGGCCAATATAAGGGCCAAGTACTAGCACTCATCGCACATCATGTGCGCACACTCCCCCTAATCGCTTGAACCCTAATGCTGTCGGTCAGGTTCTCCGACGATGCTCCGACGATGGTGCCCAGGGTGAAAAAAAAAGTAGCACCAACACATGCCCGAGCCCAGCATGTGCAGCTGCAACCTTCGATCCGGTCTGATTTTACACTGGGAATGAACTACGTATGCTTAGACTGGGAATGAACTCCGTATGCCTAAGTCAACCCAAGAAATGAAGGTACAGGTGCTCAACCGGCCAGAGGGGTAGGATGCGCAAGTCGAGGATCGACTGGGTCCCCCCTGTATGCTGTCGATCCTACTATTGCAACCCTCGGTCTGGTCTGATCTTAGACTGGGAATGAACTCCGTATGCCTAAGCCAACCGACGAAACGAGCGGGCGGGCGGGCACTACATCTACCAGAGAAGCGGGATGCGCAAGCCGTGGATCGATAGGGTGGTAGGTGGGTTTAGGCACCTCTTCATATTTCTACTATGCCAATGCCATTTTTATGGCTTGTAAATTCATACAATGGTCCCTGCAGCCTTCATGTGAAGTTTCACGGCAAGACGACTCGTTTTCTATTTTTCACGATTTTTAAAACTTTTTACGGTTCAAGATTTTTTTAAACTTTTTTCAGACGGAGTTTTGGCCCCAAACTTGGTAGATGTGATCCTTGTATTTTTTTTGGCATGCACAAAAAAATTCAGCAAAAAACTCGAAGTGAACAAGATTTTGTGACCATTTGAAAAAAGTGTCCCCATTTCAGACACTTTAATGGCTACTGGCAGCAAACCTGTAAAATCTCAAATGCTCTTTAAGGGGGTGTGAGTTCTTGAGGTTTGATGAGGGATAGGGGGCCAATATAAGGGCCAAGTACTTCCCCCATCGCACATCATGTGCGCACACCCCCCACCCCCCAATCACCGGAACCCCAACGCCGTCGATCAGGTTCTCTGGCAATGCTCGGGCGATGTTTCCCTAGGTGAAAAAAAAATGTGGCACCAGCACATGCCCGAGCCCAGCATGTGCACCCACAACCCTCGGTCTGATCTGATCTTGCATTGGGAATGAACTCCGTATGCCTAAGTCAACACATGAAATGAGCGTGCGGACGCTCAGTTGGCCAGAGGGGTAGGATACGCAAGCCAGGGATCGGTCGGGTCCCCCTTGCATGCTATCGATCCTACTGCTGCAACCCTCAATCTGATCTGATCTTAGATTGGGAATGAACTATGTATGCCTAAGCCAACCGACGAAACGAGTGGGCGGGCGGGCACTACGCTGGCCAAAAAGGCGAGATGCGCAAGCCGTGGATCGATAGGGTGGTAGTGGGTTTAGACACATCTTCATATTTTTGCCGTGCCAATGCCATTTTTGTGGCTTGTAAATTCATACAATGGTTCCTTAAGCCTTCATGTGAAGTTTCATCGCAAGATGACTCGTTTTATATTTTTCATGATTTTTGAAACTTTTTATGGTTCGAGATTTTTTTAAAATTTTTTCAGAAGGAGTTTTGGCCCCAAACTTGGTAGATGTGATCCTTTTATTTTTCTTGGCATGCACAAAACAATTCAGCTAAAAACTCGAAGTGTACAAGATTTTGTGACCATTTGAAAAAAGTGTCCCCATTTCAAACACTTTAATGGCTACTAGCAACAAACCTGTAAAATCTCAAATGCCCTTTAAGGGGGTGTGAGTTCTCGAGGTTTGATGAGGGATATGGGGCCAATAAAAGGGCCAAATACCAGCACCCATCGCACATCATGTGCACACACCCCCCTCGGCCCCCAATCACTGGAACCCCAATGCCACCTGTCAGGTTCCCCGGTGATGCTCCGACGATGGTGCCCAGGGCGAAAAAAAAATGCAGCACCAGCACATGCTCGAGCCCAGCATGTGCACCCACAACCCTCGGTCTGGTCCGATCTTACACTGGGAATGAACTCCGTATGCTTAGACTAGGAATGAACTCCGTATGCCTAAGTTAACCCACGAAACGAGCGTGCGGGTGCTTAGCCGACCAGAGGGGCAGGATGCGCAAGTCGGGATTCGATCGGGTCCACCCTGCTTGTCGCCGATCCTGCTGCTGCAACCCTTGATTCGGTCTGATCTTAGACTAGGAATGAACTCCGTATGCCTAGGTCGACCGACGAAATGAGCGGGCGGGCGGGCACTACACTGGCCAGAGAGGCGGGATGCGCAAGCCGTGGATCAATAGGGTGGTAGGTGGGTTTAGGCACATCATCATATTTCTACCGTGCCAATGCCACTTTTATGGCTTGTAAATTCATACAATGGTCTCTTAAGCCTTCATGTGAAGTTTCAAGGCAAGACGACTCGTTTTCTATTTTTCACGATTTTTGAAACTTTTTACGGTTCGGGATTTTTTTAAAATTTTTTCGGAAGGAGTTTTATCCCCACACTTGGTAGACGTGATCTTGTATTTTTTTTGGCATGCACAAAAAAATTCAGCTAAAAACTCGAAGTGTACATGATTTTGTGACCATTTGAAAAAAATGACCCCATTTTAGACACTTTTATGCCTACTGGCACAAACCTGTAAAATCTCAAATGCTTTTTAAGGGGGTGTGAGTTCTTGAGGTTTGATGAGGGATAGGGGGCCAATATAAGTGCCAAGTACCAGCACCCATCACACATCATGTGCGCACACCCCCCGCGCCCCCTATGGCCGGAACCCCAATGCCACCGGTCAGGTTCTCCGGTGATGCTCAGGCGATGATGCCCAGGGCAAAAAAAAATGCAGCACTAGCACATGCCCGAGCCCAGTATGTGCACTCGAAACCCTTGGTCCGGTCCGATCTTACACTGGGAATGAACTCCGTATGCTTAGACTGGGAATGAACTCCGTATGCCTAAGTCAACCCACGAAACGAGCGTGCGGGCGCTTAGCTAGCCAGAGGGGCAGGATGCGAAAGTCGGGAATTGGTCGGGTCCCCCCCTACGTGCTACTGATCCTACTGTGCAACCCTCAGTCTGGTCTGATCTTAGACTAGGAATGAACTCCGTATGCCTAAGCTGACCGACGAAACGAGCGAGCAGGCGGGCACTACATCGGCCAGAGAAGCGGGATGTGCAAGCCGTGGATCGATAGGGTGGTAGGTGGGTTTGGACACATCTTCATATTTCTGCCATGCCAATGCCATTTTTATGGCTTGTAAATTCATATAGTGGTCTCTTAAGCCTTCATGTGAAGTTTCATGGCAAGACGACTCGTTTTTTATTTTTCACAATTTTTGAAACTTTTTACTGTTCGGGATTTTTTTAAAATGTTTTCAGAAGGAGTTTTGGCCCCACACTTGGTAGATGTGATCCTTGTATTTTTCTTGGTATGCACAAAAAAGTTCAGCTAAAAACTCGAAGTGTACAGGATTTTGTGAGCATTTGAAAAAAGTGTCCTCATTTCAGACATTTTTATGGCTACTAACAGCAAACCTATAAAATCTCAATTGCTCTTTAAGGGGGTGTGAGTTCTCGAGGTTTGATGAGGGATAGGGGCCAATATAAGGGCCAAGTACCAGCACCCATTGCACATCATGTGCGCACACACCCCCCCTCGCCCCCCCAATCATCGGAACCCCAATGCCGCCGATCAGGTTCTCCGACGATGCTCCGGCGATGGTGCCCCGGGCGAGAAAAAAATGGGCACCAACACATGCCCGAGCCCAGCATGTGCACCCGCAACCCTCGGTCTGGTCCGATCTTACACTAGGAATGAACTCCGTATGCTAAGACTGGGAAAGAACTCTGTATGGCTAAGTCAACCCATGAAACGAGCATGCGGGCCCTCAGTCGGCTGGAGGGGCAGGATGCGTAAGCCGGGGATCGGTCGGGTCCCCCCCTTTGTGCTGTCAATCCTACTGCTGTAACCCTTGGTCTGGTTTGATCTTAGACTGGAAATGAACTCCGTATGCCAAAGCCAACCGAGGAAACGAGAGGGTTGGCAGGCACTACGCCAGCCAAAGAGGCAGGAAGCGCAAGCCATGGATCGAAAGGAGTTTTAGCCCCAAACTTGGTAGACGTGATCCTTGTATTATTATTGGCATGCAAATAAAAATTCAGCTAAAAACTCGAAGTGTACAGGATTTTGTGACCATTTGAAAAAAGTGTCCCCATTTCAGAAACTTTAATGGCTACTGGCAGCAAACCTATAAAATCTCAAATGCTCTTTAAGGGGTGTGAGTTCTCAAGGTTTGATGAGGGATAGGGGGCCAATATAAGGGCCAACTACCAGCACCCATCGCACACCTTGTGCGCACACCCCCCGTCCCCCCAATCACTGAAACCCAATGCCACCGATCAGGTTCTCTGACGATGCTCGGGCGATGGTGCCCCAGGCGAAAAAAAAATGCGGCACCAGCATATGCCCGAGCCTTGCATGTGCACCTGCAACCCTCGGTCCGGTTCGATCTTACATTGGGAATGAACTCCATATGCTTAGACTGGGAATGAACTCTGTATGCCTAAGTCAACCCACAAAACAAGAGCACGGGCGCTCAGCTGACCAGAGAGGCAGGATGCGTAAGCAAGGGATATGTCGGGTCCCCCCTACGTGCTATCGATCTTGCTACCACAACCCTCAATCCGGTTTGATCTTAGACTGGGAATGAACTCCGTATGCCTAAGCAACCGATGAAACAAGCGGGCGGGCGGGCACTACGTCGGCCAGAGAGGCAGAATGCGCAAGCCGTGGATCGATAGCGTGGTAGGTGGGTTTAGGCACATCTTCATATTTCTGCCATGCCAATGCCATTTTTATGGCTTGTAAATTCATACAATGGTCCCTTAAGCCTTCACGTGAAGTTTCATGGCAAGACGACTCATTTTCTATTTTTCATAATTTTTGAAACTTTTTATGGTTCGGGATTTTTTTAAAATTCTTTTAGAAGGAGTTTTGGCCCCAAACTTGTTAGACGTGATCCTTGTATTTTTTTTGGTATGCACAAAAAAATTCAGCTAAAAACTCGAAGTGTACAGGATTTTGTGAGCATTTGAAAAAAGTGTCCCCATTTCAAACACTTTAATGGCTACTGGCAGCAAACCTATAAAATCTCAAATGCTCTTTAAGGGGGTGTGAGTTCTTGAGGTTTGATGAGGGATACGGGGCCAATATAAGGGCCAAGTACCAGCACCCATCGCAGATCATGTGCGCACGCCCCTACCCCCCAATCATCGGAACCCCAATGCCGCCGATCAGGTTCTTCGATGATGCTCCGCGATGGTGGCCCGAGCAAATAAAAATGCGGCATCGGCACATGCCAGAGCCCAGCATGTGCACCCGCAAACCTCGGTCCGATCCGATATTACACTGGGAATGAACTCCGTATGCTTACACTGGGGATGAACTCTATATGCCTATGCCAACCGATGAAACGAGCGGGCAGGCGGGCACTACGTCGGCTAGAGAGGCGGGATGCGCAAGTCATGGATCGATAGGGTGGTAGGTGGGTTACATCTTCATATTTCTACCATGCCAATGCCATTTTTATGGCCTGCAAATTCATACAATGGTCCCTTAAGCCTTCATGTGAAGTTGCATGGCAAGACGACTCGTTTTCTATTTTTGACGATTTTTGAAACTTTTTACGGTTCGAGTTTTTTTAAAATTATTGCAAAAGGAGTTTTGGCCCCAAACTTGGCAGTTGTGATCCTTGTATTTTTTTGGAATGCACAAAAAATTTAGCTAAAAACTGGAAGTGTACAAGATTTTGTGACCATTTGAAAAATGTGTCCCCATTTTAGACACTTTAATGGCTATTGGTTCCAAACCTGTAAAATCTCAAATGCTCTTTAAGGGGGTGTGAGTTCTCAAGGTTTGATGAGGGATAGGGGGCCAATATAAGGGCCAAGTACCAGCACCCCTCACACATCATGTGCGCACACCCCTTGCCCCCCCGATTGCCGGAACCCCAATGCCGCCGGTCAGGTTCTCCGATGATTGTGCCCCGGGTGAAAAAAAAATGGGGCGCCAGCACATGCTCGAGCCCAGCATTTGCACTCATAACCCTCGGTCCAGTCCGATCTTACACTAGGATTGAACTCCGTATGCTTAGACCAGGAATGAACTCCGTATGCCTAAGTCAACCCACGAAACGAGCGTGCGGGCGATCAGTCGGCCAGAGGGGCAGCATGCGCAAGCCGGGGATCGATCGGGACCTCTCTTGCGAGCTACCAATCCTGCTGCCACAACCCTTGGTCCGGTCTGATCTTAGATTGGGAATGAACTCCGTATGCCTAAGCCAACCGACGAAACGAGCGGGCAGAAGGGCACTACGCCGGCCAGAGAGACGGGACGCGCAAGCCATGGATCGATACGGTGGTAGGTGGGTTTAGGCACATCTTCATATTTTTGCCATGCCAATGCCATTTTTATGGCTTGTAAATTCATACAATGGTCCTTTAAGCCTTCATGTGAAGTTTCATGGCAAGATTACTCGTTTTTTATTTTTCACGATTTTTGAAACTTTTTACGGTTTGGGATTTTTTCTAAATTTTGTTAGAACGAGTTTTGGCCCCAAACTTGGTAGACGTGATCCTTGTCTTTTTCTTGGCATGCACGAAAAAATTCAGCTAAAAACTCGAAGTGTACATGATTTTGTGACCAATTGAAAGAAGTGTCCCCATTTCAGACACTTTAATGGCTACTGGTAGCAAACCTGTAAAATCTCAAATGCTCTTTAAAGGGGTGTGAGCTCTCGAGGTTTGATGAACAATAGGGGGCCAATATAAGGGCCAAGTACCAGCACCCATCGCACATCATGTGCGCACACCCCCTGCCCCCCAATTGTCGGAACCCTAAAGCCACCGATCAGGTTCTCTGGCGATGCTCCGGCGATGGTGCCCCTGGCAAAAAAAAATGTGGCACCAGCACATGTCTGAGCCCAGCATGTGCACCCGTAACCCTTGATCCGGTCCGGTCTTACACTGGGAATGAACTCCGTATGCTTAGACTGGGAATGAACTCTGTATGCCAAGGTCAATCCACGAAATGAGCGTGCGGGCGCTCAGTCGACCAGAGGGGCAGGATGCGCAAGCCGAGGATCGACCGGGTCCCCCCTGCGTGTTGCTGATCCTACTGCCACAACCCTCGGTCCTGTCCGATCTTAGACTGGGTATGAACTCTGTATGCCTAAGCCAACCGACGAAACGAGCGGGCGAGCGGGCATTACGTCGGCCAGAGAGGCGGGATGCGCAAGCCGTGGATCGATAGGGTGGTAGGCGGGTTTAGGCACATCTTCATATTTCTACCTTGCCAATGCCATTTTTATGGCTTGTAAATTCATACAATGGTCCCTTAAGCCTTCACGTGAAGTTTCGTGGCAAGACGACTCATTTTTTATTTTTCATGTTTTTTGAAACTTTTTACGGTTCGGGATTTTTTAAAAATTTTTTCAAAAGTAGTTTTGCCCCCAAGCTTGGTAGACGTGATCTTTGTATTTTTTTTTGGCATGCATAAAAAAATTCAGCTAAAAACTCGAAGTGTATAGGATTTTGTGACCATTTGAAAAAAGTGTCCCCATTTTAGACACTTTAATGGCTACTGGCAGCAAACCTATAAAATCTCAAATGCTCTTTAAGGGGGTGTGAGTTCTTGAGGTTTGATGAGGGATAGGGGGCCAATATAAGGGCCAAGTACCAGCACCAATCGCAGATCATGTGCGCACGCCCCCTGCCCCCCCAATCGTCGGAACCCCAATGCCGTCGGTCAGGTTCTCCGATGATGCTCCAAATATGGTGCCCCGGGCGAACAAAAAATGCGGCACCAGCACATGCCCGAGCCCAGCATGTGCACCCGCAACCCTCGGTCCAGTCCGATCTTACACTGGGAATGAACTCCGTATGCTTAGACTGGGAATGAACTCCATATGCCAACTCAACCCACGAAACGAGCGTGGGGGTGCTCAGCCGGCCAGAGGGGCAGGATACGCAAGCCGGGGATCGATCGGGTCCCCCTCTGTGTCACACCATGGGCGGGCACGCCAGGCACATCAGGTAGACCAGCAGGTGAGCCAGAGGTTGAGGCCCGTAGTGTAGGCGTGCTGACGGGTATCTGTGCGCAAAGCCTAGCAAACGAGCTCAGAATGCCCGCTCGACTTGCAGGCCAGCCCGTGAGGCCAAGGCCTGGCATACATGCTGCCCGCACCACATGCAGAAGGGCCCAAGGTGTTGGACACATAGGGGAAGCTTCTGGAAACAGGTAGGAGCATCCTGGTAGATTTGGTTGACCCTGAAAATCAGGAGTTAGCATCCTGATTGATTGTAATCCCATGATTTTAGCTTTTATTCTAGGGATATGCCATTAAGTTGTAGCTGGAGCCTCAACTATAAATAGAGGGCTGCTCCACCCTCATTTGTACACCATAAAACACTTCTATTTCAGTGAATACAAGAGCACTTCCAGAATTCTGTCTTCTTATCCTGTTTCTCTTTAACTTGCGTAATCAGCCCTTCCCATTGTTTTAGTGCCCACACACTTGTGTTTTAGGCTGACTTAGGCAAAAAGGAGGAGATTCCAAGCCTAACGCTACATAGATTCTGAGTCTAAGGTCAGAGCCTGTGACAGTTGGTATCAGAGCAAGTTCAATTCTACGTGTTTGTGTTGTGCAGGTTAGATCGTGATTGAGGAGATGGCATCCCAAAGAGACGTTGCTAGCCAACAACCATAGGCCTAAGAGCATGGCCGGAGAAGAGGCAAGAAAGCCAGTTCTAGAGATATCTGGTCTACCATGGACGGTAGGCTAGCTAAGGTAGAGGTGATCGTAGGCGACATGAGGGAAAAGCTTGAGGAAGTAAAGACTTACATTGCATCGCTAGACTCCATGGGGGAGGAGATCCAAAGTGAACTAGAAGCTGCTCTCAACAAAGGCTTGGACATGTTCACCAAAAAAAACCAAACCTTGGAGGCTGAAGTGCAGACCTTGCACGATGGCATGGAGGCCATGCGCCAGCAGATGGAAGAGCTTACCAGTGAGCTCGTTACTTGCAAGACTGCCATTGGGAATGGCATGTTTACTGGAGTGTCCAAATCTAGATTGGATGTGCCTAAGCCTAAGGAATTTAAGGGGACTAGGGTGGCCAAGGAAGTAAACAACTACCTTTCGGGTATGGAGCAGTACTTCCAGGCCATCAGCATGCAAGACGAGGTGATAAAGGTAAGCACCGCTGCTATGTATCTCACTTATGTAGCCTTATTGTGGTGGAGGCACAGGTGTGATGATGTCATGCATGGGAGTGCCAAGATTGGAACTTGGGCAGAGTTCTAAAAGGAGTTCAGAGAACAATTTTACCCGGAGTATGTCGATGATGAGGCACGAGCAAAGTTACGCAGGTTGAGCCAGTAAGGGGACATAAGGGAGTATGTCCAGAAATTCTCTGAACTGATGCTACAGATCTCAGATCTAGGTGAGAAGGACACATTCTTTGCTTTCATGGATGGGCTGAAGCCGTGGGTGAAGCATGAGCTATAAAGGAGAGGAGTTCATGACTTGGCTAAAGCCATGACTACTGCCGAGGCCTTGATAGAGTTCAAGCCTCTGAACAAGTTCGAGTCTTCCAAGCCCAAGGGTAAGGGCAGGGATGATAGGGACCAGAAGAAGCAGTCCAAGGGGAAAGACAGTGATCGGGAGTCCAAGGATGGAGACCGAGACCATTCAACCAAGGATGGCGAGAGGAAGCCACCAGTAAGCATGTGGAAAGCAAAGGGGGATCGAGAGCCACTAGCATGCTACCTATGTGGAGAGAGCCACATAGCACGTAATTACCTACAGAAGGGTAAGCTGGCTGCTGTAGACAAGGAGTCTGATGAGGAGCCAGAGTTAGGGGCAGCAAAGCTTGGGTCGTTAATGTTCAATGTTGTCTAGAGTAAGGGGAGCTGCAAGCCAAAGGGCTTGATGTTTACGAATCTGATGGTTACGGGTCAGAAGGTGAGCGCACTAGTGGACACAGGTGCCTCACATCTTTTTATTTCAGGTGATGGAGCTCGAAAGCTCAGACTAAAGGTGCAAAAAGGGACTGGTACCATTAAAACGATGAACTCCAAGGAAGTTCCAGCCATTGGAGTAGCACGGGGAGTGGAGTTGTAGCTTGGAGACTGGAAAGGCAAGGAGACCATTGAGGTAATACCCCTTAATGACTATGAGTTTGTGATTAGGTTGGATTTCCTTATTCGGATTAACGCCCTCTTTGTGCCTTTTGCCAATTGTGTTTGCATCTTGGATGCACGGTGCCAATGCCTAGTGCCATTAAGAAGAGGGTCTGGAGTTGGGTCGCAGTGGGTGTCAGCCATCCAATTTGCCAAGGTGGTAAGCAGACAAGAAAAAACCTTCTTGGCAGCCCTGAAATATGATGAGCCAAGGGAGAAGGAGACCGAGTCACCCTTAGAGGTGCTGAAGACCTTTAGTGATGTGATGCCCGCAAAGCTACCTAGCAAGCTACCACCTAAGAGGGAAGTGGACCACAAGATCGAGTTGGTGTCCGAGGCGAAGCCACCAGCCAAAGCCCTTTACCGAATGTCTCCACCAGAGTTGGAGGAGTTAACGAAGCAGCTTAAGAGTTAGTTGATGCTGGCTTCATCAGGCCATCGAAGGCACCCTATGGTGCACCGGTTCTATTCCAACACAAGCATGATGGGTCGTTGCAGCTGTGCATAGACTATCGGGCCTTGAACAAGCTGACCATCAAGAACAAGTACCCCATCCCACTCATTGCGGACTTGTTCGATCAACTTAGGAGCGCAAGGTGGTTCACCAAGCTGGATTTGAGGTCAGGCTACTATCAAGTCAGGATCGCATAGGGAGATGAGCCAAAGATAGCATGTGTCACTCGGTATGGTTCGTATGAGTTCTTGGTGATGCCTTTCGGACTCACGAATGCCCTAGCAACATTTTGCACCCTTATGAACAAGATACTTCAGTCATTCCTTGATCGATTTGTTGCGGTTTATTTAGATGACATTGTGATCTACAGCCAGACTTTGGGAGAGCATGTAGACCACTTGAGATAGGTGTTTGAGATGTTACGGGTGCACAAGCTATTTGTCAAGAGGGAGAAGTGCTCATTCGCCTAGCAGGAGATCCCGTTCCTAGGCCACATAGTGGGAGGTGGTAGGATACGCATGGATGAAGGCAAGATACACGCCATCCTAGAGTGGCAACCGCCAGCCAAGGTCACTGAGTTGAGATCATTCCTTGGGCTGGTTAACTACTACAGGCACTTCATCAAAGGTCATTCAGCAATAGCCACGCCATTGACTGACTTGCTCAAGAAAGGGAGAGCATGGGAGTGGAGCGCAGGGTGCCAGGAAGCCTTTGACAGGTTAAAGTGGGCTGTGATCGAGGAGCAAGTCTTGGCCTTGCCAGACCATTCCTAGCCGTATGAGGTGAATACGGATGCATCAGACTTTACCATAGGGGGCGTGTTGATGCAGGAGGGACGTCCAGTCACGTTCGAGAGCAAGAAGCTGAATGAGACTAAACGTAAATACACGGTCCAAGAGAAAGAGATGACTGTAGTGGTGCACTACTTGTACACTTAGTGCCATTACCTATTGGGGTCGAGGTTCGTGGTGAGGACGGACAATGTAGCGACCAGCTACTTCCAGACGTAGAAGAAGTTATCCCTCAAGTAGGCGAGATGGCAAGATTTTCTTGCAGAATTTGATTTCTAGATGGAGTACAAGCCAGGACGGGCGAACCTAGTGGCAGACACCCTGAGCAAGAAGGCTAACCTTGCTGCCATTAGCCAACCAAAGGGGTCACTGGTGTCACGCATCAAGGAGGGACTTACGCATGATCCTACAACCAAGGCTTTGATGGAGTACGCCTAGCAAGGTAAAACTAGGCAGTTTTGGTTACAGGATGGTTTGTTGTACACCAGGGGCAATAGACTATTTGTGCCGCAGCACGGGAAGCTCCGCAAGGAAGTTTTCAAGAATGTTATGATTTAAGGTAGGCTGGACACCCTGGAGTGAGCCGCACCTTGGCACTGATCAAGGATCGGTACTATCGGCTGCACATGAGGGACGATGTGGAGGCCTATGTGAAGACTTGTCTTGTGTACCAACAGGACAAGGTGGAGCTCAAGAAACCAGGTGATCTCTTGGAGCCATTGCCAGTGCTAGAGCGACCATGGAAGAGTGTTTCTCTGGACTTTATAACCGGTCCACCCAAGACAGAGGGGTTTGGAAGCATCATGGTAGTGGTGGACAAGTTTTCCAAGTATGAAATTTTCATTCCAGCAACCAAGGAGTGCCCATTTGAGGTTGTGACAGGGCAACAACCACTAACACTCAATTCGATTGCTGCAGGTTATACAGGGCTGAATCTAGCAGCATATAAGTTTGCCAAGGCATGGCAGGAGCAAACTGACTTGGCCAGAGTTTGTCTACACAAGGCGACTAAGAGGTCGAAGAAGTGGGCAGACCAGAATAGGCGGGATGTGTAGTTCCAAGTTAGAGACTTGGTGTTGGTAAAGCTGCATCCCATTGTATGCCACAAGGGGCTACACAAAGGCCTAGTCTGGAGGTATGAGGGACATTTCTGAATAGTCAAGATGGTAGGCAAGGTTGCCTACAAGCTGGATATGCCACCCCAATTGAGGGTACACCTGGTGTTCCATGTGAGCATGCTCAAGCCGTTCCATGAGGATAAGGGAGATCCAGGACGGGCAGAGTCAAAGCGTGTGCCATTGGGACCAAGGGCCTCATATGAAAAGGAGGTCCACAGCATCATAGCTGATCGAGAGGTGAGACAAAAGAAATAAAAACCAAGACATGAGTACTTGGTGCACTGGAAGGGACTTCCAGATAGTGAGGCGAGCTGGGAACCAATAGAGGACTTATGGCAGTTTGGGGACCAGATCAGGCAGTACCATGCAGAAGACTCAACGAGGGCGTTGCGCAATCAGGTGGGGGAGAATGTCATGCCCTGGGCGGGCACGCCAGGCACATCAGGTAGACCAACAGGCGAGCCAAAGGTTGAGGCCCGCAGACCAGGTGTCCTGGAGGGTATCTATGTGCAAAGCCTAGCAAATGAGCTCAGAATGCCCGCCCGACTTGCAGGCCAGCCCGTGAGACCAAGGCCTGGCATACAAGCTGCTCGCACCACATGCAGAAGGGCCCAAGGTGCTGGACACGCAAGGGAAGCTTCTGGAAATAGGTAGGAGCATCCTGGCAGATTTGGTTGACCCTAAAAATTAGGAGTTAGCATCCTGATTGATTGTAATCCCATGATTTTAGCCTTTATTCTAGGGATATGCCATTAAGTTGTAGCTGGAGCCTCAACTATAAATAGAGGGATGCTCCACCCTCATTTGTACACCATCAAACACTTCTCTTTCAGTGTATACAAGAGCATTTCCAGAATTCTGTCTTCTTATCTTGTTTCTCTTTAACTTGCATAATCAGCCCTTCCTATTGTTTTAGTGCCCGCACGCTTGTGTTTTAGGCTGACTTAGGCACAAAGGAGGAGATTCCAAGCCTAAGGCCGTATGGATTTTGAGTCTAAGGTTAGAGCTCGTGACACCGCGTGCTACCGATCCTGCTACCGCGGTCTAGTCTGATCTTAGACTGGGAATGAACTCCGTATTCCTAAGCCAACTGACGAAACGAGCAGGCGGGCGGGCACTATGCTGGCCAGAGAAGCGGGATGCGTAAACCGTGGATCGATAGGGTGGTAGGTGGGTTTAGGCACATCTTCATATTTCTGCCATGCCAATGCCATTTTTATGGCTTGTAAATTCATACAATGGTTCCTTAAGCCTTCATGTGAAGTTTCATGGCAAGACGACTCATTTTCTATTTTTCACAATTTTTGAAACTTTTTACAGTTGGAGATTTTTTTTAAATTTTATCAAAAGGATTTTTGGCACCAAACTTGGTAGACGTGATCCTTGTATTTTTATTGGCATGCACAAAAAAATTTAGCTAAAAACTCGAAGTGTACAGGATTTTGTGACCATTTGAAAAAAGTGTCCCCATTTCAAACACTTTAATGGCTACTGGCAGCAAGCCTATAAAATTTCAAATGCTCTTTAAGGGGGTGTGAGTTCTCGAGGATTGATGAGGGATAGGGGGCCAATATAAGAGTGAAGTACCAGCACCCATCATACATCATGTGCGCACACCCCCAGCCCCCCCAATCACCGGAAACCCAATGCCGTTAGTCAGGTTCTTCGGTGATGCTCCGGTGATGGTCCCCCGGGCGAAAAAAAAATGTGGCACCAGCACATCCTCGAGCTAGCATGTGCACCTGCAACCCTTGGTCCGGTTCGATCTTACATTGGGAATGAACTCCGTATGCTTGGACTGGGAATTAACTCCATATGCCTAAGTCAACCCACAAAACGAGCGTGCGGGCACTCAGCCGACCGAGGGGCAGGATGCGTAACCCGAGGATCAATCGGGTCCCCTTTACGTGCTGCTGATCCTACTGTCGCAACCCTCAGTCTGATCTGATCTTACACTGGGAATGAACTCCTATGCCTAAGCCAACCGACGAAACGAGCGGACGGGCGGGCACTACGTTGGCTAGAGAGCCGGGATGCGTAAGCCATGGATCGATAGGGTGGTAGGTGGGTTTAGGCACATCTTCATATTTCTTCCATGCCAATGCCATTTTTATGGCTTGTAAATTCATACCATGGTCCCTTAAGCCTTCATGTGAAGTTTCATGGCAAGATGACTTGTTTTCTATTTTTCACGATTTTTGAAACTTTTTACTGTTCGGGATTTTTTTAAAATTTTTTCGGAAGGATTTTTGGCCCCAAACTTGTTAGACGTGATCCTTGTATTTTTTTTGGCATGCATAAAAAAATTCAGCTAAAAACTCGAAGTGTACAGGATTTTGTGACCATTTGAAAAAAGTGTCCCCATTTCAAACACTTTAATGGCTACTGGCAGCAAACCTATAAAACCTCAAATGCTCTTTAAGGGGGTGTGAGCTCTCAATGATTGATTAGGGATAGGGTGCCAATATAAGGGCCAAGTACCAGCACCCATCGCACATCATGTGCGCACACCCCCCTGCCCCCCCAAATTGTCGTAACCCTAATGCCGCCGGTCAGGTTCTCCGACGATGCTCCGGTGATGGTTTCCCGGGTGAAAAAAAATGCTGCACCAGCACATGCCCGAGCTGAACATGTGCACCCCCAACCCTAGGTCTGGTCCGATCTTACACTGGAATGAACTTCGTATGCTTAGATTGGGAATGAACTCCGTATGCCTAAGTCAACCCACGAAACGAGCGTGTGGAAGCTCAGCCGGCCAGAGGGGCAGGATGCACAAGTCAGGGATCGGACGGGTCCCTCCTTATGTGCTACCTATCCTGCTACTGCAACCCTCAGTTCGGTCTGATCTTAGACCAAGAATGAACTCCGTATGCCTAAGCCAACCGATGAAAAGAGCAGGCGGGTGGGCACTACGCAGGCCAGAGAGACGGGATGCGCAAGCCGTGGATCGATAGGGTGGTAGGTGGGATTAGGCACATCTTCATATTTTTGCCATGCCAATGCCATTTTTATGGCTTGTAAATTCATACAACGGTCCCTTAAGGCTTCATGTGAAGTTTTATGGCAAGACGACTCGTTTTCTATTTTTCATGATTTTCAAAACTTTTTATGATTCAAGATTTTTTTAAAATCTTTTCAGAAGCAGTTTTGGCCCCAATCTTGGTAGACGTGATCCTTGTATTTTTTTCGGCATGCACAAAAAAATTCAGCTAAAAACTCGAAGTGTACAGGATTTTGTGACCATTTGAAAAAAATGTCCCCATTTTAGACACTTTAATGGCTACTGGTAGCAAACCTGTAAAATCTCAAATGCTCTTTAAAGGGGTGTGAGTTCTAAAGGTTTGATGAGGGATAGGGGGTGAATAAAAGGGCCAAGTACCAGCACCCATCGCACATCATGTGCGCACATCCCCTTTGCCCCCCCAATCGTCGGAACCCCAATACCGTCGGTTATGTTCTTCGATGATGCTCCGATGATGGTGCCCCAGGCAAAAAAAATACGGCACCAGCAGATGCCCGAGCCTAGCATGTGCACCCACAACCCTCGGTTTGGTCCGATCTTACACTGAGAATGAACTCCGTACACTTAGACTGGGAATGAACTCCACATGCTTAGATTAGGAATGAACTCTGTATGCCTAAGTCAACTCACGAAATGAGCGTACGGGTGCTCAGTCGGCCAGAGGGGCAGGATGCGCAAGTCGAGGATCAACTGGGTCCCCCCTTGTGTGTTGCCGATCCTGCTACCACAACCCTCGGTCCGATCTAATCTTAGACTCTGAATGAACTCCGTATGCCGAACCGACGAAACGAGCGAGCGGGCTGGCACTACGCCAGCCAGAGAGGCAAGATAAGCAAGCCGTGAATCGATAGGGTGGTAGGTGGGTTTAGGTACATCTTCATATTTCTTCCATACCAATGCCATTTTTATGGCTTGTAAATTCATACAATGGTCCCTTAAGCATTCATGTGAAGTTTCATGGCAAGATGACTCGTTTTCTATTTTTCATGATTTTTGAAACTTTTTATGGTTCAGGATTTTTTAAAAATTTTTTCAAAAGGAGTTTTGGCCCCAAACTTGGTAGACGTGATCCTTGTATTTTTGTTGGCATGCACAAAAAAATTCAGCTAAAAACTCGAAGTGTACAGGATTTTGTGACCATTTGAAAAAAGTGTCCCCATTCTAGACACTTTAATGGCTACTGGCAGCAAACCTGTAAAATCTCAAATGCTCTTTAAGGGGGTGTGCGTTCTTGAGGTTTGATGAGGGATAAGGGCCCAATGTAAAGGCCAAGTACCAGCAACCATTGCACATCATGTGCGCACACCCCCGCCCGCCCCCCCAATCGTCGGAACCCCAATGCCATCAGTCAGGTTCTCCGACAATGCTCCGGCGATGGTGCCCCGGGTAAAAAAAATACGGCACCAGCACATGCTCGAGCCCAGCATGTGCACCCACAACCCTCGATCTGGTCTGATCTTACACTACGTGCTATCGATCCTACTACCGCAACCTTCGATCCGATCCGATCTTAGACTGGGAATGAACTCCGTATGCCTAAGCCAACCGATGAAACGAACCGGCGGGCGGGCACGACGCCGGCCAGAGAGGCGGGATGTGCAAGCCATGGATCGATAGGGTGGTAGGTGGGTTTAGGCACATCTTCATATTTCTGCCATGCCAATGCCATTTTTATGGCTTGTAAATTCATACAATGGTCCCTTAAGCCTTCACATGAAGTTTCATGGCAAGACGACTCGTTTTCTATTTTTCATGATTTTTGAAACTTTTTACGATTCAGGATTTTTTAAAAAATTTTTCACAAGGAGTTTTGGCCCCAAACTTGGTAGACGTGATCCTTGTATTTTTGTTGGCATGCACAAAACAATTCAGCTAAAAACTTGAAGTCTACAGGATTTGTGACCATTTGAAAAAAGTGTCCCCATTTCAGACACTTTAATGGCTACTGGTAGCAAACCTGTAAAATCTCAAATGCTCTTTCAGGGGGTGTGAGTTTTCAAGGTTTGATGAGGGATAGGGGTCCAATACAAGGGCCAAGTACCAGCACCCATCGCACATCATGTGCGCACACCCCCCCTGCCCCGCCCAATCGTCAAAAGCCCAATGTCGCCGGTCGGTTTCTCCGACGTTGCTCCAACGATGGTGCCCCGGGTGAAAAAAAATATAGCACCAGCACATGCTCGAGCCCAGCATGTGCACCTGTAACCCTCGATCTGGTCTGATCTTACACTACGTGCTACCGTAACCCTCGGTCCTGTCCGATGTTAGACTGGGAATGAACTCCGTATGCCTAAGCCAACTGACGAAACGAACGGGCGGGCGAGCACTACGTCGACCAGAGAGGCGGGATGCGCAAGCCGTGGATCGATAGGGTGGTAGGTGGGTTTAGGCACATCTTCATATTTCTGCCATGCCAATGCCATTTTTATGGCTTGTAAATTCATACAATGGTCCCTTCAGCCTTCATGTGAAGTTTCATGGCAAGACGACTCGTTTTTTATTTTTCACGATTTTTGAAACTTTTTATGGTTCGGGATTTTTTTAAAATTTTTTCAGAAGGATTTTTGGCCCCAAACTTGGTAGACGTGATCCTTGTATTTTTGTTGGCATGCACAAAAAATTTCAGCTAAAAACACGAAGTGTACAAGATTTTGTCACCATTTGAAAAAAGTATCCTCATTCTAGACACTTCAATGGCTACTGGCAGCAAACCTGTAAAATCTCAGATGGTCTTTAAGTGGGTGTGAGTTCTCAAGGTTTGATGAGTATAGGGGCCAATATAAGGGCCAAGTACCAGCACCCATCACACATCATGTATGCACACCCCCCACCCCCCCAATCACCGGAACCCCAATGCCGCCAGTCAGGTTCTCCGGTGATGCACCGACGATCGTGCCCCGACCCAAAAAAAATACGGCACCAGCAAATGCCCGAGCCCAGCATGTGCACCCGCAACCCTAGGTCCAGTCTGATCTTACACTAGGAATGAAGTTCGTATGCCTAAGTAAACCTGCGAAACGAGTGTGCGGGTGCTCAACCAGCCAGAGGGGCAGGATGCGCAAGCCGGGGATCGGTCGGGTTCCCCACTACGTGCTATCGATCCTGCTGCCACAACCCTCGGTTCGATCCAATCTTAGACTGGGAATGAACTCCGTATGCCTAAGCCAATTGACAAAAGGAGCGGGTGGGCGGGCACTACGTCGGCTAGGGAGAAGGGATGCGCAAGCCGTGGATCGATAGGCTAGTAAGTGGGTTTAGGCACAACTTCATATTTCTGCTATGCCAATGCCATTTTTATGGCTTGTAAATTCATACAATGGTCTCTTAAGCCTTCATGTGAAGTTTCATGGTAAGACGACTCGTTTTTTATTTTTCACGATTTTTGAAACTTTTTATGGTTCCAGATTTTTTTAAAAATTTTTTAGAAGGAGTTTTGGCCCCAAACTTGGTAGACGTGATCCTTGTATTTTTGTTGGCATGCACAAAAAAATACAGCTTAAAACTTAAATTTTACAGGATTTTGTGACCATTTGAAAAAAGTGTATCCATTTCAGACACTTTAATGGCTACTGGCAGCAAACCTATAAAATCTCAATTGCTCTTTAAGAGGGTGTGAGTTCTCGAGGTTTGATGAGGGATAGGGTGCCAATATAAGGGCCAAGTACAAGCACCCATCGCACATCATGTGCGCACACCCCCCTGCCCCCCAATCGTCGGAACCCCAATGCCGCCGGTCAGGTTCTCCGATGATGGTGCCCCGGGCGAAAAAAAAAGTGACACCAACACATGCCCGAGCCCAGCATGTGCACCTGTAAAAATTGGTCTAGTTTGATCTTACACTGGGAATGAACTCCGTATGCTTAGACTGTGAATGAATTCCGTATGCCTAAGCCAACCCATGAAACGAGCGTGCAGGCGCTTAGTCGGCCAAAGGGGCAGGATGCGCAAGCCGGGGATCGGTCGGATCCCCCCTTGTGTACTGTCGATCCTGCTGCTGCAACCCTCGGTCCGATCCAATCTTAGACTGGGAATGAACTCCGTATGCCTAAGCCAACCGACGAAATGAGCGGTGGGCGGGCACTACGCCGGCCAGAGAGGCGAGATGCGTAAGCCGTGGATCGATAGGGTGGTAGGTGGGTTTAGGCACATCTTCATACTTTTGCTGTGCCAATGACATTTTTATGGCTTGTAAATTCATACAATGGTCCCGTAAGCCTTCATGTGAAGTTTCATGGCAAGACGACTCGTTTTCTACTTTTCATGATTTTTAAAACTTTTTATGGTTCGATATTTTTTTAAAATTTTTTCAGAAGGATTTTTGGCCCCGGGACTTGGTAGATGTGATCCTTGTATTTTTGTTGGTATGCACAAAAAAATTCAGCTAACAACTCGATGTGTACAAGATTTTGTGACCATTTGAAAAAAGTGTCCCCATTTCAGACACTTTAATGGCTACTGGCAGCAAACCTGTAAAATCTCAAATGCTCTTTAAGGGGGTGTGAGTTCTCGAGGTTTGATGAGGGATAGGGGGCCAATATAATGGCCAAGTACCAGCACCCATCACACATCAAGTGCGCACACCCCCCCGCCCCCCAATCGTTGGAACCCCAATGCCGCCAGTTAGGTTCTCCGACGATGCTCTGGCGATGGTGCCCCGGGCAAAAAAAAATGTGATAGCAGCACAAGCCCAAGCCCAGCATGTGCACCCGCAACCCTCGGTCCGGTTTGATCTTACACTGGGAATGAACTCCATATGCTTAGACTGGGAATGAACTCCGTATGCGTAAGTCAACCCACGAAACGAACGTGCAGGTGCTCAGTCGGACAGAGGGGTAGGATGCGCAAGTCGGGGATCGACCGGGTCCCCCCCTACGTGTTGCCGATCCTGCTACCGCAACCCTCGATCCTGTTCGATCTTAGACTGGGAATGAACTCCGTATGCCTAAACCAACCGATGAAACGAGCGGGCAGGCGGGCACTACGTAGGCCAGAGAGGCGGGATGAGCAAGCCATGGATCGATAGGGTGGTAGGTGGGTTTAGGCACATCTTCATATTTCTGCCATGCCAATGCCATTTTTATGACTTGTAAATTCATACAATGGTCCCTTAAGCCTTCATGTGAAGTTTCATGGCAAGACGACTCGTTTTCTATTTTTGATGATTTTTAAAACCTTTTACGGTTTGGGATTTTGTTAAAATTTTTTCAGAAGGAGTTTTGGCCCCAAACTTGGTAGATGTGATCCTTGTATTTTTACTGGCATGCACAAAAAAATTCAGCTTAAAACTCAAATTGTGCAGGATTTTGTGACTATTTGAAAAAAGTGTCCCCATTTCAAAAACTTTAATGGCTACTGGCAGCAAACTTGTAAAATCTCAAATGCTCTTTAAGGGGGTGTGAGTTCTCGAGGTTTGATGAGGGATAGGGGGCCAATATATGGGCCAAGTACCAGCACCCATCACACATCATGTGCACACACCCCCCGCCCCCCAATCATCGGAACCCCAATAATGTCGATCAGGTTCTCCGGCGATGCTCCGACGATGGTGCCCCAGGCGAAAAAAAATGCAGCACCAGTGCATGCCCGAGCCTAGAATGTGCACCCGCAACCTTCGGTCTGGTCTGATCTTAGACTGAGAATGACCTCCGTATGCTTAGACTGGGAATGAACTCCGTATGCTTAGACTGGGAATAAACTCTGTATGCCTAAGCCAACCGATGAAATGAGCATGTGGGCGGGCCCTACGCCGGCCAGAGAAGTGGGATGCGTAAGTCATGGATCGATACGGTGCTAGGTGGGTTTAGGCACATCTTCATATTTCTATCATCCCAATGCTATTTTTATGGCTTGTAAATTCATACAATGGTCCCTTAAGCCTTCATGTGAAGTTTCAAGGCAAGACGACTCGTTTTCTATTTTTCACAATTTTTGAAACTTTTTACGGTTCTAAATTTTTTTAAAATATTTTCCGAAGGACTTTTTGCCCCAAACTTGGTAGACGTGATCCTTGTATTTTTGTTGGAATGCATAAAAAAATTCAGCTAAAAACTCGAACTGTACAGGATTTTGTGACCATTTGAAAAAAGTGTCCCCATTTCATACTTTAATGGCGACTGGCAACAAACCTGTAAAATCGCAAATGCTCTTTGAGCGGGTGTGAGTTCTCGAGGTTTGATGAGGGATAGGGGGCCAATATAAGGGCCAAGTACCAGCACGAATCGTACATTATGTCCGCACACCCCCCGCCCCCCCAATCGTCGAAATCCCAATGCCGCCAGTCAGGTTCTCCCGCAATACTCCGGTGATGGTGCCCCGAGCGGAAAAAATGAGGCACCAGCGCTTGCCCGAGCCTAGCATGTGCACCTGCAACCCTCGGTCCGGTCTGATCTTAGACTAGGAATGAACTCCGTATGCTTAGACTGGGAATGAACTTTGTATGCCTAAGTCAACCCATGAAACGAGCGTGCGGGCACTCAGCCGGCCAGAGGGGCAGCATGCGTAAGTCGAGGATCGATCGGGTCCCCCCTGCTTGCTGTCGATCCTACTACCACAACCCTCAGTCTGATCTAATCTTAGAGTTTCGGCCCCAAACTTGGTAGTCGTGATCCTTGTATTTTTGTTGGCATGCAAAAAAAAATTCAGCAAAAAACTCGAAGTGTACAAGATTTTGTGACCATTTGAAAAAAGTGTCCCCATTTCAGACACTTTAAAGGTTACTGGCAGCAAACCTGTAAAATCTCAAATGCTCTTAAAGGGGGTGTGAGTTCTCGAGGTTTGATGAGAGATAGGGGGCCAATATAAGGGCCAAGTACCAGTGCCAATCGCACATCATGTACGCACACCCCCCCCGCCCTCCCAATCGTCGGAACCCCAATGCCGCCGGTTAGGTTCTCCGATGATGCTCCGACGATGGTGCCTCGGGTGAAAAAAAATGTGGCACCAGCACATGCCTGAGCCCACCAAGTGCACCCACAACCCACGGTCTGGTCTGATCTTACACTGGGAATGAACTCCGTATGCTTAGACTGGGAATGAACTCCGTATGCCTAAGTCAACCCACGAAACGAGCGTGCGGGAGCTCAGCTGGCCAGAGGGGTAAGATGCACAAGCTGGGGATCAGTCGATCCCCCCCTGCATGCTGTCAATCCTACTACTACAACCCTCGATCTAGTCTGATCTTAGACTGGGAAAGAACTTCGTATGCCTAAGCCAACCAATGAAACAAGCGGACGGGCGGGCACTACGTCGGCCAAAGAGGTGGGATGCGCAAGCCATGGATCGATAGGGTGGTAGGTGGGTTTAGACACATCTTCATATTTCTGCCATGCCAATTCCATTTTTATGGCTTGTAAATTCATACAATGGTCCCTTAAACCTTCATGTGAAGTTTCATGGCAAGACGACTCGTTTTCTATTTTTCATGATTTTTGAAACTTTTTACGGTTCGAGATTTTTTTAAAATTCTTTCAAAAAGAGATTTGGCCCCAAACTTGGTAGACGTGATCCTTGTATTTTTTTTGGCATGCACAAAAAAATTCAGCTAAAAACTCGAAGTGTACAGGATTTTGTGGCCATTTGAAAAAAGTGTCCCCATTTCAGACACTTTAATGGCTATTGGCAGCAAACCTGTAAAATCTCAAATGCTCTTTAAGGGGGTGTGAGTTCTTGAGGTTTGATGAGGGGTAGGGGGCCAATATAAGGGCCAGGTACCAGCACCCATCGCACATCATGTGCGCACACCCCCCGCCTCCCCAATCATTGGAACCCCAATGCCGCCAGTCAGGTTCTCCGGTGATGCTCTGGCGATGGTGCCCCGGGCGAAAAAAAATGTGGCACCAGCACATGCTTGATCCTTGCATGTGCATCCGCAACCCTCGGCCTGGTCTGATCTTACACTGGGAATCAACTCCGTATGCTTAGACTGGGAACGAACTCTGTATGCCTAAGTAAACCCACAAAACGAGTGTGCGGGCGCTCACCCGGCCAGAGGGGCAGGATGCGCAAGCCAGGGATCGGCCAGGTCCCCCCCTGCATGCTACCGATCCTACTACCACAACCTTCAGTTTGGTCTGATCTTAGACTGGGAATCAACTCTGTAAGCCTAAGCCAACTGACGAAACGAGCTGGCGGGCGGGCACTACGTCAGCCAGAGAGGCGGGATGCGCAAGCCGTGGATCGATAGGGTGGTAAGTGGGTTTAGGTGCATCTTTATATTTTTGCCATGCCAATGCCATTTTTATGGCTTGTAAATTCATACAATGGTCCCTTAAGTCTTCATGTGAAGTTTCATGGCAAGACAACTCGTTTTCTATTTTTCACGATTTTAAAAACTTTTTACGGTTCAGGATTTTTTTAAAATTTTTTCAGAAGGATTTTTGGCCCCAAACTTGGCAGACGTGATCCTTGTATTTTTTTTGGCATGCACAAAAAAATTCAGCTAAAAACTCGAAGTGTACAGGATGTTGTGACCATTTGAAAAAAGTGTCCCCATTTCAGACACTTTAATGGCTACTGGCAGCAAACCTGTAAAATCTCAAATGCTCTTTAAGGGGGTGTGAGTTCTCGAGGTTTGATGAGGGATAGGGGGCCAATATAAGGGCCAAGCACCAGCACCCATCGCACATCATGTGCGCACACCACCCCCCCCGCCCCCCCAATCGCCAGAACCCCAATGCCACCGATCAAGTTGTCTGGTGATGCTTCGACGATGGTGCCCCAGGCAAAAAAAAATGTGGCACCAGCACATGCCCAGGCCTAGCATGTGCACCCGCAACCCTCGGTCCGGTCTGATCTTCCTTAGACTGGGAATGAACTTCGTATGCCTAAGTCAACCCACGAAACGAGCGTGCAGGTGTTCAGCCGACCAGAGGGGCAGGATGCACAAGCCGAGTGTCATGGACTAAGCTTTCTCTCAACAAGCAATAGATCGTACGACACTTGAATGGGTGTTCCCAACCAAGTCAGCCTTTAATAGATCGATCGGGTCCCCCCTGCATGCTGTTGATCCTGCTACCGCAACTCTCGATCTAGTCTGATCTTAGACTGGGAATGAACTCCGTATGCCTAAGCCAACCGACGAAACGAGCGGACGGGCGGGCACTATGCTGGCCAGAGAGGCTGGATGCGCAAGCCATAGATCGATAGGGTGGTAGGTGGGTTTAGGCACATCTTCATATTTTTGCCATGCCAATGCCATTTTTATGGCTTGAAAATTCATACAATGTTCCCTTAAGCCTTCATGTGAAGTTTCATGGCAAGACGACTCGTTTTCTATTTTTCACAATTTTTGAAACTTTTTAAGGTTCGGGATTTTTTAAAAATTTTTTCAGAACGAGTTTTGGCCGCAAACTTGGTAGATGCGATACTTGTATTTTTGTTGGCATGTGCAAAAAAATTCAGCTAAAAACTCAAAGTGTACAGGATTTTGTGACCATTTGAAAAAAATGTCCCCATTTTAGACACTTTAATGGCTACTGGTAGCAAACCTATAAAATCTCAAATGCTCTTTAAGGGGGTGTGAGTTCTCAAGGTTTGATGAGGGATAGGGGGCCAATATAAGGGTCAAGAACCAGAACCCATCGCACATCATGTGCGCACACCCACCACCCCCCCCAATCGTCGAAACCTCAATGTCGCCGGTCAGGTTCTCCGACGATGCTCCAGCGATGGTGCCTCAGGCGAAAAAAATGCGACACCAGCACATGCTCGAGCCCAGCATGTGCACCCACAACCCTTGGTCCGATCTGATCTTACACTGGGAATGAACTCCGTATGCTTAGACTGGGAATGAACTCCGTATGCCTAAGTCAACCCACAAAACGAGCGTGCGAGCGCTCATCCAGCCAGAGGGGCAGGATGCGCAAGCCGAGGATCGGTTGGGTCCCCCCTATGTGCTACCGATCCTACTGCTGCAACACTCGATCTGATCCAATCTTAGACTGGGAGTGAACTCCGTATGCCTAAGCCAACCGATAAAGTGAGCGGGCGGGCAGGGACTACGTCGGCCAGAGAGGCAGGATGTGCAAGCCGTGGATCGATAGGGTGGTTGGTGGGTTTAGGCACATCTTCATATTTCTGTCATGCCAATGCCTTTTTTATGGCATGTAAATTCATACAATGGTCCCTTAAGCCTTCATGTGAAGTTTCATGGCAAGACGACTTGTTTTCTATTTTTCATGCTTTTTGCAACTTTTTACGGTTCGAGATTTTTTAAAAATTTTTTCAGAAGGAGTTTTGGTCCAAACTTGGTAGACGTGATCCTTGTATTTTTGTTGGCATGTGCAAAAAAAGTCAGCTAAAAACTCGAAGTGTACATGATTTTGTGACCATTTGAAAAAAGTGTCCCCATTTTAGACACTTTAATGGCTACTGGCAGCAAACCTGTAAAATCTCAAATGCTCTTTAAGGGGGTGTGAGTTCTCGAGGTTTCATGAGGAATAGGGGGCCAATATAAGGGCCAAGTACCAGCACCCATCGCACATCATGTGAGCACACCACCCCCGCCCCCCCAATCGTCGGAACCCCAATGCCGTCGGTCAGGTTCTCCGGCGATGCTCTAACGATGGTGCCCCAGGCGAAAAAAAATGCGACACCAGCACATGCCAAATCCTAGCATGTGCACCCACAACCCTCGGTTCGGTCCGATCTTACACTGGGAATGAACTCCGTATGCTTAGACTGGGAATCAACTCCGTATGCCTAAGTCAGCCCATGAAACGATCGTGCAGGCGATTAGCAGGCCAGAGGGCAGGATGTGCAAGTCGAGAATCGATCGGGTCCCACCCTGTGTGCTGCCGATCCTACTGTCGCAACCCTTGGTGTGGTCCAAACTTAGACTGGGAATGAACTCCGTATTCCTAAGCCAAACGACGAAACGAGCAGGTGGGTAGGCACTACGTCGGCCAGAGTGGCGGGATGCGTAAGCCGTGGATCGATAGGTGCTAGGTGGGTGTAGGCACATCTTCACATTTCTACCATGCCAATGCCATTTTTATGGCTTGTAAATTCATACAATTGTCCCCTAAGCCTTCATGTGAAGTTTCATAGCAAGACGACTCATTTTCTATTTTTCATGATTTTTGAAACTTTTTATGTTTCGGGATTTTTTATGGCATGGGCCCACACTTGGTAGACATGATCCTTATATTTTTTCTGGCATGCATAAAAAAATTCAGCAAAAAACTCAACGTGTACAGGATTTTGTGACCATTTCAAAAAAGTGTCCCCATTTTAGACACTTTAATGGCTCCTGGCAGCAAACCTGTAAAATCTCAAATGCTTTTTAAAGTGGTGCGAGTTCTCGAGGTTTGATGAGGGATAAGGGGCCAATATAAGGGCCAAGTACCTGCACCCATCGCACATCATGTGCGCACACCCCCCTGCCCCCCCAATTGCTGGAACCCCAATGCCGTCGGTCAGGTTCTCTGGCAATGCTCCTACGATGGTGGCCCGAGCGAAAAAAAATACAGCACCAGCACATGCTTGAGCCAAGCATATGCACCCACAACCCTCGGTCCGGCCCGATCTTACATTGGGAATCAACTTCATATGCTTAGACTGGGAATGAACTCCATATGCCTAAGTCAACCCATGAAACTAGCGTGCGGGCAGTCAGCTGGCCAGAGGGGCAGGACGCGTAAGCCGGGGATTAGCCAGGTCACCCCCTTCGTGTTGCCGATCTTGCTACCATAGCCCTCGATCCTGTCTGATCTTAGACTGTGAATGAACTTCGTATGCCTAAGCCAACCGATGAAACGAGCGGGTGGGTGGGCACTATGTCGGTTAGAGATTCGGGATGCGCAAGCCGTGGATCAATAGGGTGGTAGGTGGGTTTAGGCACATCTTCATATTTTTACCATGCCAATGCCATTTTTACGGCTTGTAAATTCATACAATGGTGCCTTAAGCCTTCATGTGAAGTTTTATGGCAAAACGACTCATTTTCTATTTTTCATGATTTTTGAAACTTTTTACGGTTCTGGATTTTTTTAAAATTTTCTCAGAAGGAGTTTGGCCCCACACCTGGTAGGCGTGATCCTTGTATTTTTTTTGTCATGCACAAAAAAATTTAGCTAAAAACTCGAAGTGTACAGGATTTTGTGACCATTTGAAAAAAGTGTCCCCATTTCAGACACTTTAATGGCTACTGGCAGCAAACCTATAAAATCTCAAATGCTCTTTAATGGGGTGTGAGTTCTCAGGGTTTGATGAGGGATAGGGGGCCTATATAAGGGCCAAGTACAAGCACCCATCGCACATCATGTGCGCACATCCCCCTCGTCCCCCCAATCGTCGAAACCCCAATGCCGCCGATCAGGTTCTCTGGCGATGGTGCCCCAGGCGAAAAAAAATGCGGCACCAGCACATGCCCGAGCCTAGAACGTGAACCCACAACCCTCGATCCGGTCCGATCTTACATTAGATTTTTTTAAAATTTTTTCAAAAAGGAGTTTTGGCCCCAAACTTGGTAGACGTGATCCATGTATTTTTGTTGGCGTGCATAAAATAATTTAGCTAAAAACTCGAAGTGTACAGGATTTTGTGACCATTTGAAAAAAGTGTCCCCATTTCAGACACTTTATTGGCTACTAGCAGCAAACCTGTAAAATCTCAAATGCTCTTTAAGGGGGTGTGACTTGTCGAGGTTTGATGAGGGATGAGGGGCCAATATAAGGGCCAAGCACCAGCACCCATCGCACATCATGTGTGCACACCACCCCCCCGCCCCCCCAATCGCCAGAACCCCAATGCCAACGGTCAAGTTGTCATGTGATGCTTCGGCGATGGTGCCCCAGGCGAAAAAAAATGTGGCACCAGCACATGCCCAAGCCTAGCATGTGCACCCGCAACCCTCGGTCCGGTACGATCTTCCACTGGGAATGAACTCCGTATGCTTAGACTGAGAATGAACTTCGTATGCCTAAGTCAACCCATGAAACGAGCGTGCAGGCGTTCAGCCGACCAGAGGGGCAGGATGCACAAGTCGGGTGTCACGGACTAAGCTTTCTCTCAACAAGCAATAGATCGTACGACACTTGAATGGGTGTTCCCAACCAAGTCAGCCTTCAATAGATCGATATCTGAACAAGTAACCATAAGCCCTGGTTAGTCCCGAGCATTCACAATAAGACACAATATATCGAGATCAATCTCAAGCACACACACAAGAAGGCATATTCGCAGCGAGAAAAAGAAAAACACATCGAGGTAACAATCGAGACATTCAATCGGGGTAAGTTTTATTATAAACGGGAATCATACATCAGGACCTCCCACCATCACCAGGGCCAAGGGGCAACCCTTGGTGGGTGGCCTAAGCTTGCATAGCAACCGGTGAGACAGCCCAACACTACGCTGTCGGCTTACCCCCCTTAAAGAGCCTTAGAGATTTTAGAGCTATGCTACCAGTAACCATTACAATGTTTGAAATGGGGACACTTTTCCTAGCACAAGGGATCTACTTGGCCATGGCCCTATACATGGGTGGCTCATGGCAACCTAAGTCCTAGTGATGGCCCTATACAAGGTTGGCTCATGACATCCTCCCCCCACCTATTCTATCGACATCTTCGTCGACTTGCTGGCTTGAAATTCTTTGATCTTCCTTTGAAATCTCTAGAGGTCGTGTTCTCTCTCCCAACTGGCTTTTTCTAGTCCTAATCCCTCCCACTTCACTAAGTACTCTCAAACTAGTCTTCAAGATATCTTGGTTTCCCTATCAGCTAAGATCTCTTCGACTCGTCGCTCTGAGGGTGGCTTCATGGTGACGGTGGCTCTGGTTGACTCCCTTCAGCTAGCATCTATAGGATTTGCATGGAAAGGTTTCAGGTTGCTCACATGAAATACTGGGTGCACCTTCATCCACTTTGGTAGGTCGATTTTGTAAGAAGCATTCCCCACCTTAGAAAGGACCCTTTCTGGACCTTCATATTTGTGCACCAGTCTATAATCTCTCTTTCTCAAGAACCTGGTTTGTTTAGGAACTAGTCGGACAAGAACCAAATCACCAACTTGAAAATGTTGGGCTCTATGACCCTTGTCTGCCCATTTCTTCATCCTCTTTGATGCTTTCTCCAGGTAGGCTTGCGCAATCTCTGTGTTTTGCTTCCACTCTTTGCTGAGATTGAAGGCTCTCAGATTCTTTCCTCCATATTATTCCAAGGAAGTGTGGCATAACCTTGGTAATTGTCCGATGACCACCTTAAATGGGCTCTTATTGGTGGAAGAGCTTTTGTTGGAATTAAAGCAGAGTTAAGCCACGTCCAATAATGAAGGCCAGTTTTTTTGATTGGCTTGAACAAAATGCCTCAAGTATTCCTCTAATAATCCATTGAACCGTTTTGTTTGACCATCGGTTTGAGGGTGATAGGAGATGTTGAGTTGGGACCCTAATATCTTGAAAAGTGCTCTCCAGAAGGACCCCGTGAATCTCGGATCTTGATCGCTGATAATGTTTTGAGGGAGGCCCTAGTATTTGACCACATGTTTGAACAATAGTTGAGCTGTGTCTTCCGTAGTGCAATACTTGTGAGTGGGAATGAATGTGGCATACTTAGAGAACCAGTCAATCACCACCAAAATAGCTCCAAGGTCACCAACCTTGGGTAGGCTCAAAATGAAATCGAGGGAGATGCTTTCCCACAGTTTGGTGGGTACTGGTAGTGGTTCAAGCATGCCTGCAGATTTCTTCCTTTCAACCTTGTCTTGTTGGCAAATAAGGCAAGTCTTCATATAGTCCATCACATCTTATCGCATGTGAGGCCAATAGTATCCCTGTTTTAATAACGCCAAAGTGCATTGCCAACCCGAGTGTCCCGCCCATGGTGTGTCATGACATTCCCTCATTAGCATTTATCTCAGACCTTCTGCTCTTGGCACAAACACTCGAGGCCCCTTGGTCCATTAGACCCCATTTTCTTGCCAGAAGACTTGGACTTCCCTTCTTCCACTAGCTTCAGGATGGCACAAGCTTGCGGGTCCTTCCCTAAGTGATCTCCAATCAACTTGTGAATGTCTGTAGTGGCTCTGCTAGTCGCCATTGGGGCAATTCTTCTAAGGGCTGCTAAATCTACTCACCTGCTCAATGCATTGGCCACTTGATTGGTCTTTCCAGCGGTGTGCTCAAAACAAAAGTTAAATTTCGCTAAAAATTCCTGCCATCTAGCTTGTTTTGTCGTAAGCTTTGGTTGGGTGAAAAAATGGCTAACAGTCGTATTGTCTGTCTTCACGACAAAGTGTGAACCCAACAAGTAATGTCGCCAAGCCCTCAAGCAGTGAACCACCACCAGGAGTTTTTTTTCCTGGGTCGTATATTTCTTTTTAGCTTCACTTAGCTTTCTACTTTCAAATGCTATCGGGTGATGTTGTTGCAAAAGTACTCTTCCAATAGCAAAATCAAATGCATCCATTTGAACTTCGAAGGGCTTTTCAATATCAGGAAGAGCTAAGATGGGATCCTTCATAATAGCATCCTTCAATCCCTCAAAGGCCTCTTGCCATTCACTCGTCCAACACCATTTACGCTCCTTCTTCAATAGCTCCGTAAGGGCCGTGGTCTTGCGAGAGTACCCTTTCACAAACCTTCTATAATAATTGGCTAGTCCTAAAAATAAGCGGAGTTCACTAACATTCTTCGATGTTGTCCACTCCTTGATGGCCCTAACCTTTTCCATGTCCATTCGAATGTGGCCACGTTCGATAATGTGACCAAGAAAATGGATTTGGGTCAGAGCAAATGCACACTTTTCCTTTTTTATGTATAACTGGTGGTCCTATAATCTTTGAAGTACCTGGTGTAGGTGCTCTTGATGTTCTTTCAAGGTAGAGCTACATACCGCTATATCATCTAAATAGATGACTAGAAATTTGCCTAGGTAGTCATGGAACACCTGATTCATCAATGTACAAAATGTGGTAGGAGCATTGGTCAGTCCAAAGGGCATAACAAGAAATTCAAATGCACCATACCGTGTCACACAAGTGGTCTTTGGCTCATCTCCCTCAGTGATTCTGACCTGATGGTAGCCAGATCTCAAGTCCAATTTGGAAAAGTACTTGGCCCGGCTCAATTGATCAAACAAGTCTGCTATAAGGGGAATGGGATATTTGTTTCTTATGGTGACTTTGTTCAGGGCCCTGTAGTCAACACATAATCGCAAACTTCCATCATGCTTCTTTTGAAATAGCACTGGTGCTTCGAAAAAAGCCTTTAATGGTTTGATGAACCCGGCTTGTAGCAGCTCATCTAACTGCTTTCTTAGTTTGGCCAACTCTACTAGGGCCATGCGATAGGGAGCTCTAGTAGGGGGTTTCACTCCTGGGAGGAGCTAATTTCATGGTCCACTGCTCGTCGAGGGGGTAGAACCTTAGGCAACATCTCTGGCATCACCTCTTCGAATTCTTCCAACACTTTTTCCACACCATCAGGTATTGGTTCTACTTCTGACCCTTTTTTATAGATCGGCATCGCCACAAAGGAGGGTTACCCTCTCTTTTTGAACTGCAAAGCAGAAATCATTTTCTTTTCACTCTTTGGTAAGATGTTGGCTGACACCACACATAGGTGTTCCCCTAAGAACAACAAGCAGCTAGCGATGGGAATAGGGATGACCCGAGCCAACATCATGAAGTCCAATCTGATAACAACATCAAAGTCATCCATGGAGGAAACTGTAAAGTCTACCTTCCCTTCCCATGGCCTAAATCGGGTTGTCACACTCTTGGAGCTTCCACTGATCGCAAAGGCTGGTGAATTGACTACTTTCATTTATCCATAGTCTTTACTAATCTGAAGACCACACCTTTTTGCTTCTTTTAGTGTGATGAAAGTGTCGGTTGCACCCGTATCCACCATGGCCTTGGTGGCTTTCTCATTGATCGTCAAGTTCACATACATCAAGCCTTACTCTGCTCTTTCTTTATAGTGTTCAATTGGGTGCGGAGGGCATTGAAGAACCTTATTGAACCCATCCTAGCTGGCTCCTCTTCAGCTTCTTTAACACTCTCTGGCACTTTTGCAGACTCTTGAGATGAGGTCTTTAAGGCATTAAGGGCTCCCCTGTGCAGGCATTCAGCCACCCGATGTGGCCCCTTGCAAAGAAAGCAAGCTAACGGTTGCCTAGGCTTGAAAATCCCTGCGTTGCTTGCCTTGGGTTGGGTGCTATCTCGACTAAAGGACCTCCTGTCTGACCCCCCATTAAAGGGCCGGTCCAACCTAGTCATCTTTCCCCCACTCCCAATGTTAAAGCTACTACCAGCTGATAGAGGATTTTTTCGTTTTGAGGAGCCATCATTGTAATCGTGAAGATGTTCAGCTGCAGCCATGGCTATGGCCACGTCTTGCACTTTCTGCCTTTGTAGTTCTGTCCTCACCCAAGGCTTGAGGCCCTCAAGAAAATAGAACATCTAATCCTTTTCGGACATGTCCCGAATATCCAACATCAAGGTAGAAAAGCTCCTTACAAACTCTCGCACCGTTCCTGTTTGCACCAACTCTCGAAGTCTCTTTCGAGCCATATACTCCACATTCTCAGGGAAAAATTGGTTTTTCAATTCTCGCTTTAGATCTATCCAAGTCTTAATTGGGCACTCGTCATTGACAAACTTGGAGCACCACCACAGCTTGGCATCCCCTACGAGGTACATCGATGCCATTGCCACCTTGTCTTCCTCTGAATTTATGTGTACAGCTCGAAAGTACTGCTCCATGTCAAACAAGAAATTTTCAAGTTCCTTAGCATCCCTTGCCCCCTCATAGTATCGAGGCTCCGGCACTTTTGACCTTTTTCCCCTTTCCATTGAGCTTGAACCCGATCTGGCCACAGCCATTTGTAGAATGCTCACCTATGCTCTGACCTCCTCAAACTCCTTTTGGAGAATGTTCAAGGTGTCTCTAACCTTTTCGCTCACGTTGTGGAGAGTATCGGACAACTCCCGTTAGGTTGTCTCGATCTCCCTCACTCGATCTTTAGTCGCCATATGAATTTTCATTATGGCCACATCGGCCTCAAGTTCCTCAATTCTCTGTTGATGATTCGGTCCACCATTTGTGGCCATCTCATCCATTTTTCTAGCACTTTTCAACTGTGCTCTGATACCACGTGTCATGGACTAAGCTTTCTCTCAACAAGCAATAGACCGTGCGGCACTTGAATGGGCGCTCCCAACCAAGTCAGCCTTTAATAGATCGATATCTGAACAAATAACCATAAGCCCTAGTTAGTCCCAAGCATTCACAATAAGACACAATATACGAGATCAATCTCAAGCACACACACAAGAAGGCATATTCGCATCGAGAAAAAGAAAAACACATCGAGTAATAATCGGGACATTAAATCGGGGTGAGTTTTATTATAAACGAGAATCATACATCGGGACCTCCCACCATCACCAGGGCCAGGGGGCAGCCCTTGGTGGGTGTCCTAAGCTCGCATAGCAACCGGTGAGACAGCCCAACACTATGCTGTCGGTTCACCCCCCCTAAAGAGCCTTAGAGATTTTAGAGCTATCTACCAGTAACCATTACAATGTTTGAAATGAGGACACTTTTCCTAGCACAACGGATCTACCCGGCCATGGCCCTATACATGGGTGGCTCATGGCAACCAAAGTCCTGGTCATGGCTCTATAGAAGGTTGGCTCTTTACACTGGGGATCGATCGGGTCCCCCCCTACGTGCTGCCGATCCTGCTGTCGCAACCCTCGGTCCGGTCCAATCTTAGACTGGGAATGAACTCCGTATGCCTAAGCCAACCGACGAAACGAACGGGTGGGCGGGCACTACATCAGCCAGAGAAACGGGATGCGTAAGCCGTGGATCGATGGGTGGTAGGTGGGTTTAGGCACATCTTCATATTTCTGCCATGCTAATGCTGTTTTTATGGCTTGTAAATTCATACAATGGTCCCTTAAGCCTTCATGTGAAGTTTAATGGCAAGACGACTCGTTTTCTATTTTTCACGAGTTTTAAAACTTTTTTAGGTTTGGGATTTTTTAAAATTTTTTTAGAAGGATTATTGGCCCCAAACTTGGTAGACGTGATCCTTGTATTTTTTTTGGCATGCAAAAAAAAATTCAGCTAAAAAGTCGAAGTGTATAGGATTTTGTGACCATTTGAAAAAAGTGTCCCCATTTTAGACACTTTAATGGCTCTTGGCAGCAAACCTGTAAAATATCAAATGCTCTTTAAGGGGGTGTGAGTTCTTGAGGTTTGATGAGGGATAGGGGGCCAATATAAGGGCAAAGTACCAGCACCCATCACACATCATGTGCGCACACCCCCCCGCCCCCCAATGGTCGGAACCCCAATGCCGCCGGTCAGGTTCTCTGATGATGCTCCGACGATGGTGCCTTGGGCGAAAACAAATGCAGCACCAGCACATGCTCGAGCCCAACAAGTGCACTCACAAACCTCGGTCTGATCCGATCATACACTGGGAATGAACTCCGTATGCTTAGACTGGGAATGAACTCCGTATGCCTAAGTCAACCCACGAAACGAGCGTGCGGGCGCTCAGCCGGCCAGAGGGGCAGGATGCACAAGCCGAGGATTGGTCGGGTCCCCCCCTACATGCTACCAATCCTGCTACTACAATCCTCGATCTGATCCGATCTTAGACTGGGAATGAACTCCATATGCCTAAGCCAATCGACGAAACGAGCGGGCGGCCGGGCACTACGCCGGCCAGAGTGGCGGGATGCACAAGCCGTGGATCGATAGGGTGGTAGGTGGGTCTAGGCACATCTTCATATTTCTACCATGCCAAGGCCATTTTAATGGCTTGTAAATTCATACAATGGTCCCTTAAGCCTTCACGTGAAGTTTCATGGCAAGACGACTTCTTTTCTATTTTTCACGATTTTCAAAACTTTTTACGATTCAGGATTTTTTTTAAAATTTTTTCAAAAGGTGTTTTGGCCCCAAACTTGGTAGACATGATCCTTGTACTTTTTTTGGCATGCACAAAAAAATTCAGCTAAAAACTCGAAGTTTACAGGATTTTGTGACCATTTTAAAAAAGTGTCCCCATTTCAGACACTTTAATGGCTACTGGCAGCAAGCCTATAAAATCTCAAATGCTCTTTAAGGGGGTGTGAGTCTTCGAGGTTTGATGAGGGATAGGGGGCCAATATAAGGGAAAAGTACCAGCACCCATCGCACGTCATGTGCGCACACCACCTCGATCCCCCAATCGTCGGAACCACAATCCCACTGGTCAGGTTCTCCGATGATGCTCCGACGACGGTGCCTCGGGCGAAAAAAAATACGGCACCAGCACATGCTCGAGCCCAGCATGTGCACCCGTAACCCTCGATCTGGTCCGATCTTACACGAGGAATGAACTCCGCATGCTTAGACTGGGAATGAACTCTGCATGCTTAGACTGGGAATGAGCTTTATATGCCTAAGTCAACCCATAAAACGAGCATCCTGGCACTCAACCGGCCAGAGGGACAGGATGCACAAGTCGAGGATCGGTCGGGACCCCCCTTACGTGCTACCGATCCTACTACCGTAACCCTTGGTCCGATCTGATCTTAGACTGGGAATGAACTCTGTATACCTAAGCCAACCGACGAAACGAGCAGGCGGGCGGGCACTACGCTGACCAGATAAGTGGGATGCACAAGCCATGGATCGATAGGGTGGTAGGCAAGTTTAGGCACATCTTCATATTTTTGCCATGCCAATGCAACTTTTAGGGCTTGTAAATTCATACAATGGTCCCTTAAGCCTTCATGTGAAGTTTCATGGCAAGACGACCCATTTTCTATTTGTCACGATTTTTGAAACTTTTTACTGTTCAAGATATTTTTAAAATTTTTTGAAAAAGATTTTTGGCCCCACACTTGGTAGACGTGATCCATGTACTTTTTTTGGGGTGCACAAAAAAATTCAGCTAAAAACTCGAAGTGTACAGGATTTTGTGACCATTTGAAAAAAGTGTCCCCATTTCAAACACTTTAATGGCTACTGGAAGAAAACCTATAAAATCTCAAATGCTCTTTAAGGGGGTGTGAGTTCTCATGGTTTGATGAGGGAAAAGGGGCCAATATAAGGGCCAAGTACCAGCTCCCATCGCACATCATGTGCGCACACTCCCCCCACCCCCCCAATCGTCGGAAACCCCAATGTCACCGATCAGGTTCTCCGATGATGCTTCCTCAGGCGAAAAAATTGCAGCACCAGCACATGCCCGAGCCCAGCAGTGCACCCACAACCCCCGATCCAGTCTGATCTTACACTGGGAATGAACTCCATATGCTTAGACTGGGAATGAACTCCGTATGCCTAACTCAACCCATGAAACAAGCGTACAAGTGCTGAGTCAGCCAGAGGGGTAGGATGCGCAAGCCGGGGATCGATCGGGTCCCCTTCTGTGTGCTGCCAATCTTGTGGCTGCAACCCTCGGTCCGGTCCGATCATAGACTGGGAATGAACTTCGTATGCCTAAGCCAACCGAGGAAATGAGCGGACGGGCGGGCACTACCTCAGCTAGAGAGACGGGATGCATAAGCCGTGGATTGATAGGGTGGTAGGTGGGTTTAGGCACATCTTCATATTTCTTCCATGCCAATGCCATTTTTATGGCTTGTAAATTCATACAATGGTCCCTAAAGCCTTCATGTGAAGTTTCATGGCAAGACGACTCGTTCTCTATTGTTTACGATTTTTGAAACTTTTTACGGTTCAGGATTTTTTTAAAATATTTTCAGAAAAAGTTGGTAGACGTGATCCTTGTATTTTTGTTGGCATCCACAAAAAAATTCAGCTAAAAACTCGAAGTGTACTGGATTTTGTGACCATTTGAGAAAAGAGTCCCTATTTTAGACACTTTAATGGCTACTGGTAGCAAACCTGTAAAATCTCAAATGCTCTTTAAGGGGGTGTGAGTTCTTAAGGTTTGATGAGGGATAGAGGGCCAATATAAGGGCCAAGTACCAGCACCAATCGCACATCATGTGCGTACACTCCCGCCACCCCCCAATCGTCGGAACCCCCAATACTGCCAGTCAAGTTCTCCGATGATGCTTTCTCGAGCGAAAAAAAATGCGGCACCAGCACATGCCGGAGCCCAGCATGCACCCGCAACCCCCGATCCAGTCCGATCTTACACTGGGAATGAACTCCGTATGCTTAGACTGGGAATGAAGTCCGTATGCCTAACTCAACCCATGAAACGAGCGTGCGGGCGCTGAGTCGGCCAGAGGGGCATGATGCGCGAGCTGGGGATCGACCGGGTCCCCCTCTGTGTGCTGCCAATCTTGTGGCTGCAACCCTCGGTCTGGTCCGACCATAGACTGGGAATGAACTCCGTATGCCTAAGCCAACCGAGGAAACGAGCGGACGGGCGGGCACTACGTCGGCTAGAGAGACGGGATGCGCAAGCCGTGGATCGATAGGGTGGTAGGTGTGTTTAGGCACATCTTGATATTTCTACCTTGCCAAAGCCATTTTTACAACTTGTAAATTCATACAACTGTCCGTTAAGCCTTCATGTGAAGTTTCATGGCAAGACGACTCGCTTTCTATTTTTCATAATTTTTGAAACTTTTTACGGTTCAGGATTTTTTTAAAATTTTTTCAGATGGAGTTTTGGCCCAAACTTGATAGACGTGATCCTTTTATTTTTTTTGGCATGCACAAAAAAATTCAGCTAAAAACTCGAAGTGTACAGCATTTTGTGACCATTTGAAAAAAGTGTTCCCATTTCAGACACTTTAATGGCTACTGGCAGCAAACCTGTAAAATCTCAAATGCTCTTTAAGGGGTGTGAGTTCTTGAGGTTTGATGAGGGATAGAGGGCCAATATAAGGGCCAAGTACTAGCACCCATCGCACATCAAGTGCGCACACCCCTCTGCCCCCCAATCGTCGAAACCCCCAATGCCACCGGTCAGGTTCTCCGACGATGCTCCGGTGATGGTGCCCCGACTGGGAATGAACTCCATATGCTTAGATTGGGAATGAACTCTGTATGCCTAAGTCAACCCATGAAACGAGTGTGCGGGTGCTCAGCCGACCAGAGGGGCAGGATAAGCAAGTCGAGGATCGGTCGGGTCCCTCTCTGCGTACTGTCGATCTTGCTATTGTAACCCTCAATCCGATCCAATCTTAGATTGGGAATAAACTCCGTATGCCTAAGCCAACCAACGAAATGAGTGGGTGGGTGGGCACTACGCCGGCCAGAGAGGCGGGATGCGCAAGTCGTGAATCGATAGGGTGGTACGTGGGTTTAGGGACATCTTCATATTTCTGCCATCCAATGCCATTTTTATGGCTTGCAAATTCATACAATGGTCCCTTATGCCTTCATGTGAAGTTTCATGGCAAGACGACTCGTTTTCTATTGTTCACGATTTTCAAAACTTTTTACGGTTCAGGATTTTTTTAAAATTTTTTTAGAAGGAGTTTTGGCCCCAAACTTGGTAGACGTGATCCTTGTATTTTTGTTGGCATGCACAAAACAATTCAGCTAAAAACTCGAAGTGTACAGGATTTTGTGAGCATTTGAAAAAACTGTCCCATTTCAGACACTTTAATGGTTACTGGCCGCAAACCTGTAAAATCTCAAATGCTCTTTAAGGGGGGTGAGTTCTCAAGGTTTGATGAGGGATAGGGGGCCAATATAAGGGCCAAGTGCTAGCACCCATAGCACATCATGTGCTTACACCCCCCGTCCCCAATCGTCGGAACCCCCAATGCCACCAGTCAGGTTCTCTGGTAATGCTCTGACGATGGTGCCCCGAGTGAAAAAAATGAGGCACCAATACATGTCCGAGCCCAGTATGTGCACCTGTGACCCTCGGTCTGGTCCGATCTTACACTGGGAATGAACTCCGTATGCTCAGACTGGGAATGAACTCCGTATGCCTAAGTCAACCCACGAAAAGAGCGTGCGGGTGCTCAGCCGGCCAGAGGGGCACGATGCACAAAATGGTGATCGACTGGGTCCCCCTCTATGTGCTACCGATTCGGCTATCGCAAGCCTCAGTCTAGTCTGATCTTAGATTTGGAATGAACTCCGTACGCCTAAGCCAACCAACGAAACGAGAGGACGGGTGGGCACTACGGCAGCCAGAGAGGCGGGATGCGCAAGCCATGGATCGATAGGGTGGTAGGTGGGTTTAGGCACAACTTCATATTTCTGCCGTGCCAATGCCATTTTTATGGCTTGTAAATTCATACAATGGTCCCTTAAGCCTTCATGTGAAGTTTCATGGCAAGACGACTTGGTTTCTATTTTTCATAATTTTTAAAACTTTTTACGGTTCGAGATTTTTTTAAAATATTTTTAGAAGGATTTTTGGCCCCAAACTTGGTAGACATGATCCTTGTATTTTTGTTGGCATGCACAAAAAACTTCAGCTAAAAAATCGAAGTGTACAGGATTTTGTGACCATTTAAAAAAGTGTCCCCATTTTAGACACTTTAATGGCTACTGGCAGTAAACCTGTAAAATCCCAAATGCTCTTTAAGGGGGTGAGAGTTCTCAAGGTTTGATGAGGGATAGGGGGCCAATATAAGGGCCAAGTACCAGCACCCATCATACATCATGTGCGCACACCCTCGGTTCGGTCCGATCTTAGACTGGGAATGAACCCCGTATGCCTAAGCCAACCGATGAAACAAGCTGGCGGGCGGGCACTACGCCGGCCAGAGAGGCGGGATGCGCAAGCCATGGATCGATAGGGTGGTAGGTGGGTTTAGGCACATCTTCATATTTCTACCATGCCAATGCCATTTTTATGGCTTGTAAATTCATACAATGGTCCCTTAAGCCTTCATGTGAAGTTTCATGGCAAGACGACTCGTTTTCTATTTTTTATGATTTTTGAAACCTTTTACGGTTCGGGATTTTTTTTAAATTTTTTCAAAAGGATTTTTGGCCCCAAACTTGGTAGACGTGATCCTTGTATTTTTGTTGGCATGCAAAAAAAAATTCAGCTAAAAACTCGAAGTGTACAGGATTTTGTGACCATTTGAAAAAATTGTCCCCATTCCAGACACTTTAATGGCTATTGGCAGCAAACCTGTAAAATCTCAAATGCTCTTTAAGGGGGTGTGAGTTCTCGAGGTTTGATGAGGGATAGGGGGCCAATATAGGGGTCAAGTACCAGCACCCATCGCACATCATGTGCGCACACCCCCCTGTCCCCCCAAATCGTCGAAACCCCCAATGCCGTCAGTCAGGTTCTCCGGCGATGCTCTGGCGATGGTGCCCTGGGTGAAAAAAATACAGCACCAGCACATCCCCAAGCCTAGCATGTGTACCCGCAACCCTCGGTCCGGTCCGATCTTACACTGGGAATGAACTCCGTATGCTTAAATTGGGAATGAACTCCGTATGCCTAAGTCAACCCACGAAATGAGCGTGCGGGCGCTCAGCCGACCAGAGGGGCAGGATGCACAAGCCGGGGATCGGCCGGGTCCCCCTCTGTGTGCTACCGATCTTGCTGCCGCAACCCTTGGTCCGATCCGATTTTAGACTGGGAATAACTCCGTATGCCTAAGCCAACCGATGAAACGAGCGGGTGGGCATGCAGTACGTCGGCCAGAGAGATGGGATGCACAAGCCACGGATCGATAGGGTGGTAGGTGGGTGTAGGCGCATCTTCATATTTCTGCCATGCCAATGCCTTTTTTATGGCTTGTAAATTCATACAATGGTCCCTTAAGCCTTCATGTGAAGTTTCATGGCAAGACGACTCGTTTTCTATTTTTCATGATTTTTGAAACATTTTTTGGTTTAGGATTTTTTTAAAATTTTTTCAAAAGGAGTTTTGGCCCCAAACTTGGTAGACGTGATCCTTGTATTTTTTTTGGCGTGCACAAAAAAATTCAGGAAAAAACTCGAACTGTACAAGATTTTGTGACAATTTGAAAAAACTATCACCATTTTAGACACTTTAATCGCTACTGGCAGCAAACTTGTAAAATCTCAAATGCTCTTTAAGGGGGTGTGAGCTCTCGAGGTTTGATGAGGGATAGGGGGCCAATATAAGGGCCATGTACCAGCACCCATCGCACCTCATGTGCGCACACCCCCCCCGCCCCCCCAAATCGCTAGAACCTCCAATGCCGCCGGTCAGGTTCTCCGGCGATGCTCCGGCTATGGCACCCCGGGCGAAAAAAATACGGCACCAGCACATGCCCAAACCCAGGATGTGCACCCACAAGCCTCGGTCCAGTCCAATTTTACACTGGGAATGAACTCTGTATGCTTAGACTGGGAATGAACTTCGTATGCCTAAGTCTACCCATGGAACGAGCGTGTGGGTGCTTAGCCGGCTAGAGGGGCAGGATGCGTAAGTCGAGGATCGATTGGGTCCCCCTCTGCATGCTACTGATCTTATTGTCACAACCTTCAGTCCGGTTCGATCTTAGACCGGGAATGAACTCCGTATGCCTAAGCCAACCGACGAAAGGAGCTGGCGGGCGGGCATTACTCCGGCCAGAGAGGTGGGATGCGAAAGCCGTGGATCAATAAGGAGGTAAGTGGGTTTAGGCACATCTTCATATTTCTGCCATGCCAATGCCATTTTTATGGCTTGTAAATTCATACAATGGTCCCTTAAGCCTTCATGTGAAGTTTTATGGCAAGACGACTCGTTTTCTATTTTTCACGATTTTTGAAACCTTTTATGGTTCAGGATTTTTTTAAAATTTTTTAGAAGGATTTTTAGCCCCAAACTTGGTAGACATGATCCTTGTATTTTTTTTGGCAAGCACAAAAAAATTCAGCTAAAAACATGAAGTGTATAGGATTTTGTGACCATTTAAAAAAAGTGTCCCATTTCAGACACTTTAATGGCTACTGGCAGCAAACCTATAAAATCTCAAATGCTCTTTACGGGGGTGTGAGTTCTTGAGGTTTGATGACGGATAGGGGGCCAATATAAGGGCAAGTACCAGCACCCATCACACATTGTCGTAACTTTTGGGACCGCCAGACGTAAAAGTGATGTTTTAAAATAGAGAAAAATAAATAAAAAGTGGAGTCGCCACCAATCTTTGTTAGGGTGTGATTGGCCACCCAAAAGTTTATCTTTTTAATAAAACTATAAAACGGATTTAAAGTTTATCAAAAAGATAATTTCAGTCTACGAAAAACCAGGTTGGGTCCGGGAGTCGGTTACGCATGGGGAAGGATTAGCACCCCCACAACGCCCATAAATTGGTACCATTTAATTACACGTTATTTTTAGTGTTGGATAAAAATGATTTAATTTGAAATTTAACACTAATTCCCTTCACTTGAATAAAATTTTGCTAAAATATTTATTTAGAAATATTAAGAAAATCTTTAAGTTAAAGAATTATCTTAAAATTCTCCAACATCTAGGAAGAATTTAAAATAACTCTTTTTACTTAAGATTTAACACAATAATCCATAAAATAAAATAACAATCTTTATAGAAAATAATGTTAGTGACTCTCCAACGTCTAGGCAGAGTACCAAGAATTATTTCTTTCGGAATGTTATTTTTATTTTATTTTATAATATCATAATTTTTTAAAAAAGTAGTACAAATAAAAATTAAAGACAGAATAGTACAAATAAATACTAATAATAACATGCTAATGTGTGTATGTCAATGAATGTTATGTAAAATGAAATGTAATTTAAAAGTTGGATTCTTAAGTATAATAAGACTACCCTAACTCTCCAACATCTACGCAGAGCTTAGGTGCGACTGTTTATATTTAAGCTCCCAATTTACTATTATACTTTTTATGTATTAATCTTATTGTTGATGCAAATTAAGAAATCATGTGAAAAGACTTAACGAAGTAAAATTTTCTAAATACCCCATCATCTAGGCAGCATTCGGGAACAAATTGCTTCAAATAGAATTTTCCCACTTGACTTTAGGATTTTTAGGACTTTGGATTTTAAGAGGTTTTGAATTTTAGGGGATTTTGGATTTTTAGGGGTTTTAAAAACTTAGGATTTTGAAAATTAAAAATTAGTGTTTAAGATTTAAGTAAAACGCGAACATCTCTAAAAATCCCCATCATCTTAGGCAGACTTTCGGAGCAAGTTCAATTTTTTATAATTTTTCAAAACTAATTAAAATTTTCTTATGTGTTTTTTTATGAAAATTTATTCATAATAATTCCCCAACATCTAGGCAGAATTATCTTTTAGAAAAATATTTTTTATTCCCTCCAACATCTAGGCAGGGAAAATAATAATAATAATAATAAATATTTTTTTTGAACAATTTTAATATATTTTTAACTATTATTTGTTTTCAATTTTATTATTATTAAAACAATTAAACATTTATTCTAACAAATTTAGAAATTTATCATGCATAAATATAAAAATATACTTAAAATAACAAAAATAATAATATAAAAAATTTAGAAAATTAAAAAAAATTTGTTTTTACTTGAACTTGACCGGTCAACGGTCAACGGTCCGGTCAGTGCTGGTCTGGACCGGTTCTGCGATTCGATAGGTGGTTCAGGCAGTTCAGTGGTTTAGACCGACTCAGACCGATTCACTGGACCGGTTCAAAGTTGGATGAAGCGGGTTGACGGGTCCGTTTACGCGGATCTCGGATCCGGGTCCACGCGTGGATCCTCTTTGGTTAAAACGGTGTCGTTTTGGGTCTTTCCCTAAATGACGTCGTTTTGAGTTTTTGCTTTACTATATATAGCTGAAGATTTTTTTTGGTTCATTTGGTTTGTGTTTTAGAAAAAAAAGGGAGAGAAGGAGAGAGAGAACTGGGGGAGAGGTCTGGCCATCCATCGTTCGATCGTCGGGCCACCGCTCCAGCCACCGCCTAGGTCGATGTCGACGGTGGTCGCTAGTGACCGAAAAATGCCAAAATACTTCCAGAAGCCCTCTTCAACGTGCCCTTTCAAGATCTAACCTCTTTTTTTGTCAAAAACAGCCCCGATCAGCGTAGATCGGGGCTCAAAGTTTTTGTTTTCAATTTTTTTTTGTTTGTTTTGTTAAAGCAAGACTGATCTATTTTCTTGCTTTTGTAGGTAGCTTCAGTGCTGGGTTCCTCCCTGCGAGGAGGACTGTGGTTTTTGTTTTTTTTTGTAGTTTTTTTTGACAGAATCTCCCCCTCCTTCTTTTCTGTCCATTTTGGCTTCACTATGAGCTCTATTTATAGAGCTCCAGCCATATGTGTTTGGAGGGAAGGGCATGGGGCTCGATCACGGGATGTAAACATGAGCCCACCTTTTTATTTCTTCTGTATTTTCTAGTGGTAGGGTAGGATGAATAGGGTATGTGATGGGTGGTGGGCCTGGTGGCAGTGGCGGCACCACTGCCATCCTCAATTATTTTTCTTTTTTTTATTTTTTTGCTATTTTTTTGTATTATTTTTTTGTATTTATTTTTTTTGTATTTTCGTATAATATTATTATTTTTATTTTTGAGGACAAAATTGATGTCAACAGCTGCCCCTCTTTGCACATTACTGAGAATCAGGAATAGGAGAAAGACAAAGACAACGATTTTGTCCGAAAATGGATCATGAATTTTTTTTTTAAACAAAACAATTGGGATGACACCGCAAGTTTAAAAAAAAATAATAAATCAATCGAGATAACACACGTGAATTGAAATTATGCCCGGAGGTCTTTAAGAATAGATTGGGATAACATCGCAGTCAAAAGATAAAGAATCGATCGGGATAACACCGCGAATCGAAATTATGTCTGAAGGTCTTACAAAATCGACTGGGATAACATTGTAAGTCAAAAGATAAGGAATCAATCGGGATAACACCGTGAATCAAAATTACACTCGGAGGTCTTAAGAATCATACCTGGAGGTCTTATAGAATCATGCCCGGAGGTCTTACAGAATCGACTGGAATAAAATCGTAAGTCGAAAGATAAGGAATCGATCGGGATAACATTACGAATCAAAATTATGCCCGGAGGTCTTAGAAATCGTGCTCGAAGGTCTTACAAAATCATGCCCGGAGGTCTTACAGAATTGACTCGGGTAACATTGCAAGTCAGAAATAAAAAATCGATCGGGACAACACCGTAAATCAAAATTATGCCTAGAGGTCTTACAAATCTCAAAATCTTTGAATGCTCCTTATAATCAGAAGTGATGAAATTGTAAAATTTGAAAATCTTTTAATCTTGAAAGTCATGCGCAGAGGCTTTTAGAGATTATGCCTGGAGGTTTTACAAATCTCAAAATCTTTAAATGCTCCTCATAATCAGAGGCGATGAAACTTTAAAATTTGAAAATTTTTTTTGAAAATGTTTTTTTTTTTCAATCAAATTTAATGAATGCAATCAATGATACAAATGTCCATCTTGATCAAATGATGCTAATGGAAATATTGATAAAAATATAAATTTGAATGCAAATGCAAGGATGCGAATGCTTGATGCAACTATATTTGACAATGACAATGTTCTTTTCATGTAAATGCTTCTATAAATACCTTTTCTTAGGATGCGGATGCCATAGTTTTGCAAATATGAAAATTTTTTTTTTATGGTGCGAATGCAAATATCTTGTGCAAGTGCAAATGCAAGTGATGCAAATTGAAATGTCTTTCTTGTAGTACAGATGTAAGTGATGCAAATGCAAATATCCCTTTCATGATGCACAGATAAGCGATGCAAATTTGAATATCTCTTTTTTTTTAGGTTAAATGTCTTTTTCATGATACAAGTAATGCAAATGCAAGATCTTTCAAAAGGTTACGTATCGAGAAATTTTATTATGGATAGAACTTTGAAACTCCAAAACTTCTTTTGGGGCTAAATAAACTTGGCTTAAATTTATTGAAGGCCAGCTAAACTAGGCTTAAATCTTCATTTGAAGCCAGATAAACTAGGTTTAAAACCTCATTGATGGCCAGATGAACTGGGCTTAAAGCTTCATTAATGGCCAGATAAACTGGGCTTAAAGTTTCATTGAGAGCCAGATAAACTGGGCTTAAAGATTCATTAATGGCTAGATAAACTAGGCTTAAATATCATTGATGGCTAGATAAACTGGGCTTAAATCTTCATTTGAGGCCAGATAAACTGGGCTTAAATTTTCATTGATGGCCAGATAAACTGGGCTTAAAACTTTATTAATGGCCAGATAAACTGGGCTTAAATTTTATTTTATTTTATTTTATTCCTTTTTAAAATTTGGCAATCCCTATCAAAAATGAAAAAGGTGAGGATTTTCTTTCCAAATGGATGTAATAGTTTTGTAGATAGCGATGTTGATTCAAAAGGTTCCAATCCTTGAAGGGAGTGAAAGAGGCATGCAAGCTCACAAATGAAACACAAGCTTTTCTAAAAGCATGAATTCCTTGAAAATCAAACATATTCAACATTTTTCTTAGTCTCCAAATGCAACATTTTGATATATGTTAAGATCAGCTGTAAGGGCTTAAGATTTTAAAAGGTTTTTTGGGAATAATCAACCCATCTCAGACTTCTATGGCTTTGATATTTTAGATCTTTCAAAAGGTTTGGCTTTACTTTTGTTTAGCATCCACCATACTTAGCATCAGAAGTGACCTTTCAGGGTTGGCTATAGACTGCTCTTTTAAGGGTTTTCACCCTAGAGCCACATTTGTTTCTATTTTTCTCTTTTTTTTTTTACACACCATGCACTTGAGAATTCAAATCTAATCCAAAAGAGGAAAAGAGTTTTTTTCAAAAAGGAAAACTCAAAAAATTAATGTTCATTTTTCAAGAGAAACTCTTCAAGTTTAAGCTTTCATGCCTAATCCAATATGGACTTTTCAAAGGTTGTAATGTAGGTTAAGGTTCATGGTCACCAAAGAAAAGGATAAAAAGGCCCAAAACAACTATTTAAGGGTATTTGAAACTAAGGATCATTTTTCATTGGAAGGATACACTCTAAGGTATATTCTATTTTGTGCTTTCCACCAATTCATTTCTTTCCCTTTTTTTTTATTCTTCCTTTCCTTTTTTTTTACACCCTTTCACTGAGTGGATTCAAAACTTTTATGAACTTTTATACTGGGTTTGTGCCCCTATCACATGAGATTCCATTAGACATTCTCATTCTTATCCTTCAAACGTATTTTTTTTTTCACAAATATGAAAAGTGATCCTTATCAGGGTTTATTTTGAAAGAATTCAATCAAGCTCAAAGGGGTAACAAGAGATAAATTTTTATTTTTGTGAAGAGATAATGAAAGATGGCCATTTGTCACTTCAAGCATAAACACTTAAATTGAAGACTACTCTTCAAGAAAATGAACTTGGAAAAAGGTTTTTTTCTTTTCAATCTCAAAAAAAATTTTTTGTTTTTTTTTTTTCAAAACCTTGACTTTGTCATAACCTTTTTTGGATTTGCTCAAATTTTTTAGTGCATGATGTCATAACCAATTTTTTCTTCTTTTTTTTTCTTTTTTTTCTTTTTTTTTCTCTTTTTTTTGTTGTTTTTATTTTTTTATGCCCCCATAGTTCACACCTAGATTCATTTTGCCAGTAACACATTTCATGAAAGATGTCCCATTTTAGCAAACCACCCATAATGAAAGTAATTACAAAAGAAGGGTCATATGAAATGGATAAGAAAAAGATTATGTGGGGTAAACATGTTTAAGGTATCAAATGATCTAAGTTACTCCACAAAAAGAGAACAAAAGGGTTAATCATAACTCAAGTTGCCTTAAAGGTAATGAGATATTTCTTTTCTGACAAATATATCTCAAGACAAAGGATCGGGTTAATTTTGGGATAAAAAAACTGAAATGGTAGTATGCTTAAGTGTATTTTGGATTTGAAAATTTTGGAACTGCAGCATAATCTTATCATATTCAATTATCGCATTTGAATTCTAAAAAAAAAAAGTCATATAGACTTAATTTTCTAGGAACCACACATTTGTTAATGGCTGTTTCATTTGTTCATTGCCTTAGAAAAGAATATTGCCAACAATATCAGGTGAAAATAAGGTTCACAAATTCGAATTTAAGGCTATCAAGGGGTCATGACTAATGAAATAGGGTCAACTAAATGAGCAAATTGGCATTTAGGTATTTGAAAATTTTCTAATAGTGATCGCCAATTCATCTTAGACTCAAAACTTCATTTTTTCTTTTTTCTCTTTTTTTTTTGTTTTTTTTTTCTCAAGAAAATTTCTCTAGCCTTGATAGTTAACCACATGAGGCTTTATTCACATCTAATATCTTCCCTTTTTTTTAAAAAAAAAAAACCAACTATATATCGAAACTTACACGAAATAAAACACTATGATGCACAATGTTTGCTCATGCAATGCAAACCTTAAGACTTGACCAAAAAGAATTTATTATCTAGATCATACTTTTGAGGTGATATTTAAAGTTACATAAACAAAAGTTTTCCCCTTGATATTTCAACTTTAGCATCACTAACATGCAACTTTACTACTATCAATCATCAAAACCACCAACTAGCTCTTTAAACTTTGCAGCATCTGCATCAATCAAAGCTTGAACTTTATCCTTGAAGGTAGTACAATCTTCTATGGAATGCCCCTCAACTCCATCATGAAATTCACATTTAGCATTAGGATCATACCACTTCTGGTACGAAGGCTTTCTGGGTCTTACAAGAACAACAGAGATCATATGATTCTCTATCAGTAAAGTAAAGAGCTCAGCGTAAGGTATTGAAAGTGAATGATACACTTTGGCTCTCTTTCTCTTACGACTCTGTGAATGGCTTAAGTTGATCCTTGGTTCTATTCGTGGTGAAAGAATTTGAGCATACAGATGAAGTGGTCGAGGAAAATCATTGATCGTAAATATTGGTTGGGGGTAATATGGTAGCCATTGTGAATAATCGTCTATTGGATCTTCTTGCATCATGGTGAGATTTCTCTCATTTTGCCCTTTAACAATTATTTCTTGGGCTTGTTTTACAAAAATATCTCCTCTTTTTTCATCACCAGTATTTATAATTCTTCCCCTTCTTATCCCATCCTCAATTCTACCTATAGCAAACAATAAATTTGAAAACTCTTATGAAGTATTGCTGATCAACTTATCATAATAGAGAGAAGGAAGGGTATCCACAAATAGGGAATTCAACTCCCTATTGGTAAAAGGTGGTTGTACCTGTGATGCCATATTCTTCCATCTAACAGCATATTCTTTGTAGCTCTCATTGGGTTCTTTATCATATTTTGGAGGGTTAATCGATCCGGAGCTAACTCCAACATATATTGGTATTACTTCAAGAATGCCCGTGATAAATCTTTCCAAGTATGAATTTGACTGCTTTTCAAACTATGATACCAATTAGCTGCTGTCCCAGTCAAACTTTCTTGAAAGACATGAATAAGTAGCTTTTCATCACCAGCATACCCAACCATTTTGTGACAGTATTGAGCCAAATGTATTTTAGGACATCCAGTTTCGTTATACTTTTCAAAATTCAGGGCTTTGAATTTTGATGGAATAATGAGATCAGGTACTAGACTAAGCTCGTTGGCGTCAACATTCTCGTAGACATCATGACTTTCAATTGCTTTTAATCTCCAACAGATCATAGTTATCTTTCATCACTATATCTTCTGCTGGATCTGGCACCCTCTTCAATTTCTTCAATTTTTTATGATCATCCATATTAGGCACAGTAGTGAAGTCGTGAGGAGTATGCCAAGGATTGATATTTGTCTGAACTGATGGTAACTTGGTAAAATGGCCAATATAAAGTTAATCAGTTGTTTGAGGTGTTTGTGACACATGGGGATCTTGAACATATGTGAACCCAGATAGATACAATGGTGTCTCGACAGCTGTTTCCTCCTTTGTCCTGTACATCTCAACAACTTCTTTTCCTTTTGTCAATTCCACTATCATCTGTTTTAATTCTGTTAGTTATCTATTCATGTTTTATTGCATTCCTGTAACTGTTTCACCGATCTCTCCTTGGGTTTTTTCTACTCTATCCATTCGACTGGCACCTTCATTTTCCATGATTATGGTACTAACTCAAGTGCTATAAGTGTGCAGACTCAACTGACCTCGTTTCCTAAGATAGCTATCCTTGAATCTTTTATTAATCATCAAAAGTCAGAAATGCATGGCATGAATTCTATTGTATATAAAAAAAAAATTACTTCGAAGGTTTGACGAAAGTATATTTACAATTATCATTCCTTGTCCTTAGCTGGCATGAAAAGCAATGAATTCAAGCAAATGATGCATGATATGCAAGTTAAATTTTGTTGTTTTGGTGAGGGGAAACTTGAATTCCATCCTATATTCAAAATGGGTCATCTAGATATATCTTTTCTGTCTCAAAAGTTTGGTGAAAACATACTTGCAACCATCATTCTTTCTTATACTCTTTTAGGCATGCCAATAAAATAAACAGATGCATCAATTCATAGAAAATCTAGGTTAAAAGAAGTTTCCATTCATTTCCAAAAGCATCAAGTTTACACATCATGAATTATTCTAGGGCTAAGGCCAACAAGGGCAAAACCTACTCCCACTTCCCTTTGTTTCTCCTAAAAAATAGTTGACTATGATTACTAGGGAGGATAACTCTTTGCTTAAAAAGCTTTTTATTCATCATCCTGACCAACCCTACTATTACCTACAGCACTGCCTACCATTTTGACATGGATCAAAGAAGGGTTGTTGTGAATAACTGGCTTCATCTTGGTATCAAAACTCAGATATCCAGCTTTCATCAGTCCTTGCACCCTATGTTTCAAAGCTGTGCAATTTTCCAAAGAATGGCCAATGATGCCAAAATGGTATTCACATCGAGCATTGGGGTGATAGCATTCGGGGAAAGGTGGTTTGCAAGGTTCAGCAGGGATAGTGGCAATGAGATAATTTTCTAGAAGTAATGGGTACAACTCTATGTAGGACATGGGTATCAGATCAACAAGGATTTTTTCTTTGGTGTTACCGAAGTTTTTTTGTCCTACAGTTGGTTTGCTTTGCTGAAAAGATGATAGTTTAGTTGGTCTTGAGGTGAATTGAGAAACTTTGGGTCGAAGATTGGGTTCAAAAGGTAATGATGGTATAGCATGCTGAATAGGCGATTGTGAAATATGAGATGGTGGATATGGGTTCAGGTGTGAAATTCTTGGTGGTTGCATGAAAATTGGGGTCTAATCTTAGGTACTTGGAAAGGAGGTTGAAAATGGTCATAAGGAGGATTTAGGTATGGGTTTGGACTTGGGATAGTTTGTGGAGGTTGTTTGAAGCTAGCTGACTTATTTTTGGAAATCAAACTCTTGAGCTCAGTTATTTTCATGGCCAGTTCACCCATTCCTCTCTTGAGTTTGCCCAAACCTTGGTCATTGTTGAGATCACCCAATGCTTTAGCATGCTCTGGCAGAATGCTAGAACTAATGGGAGCCAATTAACCTTGACTTGATGGAAGTGACAATGGTATTTGAGGAGCAACTAATTCAACCATACCACTACTTTTAACCATTTCTATCAATTGAGCCATTTGTCATTTCATCTCTCGAAGCTCAAGCCATAATTCCTCTTGATTCAACTCCAAAGCACTAATCCTTGCTTCTAATTGATCTCCCATTTTCGTGACTCTGATTCCCACCAAGACAGACAACTTATTCCAAGACTTAGACAAAAAATTCTAGATTACTACCCTTATTGAATGAATATCATAAAAACAATGACACACGAAGTCTGAATACATGAATATGATGGCTAAAGAATGTCATGAAATGCGTATATGCCTATAACAATGAATTTTTATATGTACAAATGACCCAAATGAAAATTTTTATCAACCATGACTGTGTATGTAAGGAATATTATATTACCGAGATAGTGGGATATGAAATGCAACGTTTGTTCCATACGACCTTACCATTCATGAATTTATATGCATGAAATGCAATGACATATTTACATGAATGATGAGATGTATTCCTATGACTAATGCAACATATTTGTATGGAATGCATGAACCTATCAAGTGCATGTTATATTTTTACATGGAATACAATGCTTGTATTATGCCAACCTAGTGAAACTGACACTACCTTTTATGATGCATATGGAATGGGATACATGTATTATTTTTTATGATGTATGAAATGCAAAAGATGAAACAAAATAAAAAAAAAATTTAGAGGGAAAAACAAAATAACAAGGACATGAAAATTGATTTTTTTATTAGGCTAATAAACAAAGAATTTAAGAAAAATCTTTAATTTTTTTGAAAACCACTTTTTTTTTGTTTTTTTGGCTTGTTGGCTAATGCTTTAAAAAAAATCACCTTATTCTAAAATATTTTATGAAATTGCAAAATTTGAACAATTACCAAATGAATGAACTACATGTAAAGAGGAAATTTATATATATATTTTTTTAAGAAAATGCTTTTCTTTTGGTTATTTCTATAAAAAGATCGGTAAGATTCATATGGCTTACGATTGCTGGGTTAAGGTTTATGCGTCTAACGGTTCCCAAACTATTCCTCACGTCGTTGTCTGGATAGACTAGTAAGGTTCCCCGATCCTCACCCATTACAGGTTACTAACGGAAAAGGTTCAGTCTGAGTGGAAGTGTTTCACTAGCAAATACGGAGGTTATCATCTCATGAGAGCGTAGCTACTTCACTTCCTCCTAAAAGGGAAAGAGCCCGGGTTTAGAGCTCATGCATGCGAATAAATATGCAAAGTGTGTGCAAAGTAATGTATTAATCAAAATAACATAAATAAATCATAAACACAAAATCAAAATAAAGTAATAGATAACAAGCAATTTATTTTATTTATTAACTTGTATGTATATTTTGAAAAATTAAAATAAAGAGAATTAAATTAAATATAAAAGAAAACTAATTAAATCCAACAGTTATTAATAGCGCATAACTAAAATTTCGCCTGACTCTAAAAAATCCCCAGTGGAATCGCCAAGCTGTCGTAACGGTTTTGGGACCGCCAGACGTAAAAGTGATGTTTTAAAATAGAGAAAAATAAATAAAAAGTGGAGTCGCCACCAATCTTTGTTAGGGTGTGATTGGCCAACCAAAAGTTTATCTTTTTAATAAAACTATAAAACGGATTTAAAGTTTATCAAAAAGATAATTTCGGTCTACGAAAAACCAGGTTGGGTCCGGGAGTCGGTTACGCATGGGGAAGGATTAGCACCCCCACAACGCCCATAAATTGGTACCAGTTAATTACGTGCTATTTTCGGTGTTGGATAAAAATGATTTTAATTTGAAATTTAACACTAATTCCTTTCACTTGAATAAAATTTTGCTAAAATATTTATTTAGAAATATTGAGAAAATCAACATCTAGATAGAATTTAAAATAACTCTTTTTACTTAAGATTTAACACAATAATCCATAAAATAAAATAACAATCTTTATAGAAAATAATTGTTAGTGACTCTTCAAGGTCTAGGCAGAGTACCAAGAATTATTTCTTTCGGAATGTTATTTTTATTTTATTTTATAATATCATAATTTTTTAAAACAGTAGTATAAATAAAAATTAAAGACAAAATAGTACAAATAAATACTAATAATAACATGCTAATGTGTGTATGTCAATGAATGTTATATAAAATGAAATGTAATTTAAAAGTTGGATTCTTAAGTATAATAAGACTACCCTAACTCTCCAACATCTACGCAGAGCTTAGGTGCGACTGTTTATATTTAAGCTCCCTATTTACTATTATACTTTTTATTTATTAATCTTATTGTTGATGCAAATTAAGAAATCGTGTGAAAAGACTTAACGAAGTAAAATTTTCTAAAATTTTCGACAACAAATTGCTTTAAATAGAATTTTCACACTTGTCTTTAGGATTTTTAGGACTTTGGATTTTAAGAGGTTTTGAATTTTAGGGGATTTTGGATTTTTAGGGGATTTAAAAACTTAGGATTTTGAAAATTAAAAATTAGTGTTTAAGATTTAAGTAAAACGCGAACATCTCTAAAAATCCCCATCATCTAGGCGGACTTTCGGAGAAAGTTCAATTTTTTATAATTTTTCAAAACTAATTAAAAATTTCTTATGTGTTTTTTTATGAAAATTTTTCATAATAATTCCCCAACATCTAGGCGGAATTATCTTTTAGAAAAATATTTTTTATTCCCTCCAACATTTAGGCAGGGAAAATAATAATAATAATAATAAATATATTTTTTGAACATTTTTAATATATTTTTAACTATTATTTGTTTTCAATTTTATTATTATTAAAACAATTAAACATTTATTCTAAAAAATTTAGAAATTTATCATGCATAAATATAAAAATATACTTAAAATAACAAAAATAATAATATAAAAAATTAAAAAATTAAAAAAATTTTTTTTTACCTAAACCGGACCGGTCAACGGTCTGGTCAGCGCTGGTCTAGACCGGTCTGACCGGTTCTACGATTCGATAGGTGGTTCGGGTGGTCCAGTGGTTCGAATCAGCTCAGACCGGTTCACTGGACTGGTTCAAGGTTGGATGAAACGGGTTGACGGGTCGGTTTGCACGGATCTCGGGTCGGATCCTCTTTGGTTAAAACGACGTCGTTTTGGGTCTTTCCCTAAACGACGTCATTTTGAGTTTTTGCTTTACTATATATAGCTGAAGATTTTTTTTGGTTCTTTTGGTTTCTGGTTCAGAAATAAAAAGGAGAGAGCGAGAGAGAGAGAGCTGGGGGAGAGGTCTGGCTATCCACCATTCGGTCGCCGGGCCACCGCTCCGGTCGCCGCCTGGGTCATCGTCGATGGTGGTCACTGGTGATTGAAAAATGCCAAAATACTTCCAGAAGCACTCTTGAATGCGCTCTTTCAAGATCTGACATCCTTTTTGTCGAAAATAGCCCCGATCAGCGTAGATCGGGGCTCAAAGTTTTTGTTTTCAATTTTTTTATTTTTGTTTTGTTGAAGCAAGACTGATCTATTTTCTTGCTTTTACAGGTAGCTTCGGCGCTGGGTTCCTCCCTATGGGGAAGACTATGGTTTCTATTTTTTTTTTTTAGTTTTTTTTGATAGAATCTCCCCCTCCTTCTTCTCTGTCCATTTTGGCTTCGCTATGAGCTTTATTTATAGAGCTCCAGCCATATGTGTTTGGAGGGAAGGGCATGGGGCTCGATCACGGGATGTAAACATGAGCCCGCCTCTTTATTTCTTTTGTATTTTCTGGTAGTAGGGTTGGATGAACAGGGTATGTGATGGCTGGTAGGCCTGGTGGCAATGGTGCCGGGGATGGCACCAATGCCATCCTCAATTATTTTTCCTTTTTTTTTTTTTTTGCTATTTTATTGTATTATTTTTTGGTATTTATTTTTTTTGTATTTCATATAATATTATTATTTTTATTTTTGAGGACAAAATTGATGTCAATACACATCATGTGTGCACACCCCCCCGCCCCCCTCAATCGTCGAAACCCCCAATACCACCAGTCAGGTTCTCCGACGATGCTTCGGCGATGGTCCCCGAGCAAAAAAAAATGTGGCACTAGCACATGCCCGATCCCAGCGTGTGCACCCGCAACCCTCGGTCCGGTCCGATCTTAAACTAGGAATGAACTCCGTATGCCTAAGTCAAACCATGAAACGAGCGTGCGGGCGGTCAGCCGACTACAGGGGCAGGATGCACAAACCGGGGATCGATCGGGTCCCCCCCACGTGCTGTCGATCCTGCTACCACAACCCTCGGTCCGGTCTGATTTTAGACTGGGAATGAACTCTGTATGCCTAAGCCAACCGACGAAACGAGCGAGCGGGCAGGCACTACGTCGACCAGAGAGGCAGGATGCGTAAGCCGTGGATCGATAGAGTGGTAGGTGGGTTTGGGCACATCTTCATATTTTTGCCATGCCAATGCCATTTTTATGGCTTGTAAATTCATACAATGGTCCCTTAAGCCTTCATGTGAAGTTTCATGGCAAGACGACTCATTTTCTATTTTTCACGATTTTTGAAACTTTTTACGGTTCGGGATTTTTTTAAAATTTTTTCAGAAAGATTTTTGGCCCCAAACTTGGTAGACGTGATCCTTGTATTTTTGTTGGCATGCACAAAACAATTCAGCTAAAAACTCAAAGTGTACAGGATTTTGTGACCATTTGAAAAATGTGTCCCCATTTCAAACACTTTAATGGCTACTGGCAGCAAACCTGTAAAATCTCATATGCTCTTTAAGGGGGTGTGAGTTCTCGAGGTTTGATGAGGGATAGGGGGCCAATATAAGGGCCAAGTGCCATCACCCATCGTACATCATGTGGGCACAACCCCCCCGCCCCCCCAATCGCCGAAACCCTAATACCGCCGGTCAGGTTCTCCGACGATGCTCAGGTGATGGTGCCCCGGGCGAAAAAAAAATGCGACACCAGCACATGCCCAAGCCTAGCATGTGCACTCATAACCCTCGATCTGGTCCGATCGTAGACTGGGAATGAACTCCGTCTGCTTAGATTGGGAATGAACTGTGTATGCCCAAGTCAACCCACGAAACGAGCGTGCGGGCGCTCAGTTGGCCAGAGGGGCAGGATGCACAAGTCGGGGATCGACTGGGTCCCCCCTATGTGCTACCGATCTTGCTGCTACAACCCTCGATTTGGTCTGATCTTAGACTGGGAATGAACTCTGTATCCTAAGCCAACCGACGAAATGAGCAGGCGGGCAGGCACTATGTCGGCCAGAGAGGCAGGATGCGCAAGCTGTGGATCGATAGGGTGGTAGGTGGGTTTAGGCACATCTTCATATTTCTAACATGCCAATGCCATTTTTATGGCTTGAAAATTCATACAATGGACCCTTAAGCCTTGATGTGAAGTTTCATGGCAAGACGACTGGTTTTCTATTTTTCATGATTTTTGAAACTTTTTACGGTTCGGGATTTTTTTAAAATTTTTTTAGAAAGAGTTTTGACCCCAAACTTGGTAGACATGATCCTTGTATTTTTGTTGGCATGCACAAAAAAATTCAGCTAAAAACTCGAAGTGTACAGGATTTTGTGACCATTTGAAAAAAGTGTCCCCATTTCAGACACTTTAATGGCTACTGGCAGCAAACCTGTAAAATCTCAAATGCTCTTTAAGGGGGTGTGAGTTCTCGACGTTTGATGAGGGATAGGGGGCCAATATAAGGGCCAAGTACTAGCACCCATCGTACATCATGTTCGCACACCCCCCGCCCCCCCAATCGTCGAAACCTCAATGCCGTCGGTCAGGTTCTCCGGCGATGCTCCGACTATGGTGCCCCGGGTAAAAAAGAAATGCGGCACCAGCACATGCCTGAGCCCAGCATGTGCACCCACATCCCTCAGTCTGGTCTGATCTTACACTGGGAATGAACTCAGTATGGTTAGACTGGGAATGAATTCCGTATGCCTAAGTCAACCCACGAAATGAATGTACGGGCGCTTAGCCGGCCAGAGGGGTAGGATGCCCAAGCCGAGGTTCGGTCGGGTCCCCCCCAGTGTGCTGCTGATCCTGCTGCCACAACCCTCAATTTGATCTGATCTTAGACTGGGAATGAACTCCATATGCCTAAGCCAATCAACGAAACGAGCGGGCGGGCGGGCGGGCACTACGCCGGCCAGAGAGACGGGATGTGCAAGCCGTGGATCGATAGGGTGGTAGGTGGGCTTAGGCGTATCTTCATATTTCTGCCATGCCAATGCTATTTTTATGGGTTGTAAATTTGTACAATGGTCCCTTAAGCCTTCATGTGAAGTTTCATGGCAAGACGACTCGTTTTCTATTTTTCATGATTTTTGAAACTTTTTATGGTTCAGGATTTTTTTAAAATTTTTTCAGAAGGAGTTTTGGCCCCAAACTTGGTAAAAGTGATCCTTGTATATTTTTTGGCTTGGACAAAAAAATTCAGCTCAAAACTCGAAGTGTATAGGATTTTGTGACCATTTGAAAAAAGTGTCCCCATTTCAGACACTTTAATGGCTACTGGCAGCAAACCTGTAAAATCTCAAATGCTCTTTAAGGGGGTGTGAGTTCTTGAGGTTTGATGAGGGATAGGGGGCCAATATAAGGGCCAAGTACGAGCACCTATCGCACATCATGTGCGCACACCCCCCCGCCCCCCCAATTGCTGGAACCCCAATGCCGCCGGTCAAGTTCTCCGGCGATGGTGCCCCTGACGAAAAAAAAATGTGGCACCAGCACATGCCCGAGCCCAACATGTGCACCCACAACCCTCGATCCCATCTGATCTTACACTGGGAATGAACTTCGTATGCTTAGACTGGGAATGAACTCTGTATGCCTAAGTCTACCCATGAAACGAGCGTGCAGGCGCTCAGCCGGCCAGAGGGGCATGATGCATAAGTCGAGGATCGGGCGGGCACTACGCCGGCCAGAGAGGCGGGATGCGCAAGCCATGGATCGATAGGGTGTTAAGTGGGTTTAGGCACATCTTCATATTTCTGCCATGCCAATGCCATTTTTATGGCTTGTAAATTCATACAACGGTCCCTTAAGCCTTCATGTGAAGTTTCATGGCAAGACGACTCGTTTTCTATTTTTCACGATTTTTGAAACTTTTTATGGTTCAGGATTTTTTTAAAATTTTTTCAGAAGGATTTTTGGCTCCAAACTTGGTAGACCTGATCCTTGTATTTTTTTTGGCATGCACAAAAAAATTTAGCTAAAAACTCAAAGTGTATAGGATTTTGTGACCATTTGAAAAAAGCGTCCCCATTTCAGACACTTTAATGGCTACTGGCAAGAAACCTATAAAATCTCAAACGGTCTTTAAGGGGGTGTGAGTTCTCGAGGTTTGATGAGGGATAGGGGGCCAATATAAGGGCCAAGTACAAGCACCCATCGCACATCATGTGTGCACACCCCCCGTCCCCCAATCGTCGGAACCCCAATGCCGTCGGTCAAGTTCTCCGGTGATGGTGCCCCAGGCGAAAAAAAATGCGGCACCAGCACATGCCTGAGCCCAGCATGTGCAATCGCAACCCTTGATCCAATCCAATCTTACACTGGGAATGAACTCTGTATGCTTAGACTAGGAATGAACTCCGTATGCCTAAGTCAACCCACGAAACGAGCGTGCGGGCGCTCAGCCGGCCAGAGGGGCAGGATGCATAAGTCGAGGATCGGTCGGGTCCCCCACTGCGTGCTACCGATCCTGCTACTGCAACCCTCAGTCCAGTCTAATCTTAGACTGAGAATGAACTCCGTATGCCTAAGCCAACCGACGAAAAGAGCGGATGGGCGGGTACTACACCGACCAGAGAGACGGGATGCGTAGGCCGTGGATCGATAGGGTGGTAGGTGGGTTTAGGCACATCCTTATATTTGTGCCATGCCAATGCCATTTTTATGGCTTGTAAATTCATACAATGGTCCCTTAAGCCTTCATGTGGAGTTTCATGGCAAGACGACTCGTTTTCTATTTTTCACAATTTTTGAAACTTTTTACAGTTCGAGATTTTTAAAAATTTTTTCAGAAGGAGTTTTGGTCCGAAACTTCTTAGATGTGGTCCTTGTATTTTTGTTGGCACGAACAAAAAAATTCAACCAAAAAATTGAAGTGTACAGGATTTTCTGACCATTTGAAAAAAGTGTCTCAATTTCAGACACTTTAATGGCTACTGGCAGCAAACCTGTAAAATCTCAAATGCTCTTTAAGGGGGTGTGAGTTCTCGAGGTTTGATGAGGGATATGGGGCCAATATAAGAGCCAAGTACCAGCACCCATCACACATCATGTGTGCACACCCCCCGCCCCCCAGTCGCCGGAACCCCAATGCCGTCGGTCAGGTTCTCCGACGATGCTTCGACGATTGTGCCCCGGGCGAAAAAAAATGTGGCACCAGCACATTCTCGAGCCCTGCATGTGCACCTGTAACCCTTGGTCTGGTCCGATCTTACACTAGGAATGAACTCCGTATGCTTAGACTAGGAATGAACTCCGTATGCCTAAGTCAACACACGAAAGAGCGTGCATGCGCTCAGCCGGCCAGAGGGGTAGGATGTACAAGCCGGGGATCGATCGGGTCTCCCCTTATGTGCTGCCGTAACCCTCGGTCCAGTCCGATCTTAGACTAGGAATGAACTCCGTATGGCTAAGCCAACCGACGAAATGAGCAGGCAAGCAGGCACTATGCTGGCCAGAGAGGTGGGATGCGCAAGCCATGGATCGATAAAGTGGTAGGTGGTTTTAGGCACATCGTCATATTTCTGCCTTGCCAATGCCATTTTCATGGCTTGTAAATTCATACAATGGTCCCTTAAGCCTTCATGTGAAGTTTCATGGCAAGACGACTTGTTTTCTATTTTTCACGATTTTTAAAACTTTTTATGATTCGAGATTTTTTTACAATTTTTTCAGAAGGAGTTTTGGCCCAAACTTGGTAGACGTGATCCTTGTATTTTTTTTGGCATGCACAAAAAAATTCAGCTAAAAACTCGAAGTGTACAGGATTTTGTGACCATTTGAAAAAAGTGTCCCCATTTCAGACACTTTAATGTCTACTGGCAGCAAACCTGTAAAATCTCAAATGCTATTTAAGGGGGTGTGAGTTCTTGAGGTTTGATGAGGGATAGGGGGCCAATATAAAGGCCAAGTACCAGCACCCATCGCACATCATGCGCGCACACCCCCCCGCCCCCTAATCACAGGAACCCCAATTCCATCGGTCAAGATCTCCGGCGATGCTCAGGCGATGGTGCCTCAGGCGAAAAAAAAATGTGGCACCAGCACATGCCCGAGCCCTGCATGTGTACCCGCAACCCTGGTCTGGTCTGATCTTACACTGGGAATGAACTCCGTATTCCTAAGTCAACCCATGAAACGAGCGTGCGGGTGCTCAGTCGGCCAGAGGGGTAGGACGCGCAAGCCGGGGTTCAACCGGGTCCCCCCTTCGTGCTACCGATCCTACTACCATAACCATTGGCCTAATCCAATCTTAGACTGGGAATGAACTCCGTATGCCTAGGCCAACCGATTAAACGAGCGGGCGGGCAGGCGGCAGGATACGCAAGCCGTGGATCGATAGGGTGGTAGGTGGGTTTAGGCACATCTTCATATTTCTGCCAAGCCAATGCTATTTTTATGGCTTGTAAATTCATACAATGGTCCCTTAAGCCTTCATGTGAAGTTTCATGGCAAGACGACTCGTTTTCTATTTTTCATGATTTTCGAAACTTTTTACGGTTCGGGATTTCAGACACTTTAATGGCTACTGGCGACAAACCAGTAAAATCTCAAATGCTCTTTAAGGGGGGGTTAGTTCTCGAGGTTTGATGAGGGATAGGGGGCCAATATAAGGGCCAAGTACTAGCACCCATCGCACATCATCTGCGCACACCCCCACCCCCAATCACAGGAACCCCCAATGCCCGTCGGTCAAGTTCTCCTACGATGGTGCCCCGGGCGAAATAAAAATGTGGCACCAGCACATGCTCGAGCCCAGCATGTGCGCCCACAACCCTTGATCTGGTCTGATCTTACATTGGGAATGAACTCCATTTGCTTAGACTGGGAATGAACTCCGTATGCCTAAGTCAACCCACAAAAGGAGCATGCGGGCGTTCAGCCGGCTAGAGGGGCAGGATGCGTAAGCCGGGGATCGGTCGGGTCCCCCCTACATGCTGTTGATCTTGCTGCCGTAACCCTCAATCTTGTCTGATCTTAGACTGGGAATGAACTCCGTATGCCTAAGCCAACCGACTAAACGAGCGAGCGGGCGGGCACTAAGCGGGCCAGAGAGGCGAGATGCGCAAGCCGTGGATCGATAGGGTGGTAGGTGCATTTGGGCACATCTTCATATTTCTGCCATGCCAATGCCATTTTTATGGCTTGTAAATTCATACAATGGTCCCTTAAGCCTTCATGTGAAGTTTCATGGCAAGACAACTCATTTTCTATTTTTCACGATTTTGGAAACTTTTTACGGTTCGAGATTTTTTTAAATTTTTTTCAGAAGGAGTTTTGGCCCCAAACTTGGTAGACATGATCCTTGTATTTTTGTTGGCATGCACAAAAATATTCAGCTACAAACTCGAAGTGTACAGGATTTTGTGACCATTTGAAAAAAGTGTCCCCATTTCAGACACTTTAATGGCTACTGGCAGCAAACCTGTAAAATCTCAAATGCTCTTTAAGGGGGTGTGAGTTCTCAAGGTTTGATGAGGGATAGGGGGCCAATATAAGGGCCAAGTACCAACACCCATCGCACATCACGTGCGCACACCCGCCACCGCCCCCTCAATCTCCGGAACCCCAATGCCGTCGGTCAGGTTCTCCGATGATGCTCCGGCGATGGTGCCCCGGGAAAAAAAAAATGCGGCACCAGCACATGCCAGAGCCCAGCATGTGCACCTGGAACCCTCGGTTCGGTTTGATCTTACACTGGGAATGAACTCCATATGCTTAGACTGGGAATGAACTCTGAATGCCTAAGTCAACCCACGAAACGAGCGTACGGGCGCTCAACCGGCCAGAGGGGCAGGATGAGCAAGCCGGGGATCAGCCGTGTCCCCCCCTGCTGCTACCTATCCTACAACCACAACCCTCGATCTGATCTGATCTTAGACTGGGAATGAACTCCATATGCCTAAGCCAACCAATGAAACGAGCGGGCAGGCGGGCACTACGCCGGCCAGAGAGGCAAGATGCGCAAGTCATGGATCGATAGGGTGGTAGGTGGGTTTAGGCACATCTTCATATTTCTACCACACCAATGCCATTTTTATGGCTCGTAAATTCATAAAATGGTCCCTTAAGCCTTCATGGGAAGTTTCATGGCAAGACGACTCGTTTTTTATTTTTCATGATTTTCAAAACTTTTTACGGTTCTGGATTTTTTTAAAATTTTTTCAGAAGGATTTTTGGCCCCAAACTTGGTAGACGTGATCCTTGTATTTTTTTTGGCATGCACAAAAAAATTCAGCTAAAAACTCGAAGTGTACAGAATTTTGTGACCATTTGAAAAAAGTGTCCCCATTACAGACACTTTAATGGCTACCGACAGCAAACCAGTAAAATCTCAAATGCTTTTTAAGGGGGTGTTAGTTCTCATGGTTTGATGAGGGATAGGGGGCCAATATAAGGGTCAAGTACCAGCACCCATCGCACACCCCGCGTGCCCCCCCAATCATCGGAACCCCAACATCGCCAGTTAGGTTCTCCGGCGATGGTGCCCCAGGCGAAAAAAAATGCAGCACCAGCACATGTCGGAGCCCAGCATGTGCACCCGCAACCCTCAGTTCAGTTCGATCTTACACTGGGAATGAAATCTGTATGCTTAGACTAGGAATGAATTCCGTATGCCTAAGTCAACCCATGAAACGAGCGTGCGGGCGCTCAACCGGCCAGAGGGACAGGATGCGCAAGCCGGGGATCAGTCGGGTCCCCCCCTGCATGCTGTCGATCCTGCTGCTGCAACCCTCAGTCTGGTCTAATCTTAGATAGGGAATGAACTCCGTATGCCTAAGCCAACCGATGAAAAGAGCGGGAGGGCGGGCACCAAGCCGGCCAGAGAGGCGGGATGCGCAAGCCATGAATCGATAAGGTGGTAGGTGGGTTTAGGCACATCTTCATATTTCTGCCATGCCAATGCCATTTTTATGGCATGTAAATTCATACAAAGGTCCCTTAAGCCTTCATGTGAAGTTTCATGGCAAGATGACTCGTTTTCTATTTTTCACAATTTTTGAAACTTTTTACGGTTCGAGATTTTTTTAAAATTGTTTCAGAAAGAATTTCAGCCCCAAACTTGGTAGACATGATCCTTGTATTTTTGTTGGCATGCACAAAAAAATTCAGCTAAAAACTCAAAGTGTACAGGATTTTGGGCCCATTTGAAAAAAATGTCCCCATTTCAAACACTTTAATGGCTATTGACAGCAAACCTGTAAAATCTCAAATGCTTTTTAAGGGGGTGTGATTTCTCGAGGTTTGATGAGGGATGAGGGGCCAATATAAGGACTAAGTACCAGCACCCATCGCACATCATGTGCACACACCTCCACCCCTAATCGCTGAAACCCCAATGCCGCTGGTCAGGTTCTCTGACGATGCTCCGCCGATGGTGCCTCAGGTGAAAAAAAATGCGGCACCAGCACATGCCCGAGCCCAGTATGTGCACTCGCAACCCTCGGTCTGGTCCGATCTTACACTGGGAATGAACTCCATATGCTTAGACTAGGAATGAACTCTGTATGCTCATCCCACGAAATGAGCGTGCGGGTACTTAGTCGGCCAGAGGTGCAGGATGCGCAAGCTGGGGATCGACTGGGTCCCCCCCTGTGTGCTGTCGATCCTGCTGCCACAACCCTCAGTCTGGTCTGATCTAAGACTGGGAATGAACTCCTTATGCCTAAGCCAACCAACGCAATCGCACCCAAAACCCTCGGTCTGATTCGATCTTACACTGGGAATGAACTCCATATGCTTAGACTGGGAATGAACTTCGTATGCCTAAGTCAAGCCATGAAACGAGCGTGCGAGCTCTCAACCGGCCTAAGGGGCAGGATGCGCAAGCCGAGGATTGGCTGGGTCCCCCCTACCTGCTGTCGATCCTGCTGTTGTAACCCTCAGTCCGATTCAATCTTAGACTAGGAATGAACTCCGTATGCCTAAGCCAACCAATGAAACGAGTGGACGGGCAGGCACTACGCCGACCAGAAAGGCGGGATGCGCAAGCCATGGATCGATAGGGGGTAGGTGGGTTTAGGCACATCTTCATATATTTTTCCATGCCAATGCCATTTTTATGGCTTGTAAATTCATACAATGGTCCCTTAAGCCTTCATGTGAAGTTTCACGGCAAGATGACTCATTTTCTATTTTTCACGATTTTTAAAACTTTTTACTGTTCGAGATTTTTTTTAAATTTTTTTAGAAGGAGTTTTGACCCCAAACTTGGTAGACATGATCCCTGTATTTTTGTTGGCATGCACAAAACAATTCAGCTAAAAACTCAAAGTGTACAGGATTTTGGGCCCATTTGAAAAAAGTGTCCCCATTTCAAACACTTTAATGGCTATTGACAGCAAACCTGTAAAATCTCAAATGCTCTTTAAGGGGGTGTGAGTTCTCGAGCTTTGATGAGAGATAGGGGGCCAATATAAGGGCCAAGTACCAGCACCCATCGCACATCATGTGCGCACACCCCCCCGTGCCCCAATCATCGGAACCCCAATGTTGCCGGTCAGGTTCTCCAACGATGGTGCCCCGGGCGAAAAAAAATGTGGCACCAGCACATGCCCGAGCCCAGCATGTGCACCTGTAACCTTCGGTCTGGTCCAATCTTACACTGGGAATGAACTCCGTATGCTTAGACTGGGAATGAACTCTGTATGCCTAAGTCAACCAACGAAACGAGCGTACGGGTGCTCAGTCGGTCGAGGGGCAGGATGCGTAAGCCGGGGATCGACCGGGTCCCCCCTGCGTGCTGCCGATCCTGAGGGTTTCGGCACATCTTCATATTTCTACCGTGCCAATGCCATTTTTATGGCTTGTAAATTCATACAATGGTCCCTTAAGCCTTCACGTGAAGTTTCATGGCAAGACGACTCGTTTTTTATTTTTCATGATTTTTAAAACTTTTTACGGTTCGAGATTTTTTTAAAATTTTTTCAGAAAGAGTTTTGGCCCCAAACTTGGTAGATGTGATCCTTGTATTTTTGTTGGCATGCACAAAACAATTCAGCTAAAAACTCGAATTGTATAGGATTTTGTGACCATTTGAAAAAAGTGTCCCCATTTCAAACACTTTAATGGCTACTGGCAGCAAACCTGTAAAATCTCAAATGCTCTTTAAGGGTGTGTGAGTTCTCGAGGTTTGATGAGAGATAGGGGGCCAATATAAGGGCCAAGTACCAGCACCCATCGCACATCATGTGCCCACACTGCCCGCCCCCCAAATGCCTGGAACCCTAATGCCGTCGGTCAGGTTTCCTGGCGATGCTCCAGTGATGGTGCCCCAGGTGAAAAAAAAATACGGCACCAGCACAAGCCCGAACCCAGCATGTGCACCTGCAACCCTCGATCCGGTCCGATCTTACACTGGGAATGAACTCCGTATGCTTAGACTAGGAATGAACTCCATATGCCTAAGTCAACCCACGAAACGAGCGTGCGGGCGCTCAGTCGGCCAAAGCGGCAGGATGTGCAAGCCGGGGATCGATCGAGCCCCCCCTGGGTGCTGTCGATCCTATTACCACAACCCTCAGTTTCGTCCGATCTTAGACTAGGAATGAACTCCGTATGCCTAAGCCAACCGACGAAACGAGCGGGTGGACATGCACTACGCCGGTCAGAGAGGCAGGATGCGCAAGCCATGGATCGATAGGGTGGTAGGTGGGTTTAGGCACATCTTCATATTTTTGCCATGCCAATGCCATTTTTATGGCTTGTAAATTCATACAATGGTCCCTTAAGCCTTCATGTGAAGTTTCATGGCAAGACGACTCGTTTTCTATTTTTTACAATTTTCAAAACTTTTTACGGTTCGAGATTTTTTAAAGATTTTTTTAGAAGGATTTTGGCCCCAAATTGGTAGACGTGATCCTTGTACTTTTGCTGGCATGCACAAAAAAATTCAGGTAAAAACTCGATGTGTACAGGATTTTGTGACCATTTGAAAAAAGTGTCCCCATTTCAAACACTTTAATGGCTACTGGCAACAAACCTGTAAAATCTCAAATGGTCTTTAAGGGGGTGTGAGTTCTCGAGGTTTGATGAGGGATAGGGGGCCAATATAAGGGCCAAGTACCAGCACCCATCGCACATCATGTGCACACACCCCACACCCCCCAATCGCCGAAACCCCAATGCCATCGATCAGGTTCTCCGACGATGCTCCGACGATGGTGCACCAGGCGAAAAAAAAATACGGCACCAGCACTTGCCTGAGCCCAACATGTGCACCCACAACCCTCGGTCTGGTTTGATCTTACACTAGGAATGACCTTCGTATGCTTAGACTGGGAATGAACTCCGTATGCCTAAGTCAACCTATGAAACGAGCGTATGAGCGCTTAGTCGGCCAGAAGGGCAGGATGCGCAAGCCGGGGATCGATCGGGTCCCCCCTGCGTGCTGTCGATCCTGAGGGTTTAGGCACATCTTCATATTTCTACCACGCCAATGCCATTTTTATGGTTTGTAAATTCATACAATGGTCCCTTAAGCCTTCATGTGAAGTTTCATAGCAAGATGACTCATTTTTTATTTTTCATGATTTTAGAAACTTTTTACGGTTCAGGATTTTTTTTAAATTTTTTCAGAAGGAGTTTTGACCCCAAACATGGTAGACGTGATCCTTGTATTTTTGTTGGCATGCACAAAAAAATTCAGCTAAAAACTCGAATTGTACAGGATTTTGTGACCATTTGAAAAAAGTGTCCTCATTTCGGACACTTTAATGGCTATAAGGGCCAAGTACCAGCACCCATCGCACATCATGTGCACCCGCCCCCCCGCCCCCTAATCACTGGAACCCCAATCCCATTGGTCAGGTTCTCTAGCGATGCTCTGACGATGGTGCCCCAAGTGAAAAGAAAATGTGGCACCAGCACATGCCCGAGCCCAGCATGTGCACCCGCAACCCTCGGTTCGGTCCGATCTTACACTGGGAATGAACTCCGTATGCTTAGACTGGGAATGAACTCCATATGCCTAAGTCAACCCATGAAACGAGCGTGCAGGCGCTCAGCCGGCCGGAGGGGCAAGATGCATAAGCTAGGGATCGGTCGGTTACCCCCTGTGTCACACCCTGGGCGGGTGTGCCAGGCACATCAAGCAGACCAACAGGTGAGCCAGAGGTTGAGGCTCATAGACCAGGTGTGCTGATGGGTATCTGTGCATAAAGCCTAGCAAATGAGCTCAGAACGTCTGCCCAACTTGCAGGCCAGCCTGTGAGACCAAGGCCTGGCATACAAGCTGCCCACACCATATCCAGAAGGGCCCTAGATGCTGAAAATGCAAGGGAAGCTTCTGGAAACAGGCAGGAGCATCCTGACAGATTTGGTTGACCCTGAAAATCAGGAGTTGGCATCCTGATTGATTGTAATCCCATGATTTTAGCCTTTATTCTAGGGATATGCCATTAAGTTATAGCTGGAGCCTTAACTATAAATAGAGGGCTACTCCACCCTCATTTGTACACCATCAAACACTTCTATTTCAGTGAATACAAGAGCATTTTTAGAATTCTATCTTCTTATCTGTTTCTCTTTAACTTGTATAATCAGCCCTTCCCATTGTTCTAGTGCCCACACACTTGTGTTTTAGGCTGACTTAGGCACAAAAGAGGAGATTACAAGCCTAAGGCCACACGGATTCTGAGTCTAAAGTCAGAGCCCATGACAGTTGGTATCAGAGCAAGTTTGATTCTGTGTGTTTGTGTTGTGCAGGTTAGATCATGATTAAGGAGATGCCATCCCAAAGCGATGTTGCTAGCCAACAACCAGAGGCCCAGGAGCATGGCCAGGGAAGAGGCAAGAAAGCCAGTTCTAGAGATATCTGGTCTATTATGGATGATAGGCTGGCTAAGGTGGAGGTGACTGTAGGTGACATGGGGGAGAAGCTTGAAGAAGTAGAGACTCACATTGCATTGCTAGACTCCATGGGGGAGGAGATCCAAAGTGAGCTAGAAGCTGCTCTCAACAAAGGCTTGGACGTGTTCACCAAAAAGAACTAGACCTTGGAGGCTGAAGTGCAGACCTTGCGCGATGGCATGGAGGCCATGCGCTAGCGGATGGAAGAGCTTACCAGTGAGCTCGTTACTTGCAAGACTGCCATTGGGAATGGCATGTTTGCTGGAGTGTCCAAATCCAGATTGGATGTCCCTAAGCCTAAGGAGTTTAAGGGGACTAAGGTGGCCAAGGAAGTAGACAACTACCTTTGGGGTATGGAGCAATACTTCCAGGCCATGGGCATGCAAGACGAGGCAATAAAAGTAAGCACCGCTGCTATGTATCTCACTAATGTAGCCTTATTGTGGTGGAGGCACAGGTGTGATGATGTCAGGCATGGGAGCGCCAAGATTGGAACCTGGGTAGAGTTCCAAAAGGAGTTCAGAGAACAATTTTACCCGGAGTATGCCGATGATGAGGCACGGGCAAAGTTGTGCAAGTTGAGCCAGCAAGGGGACATAAGGGAGTATGTCCAGAAATTCTCTGAACTGATGCTACAGATCTCGGATCTAGGTGAGAAGGACACATTCTTTGCTTTCATGGATAGGCTGAAGCCGTGGGTGAAGCATGAGCTATAAAAAAAAGGAGTTCATGACTTGGTTAAAGCCATGACTACTGTCGAGGTCTTGATAGAGTTCAAGCCTCTGAACAAGTTCGAGTCTTCCAAGCCCAAGGGTAAAGGCAGGGATGATAGGGATCGAAAAAAACAGTCCAAGGGGAAGGACCATGACCGGGAGTCCAAGGATGGAGATTTAGACCATTCAACCAAAGATGGCGAGAGGAAGCCACCAGCAGGCAAGTGGAAAGCAAAGTGGGACTAAGAGCTACTAGCATGCTACCTATGTGAAGGGAGCCACGTAGCACATAATTACCCACAGAAGGGCAAGTTGGCTGCTGTAGACAAGGAGTCTGACGAGGAGCCAAAGTTAGGGGCAGCAAAGCTTGGGTCATTGGTGCTCAATGTTGTCCAGAGTAAGGGGAACCACAAGCCAAAGGGCTTGATGTTTGCGGATCTGATGGTTGCGAGTTAGAAGGTGAGTGCACTGGCAGACATAGATGCCTCACATCTTTTTATTTCAGGTGATAGAGCCCGGAAGCTCAGACTAAAGGTGCAGAAAAGGACTGGTACCATTAAAATAGTGAACTCGAAGAAAGTTCTAGCCATTGGAGTAGCACATGGAATGGAGTTATAGCTTGGAGACTGGAAAGGCAAAGAGACCATTGAGGTAATACCCCTTGACGACTATGAGTTTGTGATTGGGTTGGATTTCCTTGTTCGGATTAATGCCCTCCTTGTGCCTTTTACCGATTGTGTTTGCATCTTGGATGCACAGTGCCAATGCCTAGTGCCATTGAAAAGAGGGTCTGGAGTTGGGTCGCAGGTGGTGTCAGCCATCCAATTTGCCAAGGCAGTAAGCAGACAAGAAGACACCTTTTTGGCAGCCTTAAAATATGATGAGCCAAGGGAGAAGGAGATCGAGTCACCCTTGGAGGTGCTAAAGGTGCTGAAGACCTTTAGTGATGTGATGCCCGCAAAGCTGCCTAGCAAGCTACCACCTAAGAGGGAGGTGGACCACAAGATCGAGCTAGTGTTCGAGGCCAAGCCACCAGCTAGAGCCCCTTATTGAATGTCTCTACCAGAGTTGGAGGAGTTAAGGAAGCAGCTTAAAGAGTTAGTTGATGCTGGCATCATCAGGCCATCAAAGGCACCCTATGGTGCACCAGTTCTATTCCAGTGCAAGCATGATGGGTCGTTGCAGCTGTGCATAGACTACCGAGCCTTGAACAAGCTGACCATCAAGAACAAGTACCCCGTCCCACTCATTGCGGACTTGTTCGATCAACTTGGGAGCGCAAGGTGGTTCACCAAGCTAGATTTGAGGTCAGGCTACTATTAAGTCAAGATTACTGAGGGAGATGAGCCAAAGACAACATGTGTCACTTGGTATGGTTCGTATGAGTTCTTGGTGATGCCTTTCGGACTCACGAATGCCCCAGCAACATTCTACACCCTTATGAACAAGGTACTTCAGTCATTCCTTGATCAGTTTGTTGTGGTTTATTTGTATGACATTGTGATCTACAGTCAGACTTTGGGAGAGCATGTAGACCACTTTAGATAGGTGTTCAAGGTGTTGTGGGCGTACAAGCTGTTTGTCAAGAGGGAGAAGTGCTCATTCACCCAGCAGGAGATCCCGTTCCTAGGCGACATAGTGGGAGGTGGCAGGATATGCATGGATGAAGGCAAGATACACGCCATCCTAGAGTGGCAACTGCCAACCAAGGTCACTGAGTTGAGATCATTCCTTGGGCTGGTTAACTACTACAGGCGCTTCATCAAAGGTCACTCAGCAATAGCCACACCATTGACTGACTTGCTCAAGAAAGGGAGAGCATGGGAATAAAGCACAGGGTGCCAGGAAGCCTTTGACAAGTTGAAGTGAGCTGTGATCAAGGAGCCAGTCTTGGCCTTGCCAGACCACGCCAAGCCGTATGAGGTGCATACAGATGCATCAGACTTTGCCATAGGGGGCATGTTGATGTAGGAGGGACGTCCAGTCGCGTTCGAGAGCAGGAAGCTGAATAAGACTGAACGCAAGTACACGGTCCAAGAGAAGGAATGACTACAGTGGTGCACTGCTTGCACACTTGGTGTCATTACCTATTGGGGTCGAGGTTTGTGGTGAGGACGGATAATGTGACGACCAGCTACTTCCAGACGTAGAAGAAGCTGTCCCCCAAGCAGGTAAGATGGCAAGATTTTCTTGCAGAATTTGATTTCTAGATGGAGTACAAGCTAGGACGGGCGAACCTAGTGGCAGATGCCCTGAGCAAGAAGGCTAACCTTGCTGCCATTAGCCAACCAAAGGGGTCACCAGTGTCACGCATCAAGGAGGGACTTGCGCATGATCCTACAGCCAAGGCTTTGATGGAGCACACCCAGCAAGGTAAGACTAGGCAGTTTTGGTTACAGGATGGTTTGTTGTACACCAGGGGCAGTAGACTGTTTGTGCCGCAGCACGAGAAGCTCCGCAAGGAAGTGTTGCAAGAATGTCATGATTCAAGGTGGGCTGGACACCCTGGAGTGAGTCGCACCTTGGCGCTGATCGAGGATCGGTACTGTTGGCTGCACATGAGGGACGATGTGGAGGCCTATGTGAAGACTTGTCTTGTGTGCCAATAGGACAAGGTGGAGCTCAAGAAACCAGGCGGTCTCTTGGAGCCATTGCCAGTGCCAGAGCGACCATGGGAGAGTGTTTCTCTGGACTTTATAGTTGGTCTACCCAAGACAGAGGGGTTTGGAAGCATCATCGTAGTGGTGGACAGGTTTTCCAAGATTGGAATTTTCATTCTAGCAACTAAGGAGTGCCCAGCCGAGGAGGTAACTCGATTGTTCCTGAAGAACATGGTTAAGTACTAGGGAGTGTCGAGGACCATTGTTAGTGATCAGGATGGGCAGTTCATGGGCAGGTTCTGGACTGAGTTGTTTAAGCTGTTGGGGTCAGACTTAAACTTTTCCACCAGCATGCATCCCCAGATCGATGGGCAGACAGAACGAGTGAATGGACTATTGGAGGTCTACCTCAGGCACTATGTGAGTGCCACACAAAGGGACTGGCCAAAGCTACTAGATATTGTGCAGTTTTCCTATAAGTTGCAAAGGAGTGAGGCAACGAACCAGAGCCCATTTGAGGTTGTGACAGGGCAACAACCACTAACACCCGATTCGATTGCTGTAGGTTATATAGGGCCGAATCCAGCAGCATACAAGTTTACCAAGGCATGGCAGAAGCAAACTGACTTGGCTGGAGTTTGTCTACACAAGGTGGCAAAGAGGTCAAAGAAGTGGGCAGACCAGAATAGGCGAGACGTGCAGCTCTAGGTTGGAGACTTGGTGTTGGTAAAGCTACATCCCATTGTGTGCCACAGGGGGTTGCACAAAGGCCTAGTCCAAAGGTATGAGGGATCTTTTCGAATAGTCAAGAGGGTAGGCAAGGTTACCTACAAGCTGGATATGCCACCTAAGCTAAAGGTACATTCGGTATTCCATGTGAGCATGCTCAAGCCGTTCCATGAGGATAAGGGAGATCTAGGATGGGCAGAGTCAAAGCGTACGCCATTGGGAGCAAGGGCCTCATATAAGAAGGAGGTCCACAGCATCATAGCTGACCGAGAGGTGAGACAGAAGAACTATCAACCAAGACATGAGTACTTGGTGTGCTAGAAGGGACTTCTAGATAGTGAGGTGAGTTGGAAACTAGTAGAGGACTTATGGTAGTTTGGGGACCTGATCAAGCAGTACCATCCAGAAGACGCAACGAGGGCATTGCGTAATCAGGTAGGGGAGAATGGCACGCCCTGGACAGGCACGCCAGGCATATCAGGCAGACTAGCAGGCGAGCCAGAGGTTGAGGCCCGCAGACCAGGCGTGCTGACGGGTATCTATGCGTAAAGCCTAGCGAACGAGCTCAAAACACCTGCCCGACTTGCAGGCCAGCCCGTGAGACCAAGGCCTGGCATACAAGTTGCCCGCACCACATCCAAAAGGGCCCAAGGTGCTGGACACGCAAGGAAAGCTTCTGGAAATAGGCAGAAGCATCCTAGCAGATTTGGTTGACCCTAAAAATCAGGAGTTAGCATCCTGATTGATTGTAATCCCATGATTTTAGCCTTTATTCTAGGGATATGCCATTAAGTTGTAGCTGGAGCCTCAACTATAAATAGAGGGATGCTCCACCCTCATTTGTACACCATCAAACACTTTTTTTCAGTGAATACAAGCGCATTTCCAGAATTCTGTCTTCTTATCCTGTTTCTCTTTAACTTGCGTAATCAGCCCTTCTTATTGTTCTAGTGCTCGCACGCTTATGTTTTAGGCTGACTTAGGCACAAATGAGGAGATTCCAAACCTAAGGCCGCACGGATTCTGAGTCTAAGGTTTGAGCCCCTGATACCTGTGTGCTGTCAATCCTGCTGCCATAACCCTCGGTCTGGTTCAATCTTAGACTAGGAATGAACTTCGTATGGCTAAGCCAACCGACGAAACAAGCGGGCGAGCGGGCACTACGCCGGCCAGAGAGACGGGATGTGCAAGCCGTGGATCGATAGAGTGGTAGGTGGGTTTAGGCATATCTTCATATTTCTGCCATGCCAATGCCATTTTTATCACTTGTAAATTCATACAATTGTCCCTTAAGCCTTCATGTGAAGTTTCACGGCAAGACGACTCGTTTTTTATTTTTCACGATTTTTAAAACTTTTTACAGTTCAGGATTTTTTTAAAATTTTTCCAGAAGGAGTTTTGGCCCCAAACTTGGTAGACGTGATCCTTGTATTTTTGTTGGCATGCACAAAAAAATTTAGCTAAAAACTCAAAGTGTACAGGATTTTGTGACCATTTGAAAAAGGTGTCCCCATTTTAGACACTTTAATGGCTACTGGCAGCAAACCTGTAAAATCTCAAATGCTCTTTAAGGAGGTGTGAGTTCTCAAGGTTTGATGAGGGATAGAGGGCCAATATAAGGGCCAAGTACTAGCACCCATCGCACATCATGTGAGCACACCCCCCGCCCCCCCAATCGCCGAAACCCCAATGCCGCCGGTCAGGTTCTCCGACGATGCTCCGACGATGGTGCCCCGGGCAAAAAAGAATGCGGCACCAGCACAAGCCCGAGCCCAGCATGTGCACCCGTAACCCTCGGTCTGGTCTGATCTTACTCTGGGAATGAACTCCATATGCTTAGACTGGGAATGAACTCCATATGCTCAGCCGGCCAGAGGCACAGGATGTGCAAGCTGGGGATCGGTCAGGTCCCCCTTGCGTGTTGCCGATCCTACTACCACAACCCTTGGTCCGGTCTGATCTTAGACTAGGAATGAACTCTGTATGCCAAAGCCAACCGACGAAATGAGCGGGTGGGCGGGCACTACGCCGGCCAGAGAGGCAAGATGCACAAGCCGTGGATCGATAGGGTGGTAGGTGGGTTTAGGCACATCTTCATATTTCTACTGTGCCAATGCCATTTTTACGGCTTGTAAATTCATACAATGGTCCCTTAAGCCTTCATGTGAAGTTTCATGGCAAGACGACTCATTTTTTATTTTTCATGATTTTTGAAACCTTTTACGGTTCGAGATTCTTTCAAAATTTTTTCAGAAGGAATTTTGTCCCCAAACTTGGTAGATGTGATCCTTGTATTTTTGTTGGCATGCACAAAAAAATTCAGCTAAAAACTCGAAGTGTACAGGATTTTGTGACCATTTGAAAAAAGTGTCCCTATTTCAGACACTTTAATGGCTACTAGCAGCAAACCTGTAAAATCTAAAATGCTCTTTAAGGGGGTGTGAGTTCTTGAGGTTTGATGAGGGATAGGGGGCCAATATAAGGGCCAAGTACCAGCTCCCATCACACATCTTTTGTGCACAACCCCCCCGCCCCCCCCCCAATCGTCGAAACCCCAATGCCGCCGATCAGGTTCTCCGATGAGGCTCCAGCGATGGTGCCCCAGGCAAAAAAAAAATGTGGCACCAGCACTTGCCCGAGCCTAGCATGTGCACCCACAACCCTCGGTCCGATCCGATCTTACACTGGGAATGAACTCCGCATGCTTAGACTGGGAATGAACTCCGTATGCCTACGTCAACCCAAAAAACGAACGTGCGGGCGCTCAGCCGGCCAGAGGGGCAGGATGTGCAAGCCGAGGATTGATCGAGTCCCCCCCTACATGCTGTCGATCCTATTGCCACAACCCTCAGTCCGATCTAATCTTAGACTGGGAATGAACTCCGTATGCCTAAGCCATCCGACGAAACGAGCAGGCGGGCGGGCACTACGTCGGCCAGAGAGGCAGCATGCGCAAGCCGTGGATCGATAGGGTGGTAGGTGGGTTTAGGCACATTTTCATATTTTTACCTTGCCAATGCCATTTTTATGGCTTTTAAATTCATACAATGGTCCATTAAGCCTTCATGTGATGTTTCATGGCAAGACAACTCGTTTTCTATTTTTCATGATTTTCAAAACTTTTTATGGTTCGGGATTTTTTTAAAATTTTTTCAAAAGTAGTTTTGCCCCCAAACTTGGTAGGCGTGATCCTTGTAATTTTTTTGGTATGCACAAAAAAATTTAGCTAAAAACTCGAAGTGTATAGGATTTTCTGACCATTTGAAAAAAGTGTCCCCATTTCAGACATTTAATGGCTACTGGCAGCAAACCTGTAAAATCTCAAATGCTCTTTAAGGGGGTGTGAGTTCTCGAGGTTTGATGAGGGATAGGGGGCCAATATAAGGGCCAAGTACCAGCACCCATCGCACATCATGTGCGCACACCCCCCCGCCCCCCAATCGTCGGAACCCCAATGCTACCGATCAAGTTCTCCGGTGATGGTGCCTCGGGCGAAAAAAAATGCGGCACCAGCACATGCCCAAGCCCAACATGTGCACACGCAACCCTTGGTCTGGTCTGATCTTACACTAGGAATGAACTCCGTATTCTTAGACTGGGAATGAACTCCGTATGCCTAACTCAACCCACGAAATGAACGTGCGGGGATCGACTGGGTCCCCCCTGCGTGCTGTTGATCCTGCTGCAGCAACCCTCAGTTCGGTTCGATCTTAGATTGGGAATGAACTCCGTATGCCTAAGCGAACCGACGAAATGAGCGGGCAAGCGGGTACTACGTCGACCAAAGAGGTGGGATGGGCAATCCGTGGATCGATAGGGTGGTAGGTGGGTTTAGGCACATCTTCATATTTCTGCCATGCCAATGCCATTTTTATGACTTGTAAATTCATACAATGGTCCCTTAAGCCTTCATGTGAAGTTTCATGGCAAAACGACTCATTTTTTATTTTTCACGATTTTTTATTTTACGGTTCAAGATTTTTTAAAAATTTTTTTAGAAGGAGTTTTGCCCCCAAACTTGGTAAATGTGATCCTTGTATTTTTGTTGGCATGCACAAAAAAATTCAGCTAGAAACTCGAAGTGTACAGGATTTTGTGACCATTTAAAAAAAGTGTCCCCATTTCAGACACTTTAATGGCTACTGGCAGCAAATCTGTAAAATCTCAAATGCTCGGGGGTGTGAGTTCTCGAGGTTTGATCAAGGATAGGGGACCAATATAAGGGCCAAGTACCAGCACCCATCGCACTTCATGTGCGCACACCCCCCAATCGCTGGAACCCCAATGCCACCGGTCAGGTTCTCTGACGATGCTTCGACAATGGTGCCCCGGATGAAAAAAAAAGCGGTACCAGCACATGCCCGAGCCTAGCAAGTGTGTCCACAACCCTTGGTCTGGTCCAATCTTACACTGGGAATGAACTCCGTATGCTTGGACTTGGAATGAGCTCCGGATGCCTAAGTCAACCCACGAAATGAGCGTGCGGGCGCTCAGTCGACCAGAGGGGTAGGATGCGCAAGTCGGGGATCGACCGGGTCCCCCCCTGCGTGCTACCAATCCTGCTGCTGCAACCCTCAGTCCCATTCAATCCTAGACTAAGAATGAACTCCGTATGCCTAAGCCAACCGATGAAACGAGCAGACGAGTGGGCACTACGCCGGCCAGAGAGACGGGATGCGCAAGCTGTGGATCGATAGGGTGATAGGTGGGTTTAGGCACATCTTCATATTTCTGCCATGCCAACGCCATTTTTATGGCTTGTAAATTCATACAATGGTCCCTTAAGCCTTCATGTGAAGTTTCATGGCAAGACGACTCGTTTTCTATTTTTCACGATTTTCAAAACTTTTTACGGTTTGAGGTTTTTTTAAAATTCTTTCAAAAGTAGTTTTGGCCCCAAACTTGGTAGACATGATCCTTGTATTTTTGTTGGCATGCACAAAAAAATTCAGCTAAAAACTCTAAGTGTACAGGATTTTGTGACCATTTGAAAAAAGTGTCCCCATTTCAGACATTTAAACGCTACTGGCGGCAAACCTATAAAATCTCAAATGCTCTTTAAGAGGGTGTGAGTTCTTGAGGTTTGATGGGGATAGGGGGCCAATATAGGGGCCAAGTATTAGCACCCATCGTACATCATGTGCGCACACCCCCCCGGCCCCCACAATCGTCGGAACCCCAATGCCGTCGATCAAGTTCTCCGACGATGCTCCAGTGATAGTGCCCCGGATGAAAAAAAATTACGGCACCAGCACATGCTCGAGCCCAGCATGTGCACCCGTAACCCTCGGTCTGGTCCGATCTTACACTGGGAATGAACTCTATATGCTTAGATTGGGAATGAACTCTGTATGCCTAAGTCAACCGATGAAACGAGCGTACGGGCGCTCAGCCGACCAGAGGGGTAGGATGCACAAGCCAGGGATTGACTGGGTCCCTCCCTGCGTGCTGCCAATCCTACTACCGTAACCCTTGGTCTGGTCTGATCTTAGACTGGGAATGAACTTCGTATCCCTAAGCCAACCGAGGAAACGAGCGGGCGGGCAGGCACTACATTGGCCATAGAGGCGGGATGCGCAAGCCGTGGATCGATAGGGTGGTCGGTGGGTTTAGGCACATCTTCATATTTCTACCCTGCCAATGCCATTTTTATGGCTTGTAAATTCATACAATGGTCCCTTAAGCCTTCATGTGAAGTTTCATGGCAAGACGACTCGTTTTCTATTTTTTACGATTTTCAAAACTTTTTACGGTTCGGGATTTTTTTAAAATTTTTTCAAAAGTAGTTTGGCCCCAAACTTGGTAGACGTGATCCTTGTATTTTTGTTGGCATGCACACAAAAATTCAGCTAAAAACTCTAAGTGTACAAGATTTTGTGACCATTTGAAAAAAGTGTCCCCATTTCAAACATTTAATGGCTACTGGCAGCAAACCTGTAAAATCTCAAATGCTCTTTAAGTGGGTGTGAGTTCTCAAGGTTTGATAAGGGATAGGGGGCCAATATAAGGGCCAAGTACCAGCACCCATTGCACATCATGTGTGCACACCCCCGCCCCCCCAATCGTCAGAACCCCAATGCCGTCGGTCTGGTTCTCAGGTGATGCTCCGGTGATGGTGCCCCGAGAAAAAAAAAATACGGCACCAGCACATGCCCAAGCCCAGCATGTGCACCCGAAAACCTCGGTCTGATTCGATCTTACACTGGGAATGAACTCCGTATGCTTGACTGGAAATGAACTCTGTATGCCTAAGTCAACCCACAGAACGAGCGTATGGGCGCTCAGCCGACCAGAGGAGAAGGATGCACAAGCCGGGGATCGGTCAGGTCCCCCACTGTGTGCTGTCGATCCTACTACCAAAACCCTCAGTTTGATTCAATCTTAAATTGGGAATGAACTCCGTATGCCTAAGCCAACCGACGAAACAAGCGGGTGGGCGGGCACTATGCCGGCCACAGAGACGGGATGCACCAGCCGTGGATCGATAGGGTGGTAGGTGGGTTTAGACACATCTTCATATTTCTACCATGCCAATGCCATTTTTATGGCTTGTAAATTCATACAATTGTCCCTTAAGCCTTCATGTGAAGTTTCATGGCAAGACGACTCGTTTTCTATTTTTCATGATTTTTGAAACTTTTTATGGTTCGAGATTTTTTTAAAACTTTTTCAGAGAGACTTTTGGCCCCAAACTTGGTAGACATGATCCTTGTATTTTTGTTGGCATGCACAAAAAAATTCAGCTAAAAACTTGAAGTGTACAGGATTTTGTGACCATTTGAAAAAATTGTCCCCATTCCAAACACTTTAATGGCTACTGGCAGCAAACCTGTAAAATCTCAAATGCTCTTTAAGGGGTTGTGAGTTCTCAAGGTTTGATGGGGATAGGGGGCCAATATAAGGGCCAAGTAACAGCACCCATCGCACATCATGTGCGCACACCCCCCGCCCCGCCAATCACCAGAACCCCAATGCCGTCGGCCAGATTCTCCGACGATGCTCCGATGATGCTCCGACGATGGTGCCCCAGGCGAAAAAAAATCTGGCACTAGCACATGCCCAAGCCCAGCATGTGCACCCGCAACCATCGGTCTGATCCGATCTTGCACTGAGAATGAACTCAGTATGCTTAGACCGGGAATGAACCCAGTATGCCTAAGTCAACCCACGAAACGAACGTGCGGTAATGCAGCCGACCAGAGGGGTAGGATGCGCAAGCTGGGGATCGATCAGGTCCCCCACTGCATACTGTGGCAACCCTCAATCTGGTTCGATCTTAGACTGGGAATGAACTCCTATGCCTAAGCCAACCGACGAAACGAGCGGGTGGGCGGGCACTACGTCGGCCAGAGAGACGGGATGCGCAAGCCGTGGATCGATAGGGTGGTAGGTGGGTTTAGGCACATCTTCATATTTTTGCCATGCAAATGCCATTTTTATGGCTTGTAAATTCATACAATGGTCCCTTAAGCCTTCATGTCAAGTTTCATGGCAAGACGACTTGTTTTCTATTTTTCATGATTTTTGGAACTTTTTACAGTTCAAGATTTTTTAAAATTTTTTTCAGAAGTAGTTTTAGCCCCAAACTTGGTAGACATGATCCTTGTATTTTTGTTGGTATGCACAAAAAAATTCAGCTAGAAACTCGAAGTGTACAGGATTTTATGACCATTTGAAAAAATTGTCCCTATTTCAGACACTTTAATGGCTACTGGCAGCAAACCTGTAAAATCTCTAATCTTCTTTAAGGGGGTGTGAGTTCTCGAGGTTTGATGAGGGATATGGGGCCAATATAAGGGCCAAGTAATAGCACCCATTGCACAACCCTTGGTCTGATCCAATCTTAGACTGAGAATGAACTCCGTATGCCTAAGCCAATCGACAAAACGAGCCGACGGGCAGGCACTACGCCGGCCAGAGAGGCGAGATGCACAAGCCGTGGTTCGATAGGGTGGTAGGTGGGTTTAGGCATATCTTCATATTTCAGCCATGCCAATGCCATTTTTATGGCTTGTAAATACATATAATGGTCCCTTAAGCCTTCATGTGAAGTTTCATGGCAAGACGACTCGTTTTCTATTTTTCATGATTTTTGAAACTTTTTACGGTTTGGGATTTTTTTAAAATTTTTTTAGAAGGAGTTTTGGCCCCAAACTTGATAGATGAGATCCTTGTATTTTTGTTCACATGCACAAAAAAAATTCAACTAAAAACTCAAAGTGAACAGGATTTTGTGACCATTTGAAAAAAATGTCCCCATTTCAGACACTTTAATGGCAAATGGCAGCAAACCTGTAAAATCTCAAATGCTCTTTAAGGGGGTGTGAGTTCTCAAGCCTTGATGAGGGATAGGGGGCAAATATAAGGGCCAAGTACCAGCACCCATCGCACATCATGTGCGCACACCCCCCACCCCCCAATCACCGGAGCCCTGATGCCGCAGGTCAGGTTCTCCAGTGATGCTCCGGTGATGGTGCCACGGGGGAAAAAAACTATGACACCAGTACATGGCCGAGCCCAGCATGTGCACCCGCAACCCTCCGTCTGGTCTGATCTTACACTGGGACTGAACTCTGTATGCTTTGACTGGGAATGAACTCCGTATGCCTAAGTCAACCCACGAAACGATCATGCGGGCGCCTAGCCGACCAGAGGGGCAGGATGCGTAAGCTGGGGATCGGCCAGGTCCTCCCTGCATGCTGCTGATCCTGCTGCCGCAACCCTCAGTCTGGTCCGATCTTAGACTGGGAATGAACTCCTATGCCTAAGCCAACCGGCGAAACAAGCGAGCGGGTGGGCACTACATCGGCCAGAGAGGCGGGATGCGCAAGTCGTGGATTGATAGGGTGGTAGGTGGGTTTAGGTGCATCTTTATATTTCTGCTATGCCAATGCCATTTTTATGGCTTGTAAATTCATACAATGGTCCCTTAAGCCTTCATGTGAAGTTTCATGGCAAGACGACTCGTTTTCTATTTTTCACAAATTTTGAAACTTTTTACGGTTCGAGATTTTTTAAAAATTTTTTCAGAAGGAGTTTTCACCCCAAACTTGGCAGATGTGATCCTTGTATTTTTGTAGGCATGCACAAAAAAATTCAGCTAAAAACTCAAAGTGTACAGGATTTTGTGACTATTTGAAAAAAGTGTCCCCATTTTAGACACTTTAATGGCTACTGGCAGCAAACCTGTAAAATCTCAAATGCTCTTTAAGGGGGTGTGAGTGCTCGAGCCTTGATGAGGGATAGGGGGCCAATATAAGGGCCAAGTACCAGCACCCTTCACACATCATGTGCGCACACCCCCCCTGCCCCTCCAATCATCGGAGCCTTGATGCCGTAGGTCAGGTTCTCCGGTGATGCTCTGGTGATGGTGCCTCGGGTGAAAAAAAATGCAGCACCAGTACATGGTTGAGCCCAGCATGTGCACCCGCAACCCTCCATCTGGTCCAATCTTACACTGGGAATGAACTCCGTATGCTTAGACTGGGAATGAACTCTGCATGCTTAGCTGGGAATGAACTCTGTATGCCTAAGTCAACCCACGAAACGAGCGTGAGGGCGCTCAGCCGGCCAGAGGGGCAGGATGTGTAAGCCGGGGATCAGTCGGGTCCTCCCTCTGTGCTGCTGATCCTGCTGCCACAACCCTCAGTCTGGTGCAATCTTAGACTGGGAATGAACTCCGTATGCCTAAGTCAACCGATGAAACGAGCGAGCGGGTGGGCACTACATCCGCCAGAGAGGCGGGATGCGCAAGTCGTGGATTGATAGGGTGGTAGGTGGGTTTAGACGCATCTTCATATTTCTGCTGTGCCAATGCCATTTTTATGGCTTGTAAATTCATACAATGGTCCCTTAAGCCTTCATGTGAAGTTTCATGGCAAGACGACTTGATTTCTATTTTTCACAAATTTTAAAACTTTTTACGGTTCGGGATTTTTTAAAAATTTTTTCAGAAGGAGTTTTGGCCCCAAACTTGGCAGATGTGATCCCTTTATTTTTGTTGGCATGCACAAAAAAATTCAGCTAAAAACTCGAAATGTACAGGATTTTGTGACTATTTGAAAAAAGTGTCCCCATTTTAGACACTTTAATGGCTACTGGCAGCAAACCTGTAAAATCTCAAATGCTCTTTAAGGGGGTGTGAGTTCTCAAGGTTTGATGATGGATAGGGGGCCACTATAAGGGCCAAGTACCAGCACCCATCACACATCATGTGCGGACACCCCCCATCCCCCCAATCGCTGGAACCCGAATGCCGTCGGTCAGGTTCTTCGATGGTGGTGCCCTGGGCAAAAAAAATATGGCACCAGCACATACCCAAGCCCAGCATGTGCACCTGCAACCCTCGGTGCGGTCCAATTTTACACTGGGAATGAACTCCGTATGCCTAAGTCAACCCACGAAACGAGCGTGCGGGCGCTCAGCCGGCCAGAGGGGTAGGATGCGCAAGTCGAGGATCGGTCGGGTCCCCCTACGTGCTGCTAATCCTACTGTCGTAACCCTCAGTCCTATTTGATCTTAGACTGGGAATGAACTCTGTATGCCTAAGCCAACTGACGAAACGAGTGGACGGGCGGGCACTACGCCGGCCAGAGAGGCGAGATGTGCAAGCCGTGGATCGATAGGGTGGTAGGTCGGTTTAGGCACATCTTCATATTTCTACCATGCCAATGCCATTTTTTATGGCTTGTAAATTGATACAATGGTCCCTTAAGCCATCATGTGAAGTTTCATGGCAAGACGACTCGTTTTCTATTTTTCATGATTTTTGAAACTTTTTACGGTTCGAGATTTTTTTAAAATTTTTTCAGAGGGAGTTTTGGCCCCAAACTTGCTAGACGTGATCGTTGTTTTTTTGTTCGCATGCACAAAAAAATTCAACTAAAAACTCGAAGTGTACAGGATTTTGTGGTCATTTGAAAAAAGTGTCCCCTTTCCAGGCACTTTAATGGCTACTGGTAGCAAACCTGTAAAATCTCAAATGCTCTTTAAGGGGGTGTGAGTTCTTGAGGTTTGATGAGGGATAGGGGACCAATATAAGGGCCAAGTACCAGCACCCATCGCACATCATGTGCGCATACCCCCCGCCCCCCAATTGTCGAAACCTCAATGCCGCTGGTCAGGTTCTCTGGCGATACTCCAACGATGGTGCCCCGGGCGAAAAAATATTCGGCACTAGCACATGCCCGATCCCAGCATGTGCACCCACAACCCTCGGTCCGATACGATCTTACACTGGGAATGAACTCCGTATGCCTAAGTCAACCCATGAAACGAGCGTACGGGTGCTCAATCGGCCAGAGTGGCAGGATGCGCAAGCCGAGGATCGACCAGGTCACCCCCTGTGTCACACCTTGGGTAGGCGTGCCAGGCAAATCAGGCAGACCAACAGGCGAGCCAGAGGTTGAGGCCCGTAGACCAGGCGTGTTGATGGGTATCTGTGCGCAAAGCCTAGAAAACGAGCTCAGAACGCCCGCCCGACTTGTAGGCCAGCCCGTAAGACCAAGGCCTGGCATACAAGCTGCCCGCACCACATTCATACAAGGTGCTGGACTCGCAAGAGAAGCTTCTGGAAACAGACAGAAGCATCCTGGCAGATTTGGTTGACCCTGAAAAAAAGGAGTTAGCATCCTGATTGATTGTAATCCCATGATTTTAGCCTTTATTCTAGGGATATGCCATTAAGTTGTAGCTAAAGCCTCAACTATAAATAGAGGGCTGCTCCACCCTCATTTGTACACCATCAAACACTTCTGTTTCAGTGAATACAAGAGCATTTCCAGAATTTTATCTTCTTATCCTGTTTCTCTTTAACTTGCGTAATCAGCCCTTCCCATTGTTCTAGTGCCTGCACGCTTGTGTTTTAGGCTGACTTAGGCATAGAGGAAGAGATTCCAAGCCTAAGGCCACATGGATTCTGAGTCTAAGGTCAGAGCCCATGATAGTTGGCATCAGAGCAAGTTTGATTCTACGTGTTTGTGTTGTGCAGGTTAGATCATGATTGAGGAGATGGCATCCCAAAGTGACATTGCTAGCCAATAACCAGAGGCCCAGAAGCATGGTCGGGGAAGAGGCAAGAAAGCCAATTCTAGAGATATCTGGTCTACCATGAACGGTAGGCTGGCCAAGGTGGAGGTGACCGTAGGTGACATGGGGAAGAAGCTTGAGAAAGTAGAGACTCACATTGCATCGCTAGACTCCATGGGGGAGGAGGTCCAAAGTGAGCTAGAAGCTGCTCTCAACAAAGGCTTGGACGTGTTCACCAAAAAAAACCAGACCTTGGAGGCTGAAGTGCAGACCTTACGTGATGGCATGGAGGCTATACGCCAACGGATGGAAGAGCTTACCAGTGGGCTCGTTACTTGCAAGACTGCCATTGGGAATGGCATGTTTGCTGGAGTGTCCAAATCCAGATTGGATGTCCCCAAGCCTAAGGAGTTTAAGGGGACTAGGGCGGCCAAAGAAGTAGACAACTACCTTTGGGGTATAGAGCAGTACTTCTAGGCCTTGGGCATGCAAGTCGAGGTGATAAAAGTAAGCACCGCTACTATGTATCTCACTGATGTAGCCTTATTGTGGTGGAGGCATAGGTGTGATGATGTCAAACGTGGGAGTGCCAATATTGGAACCTGGGCAGAGTTCCAAAAGGAGTTCAGAGAACAATTTTACCCAGAGTATGTCGATGATGAGGCGCGGGCAAAGTTGTGCAGGTTGAGCCAGCAAGGGGACATAAGGGAGTATGTCTAAAAATTCTCTGAACTGATGCTACAGATCTCAGATCTAGGTGAGAAGGATGCATTCTTTGCTTTCATGGATGGGCTGAAGTCGTGGGTGAAACATGAGCTACAAAGGAGAGGAGTTCATGACTTGGCTAAAGCCATGACTACTGCTGAGGCCTTGATAGAGTTCAAGCCTCTGAACAAGTTTGAGTCTTCCAAGCCCAAGGGTAAGGGTGGGACGATAGGGACCAGAAGAAGCAGTCCAAGGGGAAGGACCATGGCTGGGAGTCCAAGGATGGAGACCGAGACCGTTCAACCAAGGATGGCGAGAGAAAGCCACCAGCAGGCAAGTGGAAAGCAAAGGTGGACTGAGAGCCACTAGCATGCTACCTATGTGGAGGGAGCCACATAGCACGTAATTGCCTGTAGAAGGGCAAGCTGGCTACTATAGACAAGGAGTCTGACGAGGAGCCAGAGTTAGGGGTAGCAAAGCTTAGGTCGTTGGGGCTCAATGCTGTCCAGAGTAAGGGGAGCCGTAAGCCAAAGGGCTTAATGTTTGCAGATTTGATGGTTTCGGGTCAGAAGGTGAGGGCACTGGTGGACACAGGTGCCTCACATTTTTTTATTTCAAGTGATGGAGCCCGGAAGCTCGAGCTAAAGGTGCAGAAAGGGATTGGTACCATTAAAACGGTGAACTCCAAAGAAGTTCCAACCATTGGAGAAGCCCGAGAAGTGGAGTTACAGCTTGGAGACTGGAAAGGCAAGGAGACCATCGAGGTAATACCCCTTGACAACTATGAGTTTGTGATTGGGTTGGATTTCCTTGTTCGAATTAACGCCCTTCTTGTGCCTTTTGTCGATTGTGTTTGCATCTTGGATGCACGGTGCCAATGCCTAGGCCAATGAGAAGAGGGTCTGGAGTTAGGTCACGGGTGGTGTCAGCCATCCAATTTGCCAAGGTGGTAAGCAGATAAGAAGACACCTTCTTAGCAACCCTGAAATATGATGAGCCAAGGGAAAAAGAGACCGAGTCACCCTTGGAGGTGCTAAAGGTGCTGAAGACCTTTAGTGATGTGATGCCCGTAAAGCTGCCTAGCAAGCTACCACCTAAAAGGGAAGTGGACCACAAGATCAAGCTGGTGTCTGAGGCCAAGCCACCAGCCAGAGCCCCTTACCGAATGTCTCCACCAGAGTTGGAAGAGTTAAGGAAGTAACTCAAGGAGTTAGTTGATGCTGGCTTCATCAACCCATCGAAGGCACCCTATGGTGCACCGGTTCTATTCTAGTGCAAGCATGATGGGTCGTTGCAGCTATGCATAGACTACCGGGCCTTGAATAAGCTGACCATCAAGAACAAGTACCGCATCCCACTCATTACGGACTTGTTCGATCAACTTGGGAGCGCAAGGTGGTTCACCAAGCTGGATTTGAGGTCAGGCTACTATCAAGTCAGGATCGTGGAGGGAGATGAGCCAAAGACAGCTTGTGTCACTTGGTATGGTTCGTATGAGTTCTTGGTGATGCCTTTCGGACTCACAAATGCCCCAGTAACATTCTGCACCCTTATGAACAAGGTACTTCAGTCATTCCTTGATTGGTTTGTTGTGGTTTATTTGGATGACATTGTGATCTACAGCCAGTCTTTGGGAGAGCATGTAGACCACTTGAGATAGGTGTTCGAGGTGTTATGGGTGCACAAGCTGTTTGTCAAGAGGGAAAAGTGCTCATTCACCTAGCAGGAGATCTCGTTCCTAGCCCATATAGTGGGAGGTGGCAGGATACGCATGGATGAAGGCAAGATACACGCCATCCTGGAGTGGCAACCACCAGCCAAGGTCACTAAGTTGAGATCATTCCTTAGGCTGGTTAACTACTACAAGCGCTTCATCAAAGGTCACTCAGCAATAGCCATACCATTGACTGACTTGCTCAAGAAAAGGAGAGCATGGGAGTGGAGCACAGGGTGCCAGGAAGCCTTTTACAGGTTGAAGCAGGATGTGACCAAGGAGCCAGTCTTGGCCTTGCCAGACCATGCCAAGCCGTATAAGGTGCATATAGATGCATCAAACTTTGCCATAGGGGGCGTGTTGATGTAGGAGGGACGTCCAATTGCATTCGAGAGTAGAAAGCTGAATGAGATTGAACGCAAGTACACGGTCCAAGAGAAAGAGATGACTGCAGTGGTGTACTGCTTGCGCACTTGGTGCCATTACCTGTTGGGGTCGAGGTTCATGGTGAGGACGAACAATGTGGCGACCGACTACTTTCAGATGCAGAAGAAGCTATCCCCTAAGCAGGCGAGATGGTAAGATTTTCTTGCAGAATTTGATTTCTAGATGGAGTACAAGCCAGGACAGGCGAACCTAGTGGCAGACACCCTGAGCAAGAAGGCTAACCTTGCTGCCATTAGCCAACTAGAGGGGTCACTAGTGCAGCGCATCAAGGAAGGACTTACGCATGATCCTACAGCCAAGGCTTTGATGGAGTACACCCAGCAAGGTAAGACTAGGCGATTTTGGTTGCAAGATGGTTTGTTGTACACCAGGGGCAGTAGACTGTTTGTGCCGCAGCACAGGAAGCTCCGCAAGGAAGTTTTGCAAGAATGTCATAATTCAAGGTGGGCTGGACACCCTGGAGTGAGTTGCACCTTGGCGCTGATCGAGGATCGATACTACTAGCTGCACATGAGGGATAATGTGGAGGCCTATGTGAAGACTTGTCTTGTGTGCCAATAGGACAAGGTGGAGCTCAAGAAACCAAGCGGTCTCTTAGAGCCATTGCCAGTGCCAGAGCGACCATGGAAGAGTGTTTCTCTGGACTTTATAGTCGGTCTACCTAAGAGAGAGGAGTTTGGAAGCATCATGGTAGTAGTGGACAGGTTTTCCAAGTATGGAATTTTCATTCCAACAACCAAGGAGTGCCCAGCTGAGGAGGCAGCTCGATTGTTCCTGAAGAACATGGTTAAGTACTGGGGAGTGTCGATGACCATTGTTAGTGATCGGGACGGGCAGTTCATGGGCAGGTTCTGGATTGACTTGTTCAAGCTGTTGGGGTCAGACTTGAACTTTTCCACTAGCATGTATCTATAGACCGATGGGCAGACAGAATGAGTGAATGGACTATTGGAGGTCTACCTCAGGCACTATGTGAGTGCCACACAAAGGGATTGGCCAAAGCTACTAGATATTGCGTAGTTTTCCTACAATTTGCAAAGCAGTGAGGTAACGAACCAGAGCCCATTTGAGGTTGTGACAGGGCAACAACCACTAACACTCGGTTCTATTGCTGCAGGTTATACAAGGCCGAATCTAGCAGCATACAAGTTTGCCAAGGCATGGCAGGAGCAAACTGACTTGGCCAGAGTTTATCTACACAAGGTGGCCAAGTGGTCGAAGAAGTGGGTAGACCAGAATAAGCGGGATGTGCAGTTCCAGATTGGAGACTTAGTGTTGGTAAAGCTGCATCCCATTGTGTGCCACAGATGGCTGCACAAAGGCCTAGTCTGAAGGTTTGAGGGACCTTTCCGAATAGTCAAGAGGGTAGGCAAGGTTGCCTACAAGCTGGATATGCCACCCAAGCTGAAGGTACACCTGGTGTTCCATATGAGCATGCTCAAGCCGTTCCATGAGGATAAGGGAGATCCAGGATGGGCAGAGTCCAAGCATGCGCCATTGGGAGCAAGGGCCTCATATGAGAAGGAGGTCCACAGCATCATAGCCGATCAGGAGGTGGGACAAAAGAACTATAAACCAAGACATGAGTACTTGGTGCGTTGGAAGGGACTTCCAGATAATGAGGTGAACTGGGAACTAGCAGAGGACTTATGGCAGTTTAGGGACCAGATCAGGCAGTACCATGCAGAAGACGCAACGAAGGCGTTACGTAACCAGGTACGGTAGAATGTCACACCCTGGGTGGACACGCCAGGCACATCAGCCAGACCAACAAGTGAGCCAAAAGTTGAGGCCCACAGACCAGGCGTGTTGGCGGGTATCTATGTGCAAAGCCTACCAAACGAGCTCAGAACACCCATCTGACTTACAGGCTAACCCGTGAGACCAAGGCCTGGCATACAAGCTGCCCGCACCACATCCAGAAGGGCCCAAGGTGCTGGACATGCAAGGGAAGCTTCTGGAAATAGGCAGGAGCATCCTGGCAGATTTGGTTGACCCTAAAAATCAGGAGTTAGCATCCTAATTGCTTGTAATCCCATGATTTTAGCCTTTATTCTAGGGATAAGCCATTAAGTTGTAGCTGGAGCCTCAACTATAAATAGAGGGCTGCTCCACCCTTATTTGTACGCCATAAACACTTCTGTTTCAGTGAATACAAGAGCATTTCCAGAATTCTATCTTCTTATCCTGTTTCTCTTTAACTTGCATAATCAACCCTTCCCACTGTTCTAGTGCCCGCGCGCTTATGTTTTAGGTTGACTTAGGCACAAAAGAGGAGATTCCAAGCCAAAAGTCACATGGATTCTGAGTCTAAGGTCAGAGCTCGTGACACCTGCTTGCTATTGATCCTGCTATTGTAACCCTCAGTCCGAGCTGATCTTAGACTTGGAATGAACTCCGTATGCCTAAGCCAACCGACGAAACGAGCGGGCGGGCGGGCACTACGCCGGCCAGAGAGGTGGGATGCGCAAGCCGTGGATCGATAGGGTGGTAGGTGGGTTTAGACACATCTTCATATTTCTGTCGTGCCAACACCATTTTTATGGCTTGTAAATTCATACAATGGTCCCTTAAGCCTTCATGTGAAGTTATATGGCAAGAGGACTCGTTTTCTATTTTTCATGATTTTTGAAACTTTTTACGGTTCGAGATTTTTTTAAACTTTTATTAGAAGGAGTTTTGGCCCAAAACTTTGTGGAAGTGATCCTTGTATTTTTGTTGGCATGCATAAAAAAATTCAGCTAAAAACTCGAAGTGTACAGGATTTTGTGACCATTTGAAAAAAATGTCCCCATTTCAGACACTTTAATGGCTATTGGTAGCAAACCTATAAAATCTCAAAAAGTGCCCGCCCGCCAGAAAGGTGGGATGCGCATGCCGTGGATCGATAGGGTGGTAGGTAGGTTTAGGCGCAGCTTCATATTTCTATCATGCCAATGCTTTTTTCTGGCTTGTAAATTCATACAATGGTCCCTTAAGCCTTCATGTGAAGTTTCATGCCAAGACGACTCGTTTTCTATTTTTCACGATTTTTAAAACTTTTTACGGTTCGAGATTTTTTTAAAATTTTTTCAGAAGGATTTTTGGCCCCAAACTTGGTAGATGTGATCCCTGTATTTTTGTTGGCCTGTACAAAAAAATTCAGCTAAAAACTCGAAGTGTACAGTATTTTGTGACCATTTGAAAAAAGTGTCCCCATTTCAGACACTTTAATGTCTACTGGCAGCAAACCTGTAAAATCTCAAATGATTTTTAAGGGGATGTGAGTTCTCGTGGTTTGATAAGGGATAGGGGGGCAATATAAGGGCCAAGTACCTGCACCCATCGCACATCATGTGCGCACACCCGCCACCCCCACGCCCCCCAATCGCTGGAACACCAATGCCGTCGGTTAGGTTCTCCGACGATGCTCCCGTGATGGTGCCCCGAGCGAAAAAAAAATACGGCACCAGCACATGCCTGAGCCCAGCATGTGCACTCACAACCCTCGGTCCGGTCCGATCTTACACTAGGAATGAACTCCGTATGCTTAGACCGGGAATGAACTCCGTATCCCTAAGTCAACCCACGAAACGAGCGTGCGAGCGCTCAGTCGGCCAGAGGGGCAGGATGCGCAAGCCAGGGATCAGTCAGGTCCCCCTTGCGTGCTACCGATCTTGTTGTCGCAACCCTCGGTCGAGTCCAATCTTAGACTGGGAATGAACCCCGTATGCCTAAGCCAACAGACAAAACGAGCGGGTGGGTAGGCACCATGCTGGCCAGAGGGTGGTAGGTGGGTTTATGCACATCTTCATATTTCTACCATTCCATTGGCATTTTTAGGGCTTTTAAATTCATACAATGGTCCCTTAAGCCTTCATGTGAAGTTTCATGGCAAGACGACTCATTTTCTATTTTTCAGGATTTTCGAAACTTTTTACGGTTCCAGATTTTTTTAAAATTTTTTCAAAAGGAGTTTTGGCCCCAAACTTTTTAGACGTCATCCTTGTATTTTTGTGTGCATGCACAAAAAAATTCAGCTAAAAATTCAAAATGTACAGGATTTTGTGACCATTTGAAAAAAGTGTCCCCATTTAAGACACTTTAATGGCTACTGGCAGCAAACCTGTAAAATCTCAAACGCTCTTTAAGGAGGTGTGAGTTCTTGAGGTTTGATAAGGGATAGGGGGCCAATATAAGGGCCAAGTACCAGCACCCATCGCACATCATGTGCGCACACCCCCCCGCCCCCCAATCGTCGGAACCGCACTGCCGTCGGTCAGGTTCTCCGACGATTCTCCGATGATGGTGCCCCGGGCGAAAAAAAATATGACACCAGTACATGCCTGAGCCCAGTATGTGCACCCACAACCCTCGGTCCAGTCCGATCTAACACTGGGAATGAACTCCGTATGCTTAGACTGGGAATGAACTCTGTATGCCTAAGTCAACCCACGAAACGAGCGTGCGGGTGCTCAGTTGGCCAGAGGGGTAGGACACGCAAGCCGGGGGTCGGCTGGGTCCCCTCTGCATGCTATGGATCTTGCTACCGTAACCCTCGGTCTGATCCAATCTTAGACTGGGAATGAACTCCGTATGCCAAAGCCAACCGACGAAACGAGCGGGCGGGCGGGCACTACACCGGCCAGAGAGGCGGGATGCGCAAGCCGTGGATCGATAGGGTGGTAGGTGGGTTTAGGCACATCTTCATATTTTTGCCATGCCAATGCCATTTTTATGGCTTGTAAATTGATACAGTGGTCCCTTAAGCCTTCATGTGAAGTTTCATGGCAAGACGATTTGTTTTCTATTTTTCATGATTTTTGAAACTTTTTACGGTTTGGGATTTTTTTTAAATTTTTTTAGAAGGAGTTGTGGCCTCAAACTTGGTAGACATGATCCTTGTATTTTTTTTGGCATGCACAAAAAAATTCAGCCAAAAACTCGAAGTGTACAGGATTTTGTGACCATTTGAAAAAAGTGTCCCCATTTAAGACACTTTAATGGCTACTGGCAGCAAGCCTGTAAAATCTCAAATGCTCTTTATGGGGGTGTGAGTTCTGGAGGTTTGATGAGGGATAGGGGGCCAATATAAGGGTCAAGTACAGCACCCATCACACATCATGTGCGCACACCCCCCCCAATGCCGCCGGTCAGGTTCTCCGGTGATGGTGCCCCAAGCGAAAAAATATGTGGCACCAGCACATGCCCGAGCCCAGCATGTGCACCTGCAACCCTCGGTCCGGTCTGATCATGCATAGGGAATGAACTCTGTATGCTTAGACTGGGAATGAACTCCGTATGCCTAAGTCAACCCATGAAACAAGCGTACGGGCGCTCAGCCGGCCAGAGGGGCAGGATGCGCAAGTCGAGGATCGGTCGGGTCCCCTCCTACGTGCTGTCGATCCTACTACCGCAACCCTCAGTCTGGTCCAATCTTAGACAAGGAATGAACTCTGTATGCCTAAGCCAATCGATGAAATGAGCGGGCAGGCGAGCACTACGCCGGCTAGAGAGACAGGATGCGCAAGCCGTGGATCGATAGGGTGGTAAGTGGGCTTAGGCACATCTTCATATTTTTGCCATGCCAATGCCATTTTTATGACTAGTAAATTCATACAATGGTCCCTTAAGCCTTCATGTGTAGTTTCAAGGCAAGACGACTCATTTTCTATTTTTCACGATTTTTGAAACTTTTTACGGTTCGAGATTTTTTTAAAATTTTTTTAGAAGGAGTTTTGGCCCCAAACTTGGTAGACGTGATCCTTGTATTTTTGTTGCCATGCACAAAATAATTCAGCTAAAAACTCAAAGTGTATTGGATTTTGTGACCATTTGAAAAAAGTGTCCCCATTTCAGACACTTTAATGGCTACTGGCAGCAAACCTGTAAAATCTCAAATGCTCTTTAAGGGGGTGTGAGTTTTTGAGGTTTGATGAGGGATAGGGGGCCAATATAAGGGCCAAGTACCAGCACCCATCACACATCATGTACTCAGACCCCCCGCCCCCAATCGTCGGAACCCCAATGTCGTCGGTCAGGTTCTCCAGTGATGCTCCGACGATGGTGCCCCGGGCGAAAAAAAAATGCTCCACCAGCACATGCCCGAGCCCAGAATGTGCACCCGCAACCCTTGGTCCAGTCCAATCTTACACTGGGAATGAACTCCGTATGCCTAAGTCAACCTACGAAACGAGCGTGTTGGCGCTCAGCCGGCCAGAGGGGCAGGATGCCCATACCGGGGATCGACCGAGTCCCCCCTGCGTGCTGCCAATCTTGCTGCCACAACCCTTAGTCCAGTCTGATCTTAGTTTGAGAATGAACTCTATATGCGTAAGTCGACTGACGAAACGAGCGGGCGGGCGGGCTCTGCGCCTGCCAGAGAGGCGGGATGCACAAGTCGTGGATCGATAGGGTGGTAGGTGCATTTAGACACATCTTCATATTTCTGCCATGCCAATGCCATTTTTATTATCTTGTAAATTCATACAATGGTCCCTTAAGCCTTCATGTGAAGTTTCATGGCAAGACGACTCATTTTCTAATTTTCATGATTTTTGAAACTTTTTACGATTCCGGATGTTTTTAAAATTTTTTCAGAAAGAGTTTTGGCCCCAAACTTGGTAGACGTGTTCCTTGTATTTTTGTTGGCATGCACAAAACAATTCAGCTAAAAACTTAAAGTGTACAAGATTTTGTGACCCTTGGAAAAAAGTGTCCCCATTTAAGACACTTTAATGGCTACTGGCAGCAAACCTATAAAATCTTAAATGCTCTTTAAGGGGGTGTGAGTTCTCGAGGTTTGATGAGGGATAGGGGGCCAATATAAGGGCCAAGTACCAGCACCCATCGCACATCATGTGCGGACACACCCCCGCCGCCCCCAATCGTCGAAACCCCAATGCCGCTGGTCAGGTTCTCCGGCGATGCTTCAACGATGGTGCCCTGGGGGAAAAAAAATGCGGCACCAGCACATGCCCGAGCCCAGCATGTGCACCCGTAACTCTCGGCCCGATCTGAGCTTACACTGGGAATGAACTCTATATGCTTCGACTGGGACTGAACTCCATATGCCTAAGTTAACACACAAAACGAGCGTGCGGGCGTTCAACCGACCAAAGGGGCAGGATGACCAACCGGGGATCAATCGGGTCCCCCCTACATGCTGCCGATCCTATTGCCATAGCCCTCGATCCGGTCTGATCTTAGACTAGGAATGATCTCCGTATGCCCAAGTCAACCCACGAAACGAGCGTGTGGGCACTCAGTCGACCAGAGGGGCAGGATGCACAAGCCGGGGATCGGCTGGGTCCCCCCGCGTGCTACCCATCCTACTGCCACAACCTTCAGTCCGGTTCAATCTTAGACTGGGAATGAACTCTGTATGCCTAAGCCAACCGACGAAACGAGCGGGCGGGCGGGCACTACGTCGGCCAGAGAGGCAAGATGCGTAAGTCGTGGATCGATAGGGTGGTAGGTGGGTTTAGGCACATCTTCATATTTCTGCCATGCCAATGCCATTTCTATGGCTTGTAAATTCATACAATGGTCCCTTAAGCCTTCATCTGAAGTTTCATGGCAAGATGACTCGTTTTCTATTTTTCACGATTTTTTAAACCTTTTACGGTTCGAGATTTTTTTAAAATTTTTTCAGAAGGAGTTTGGGATCCAAACTTGGTAGACGTGATCCTTGTACTTTTGTTGGCATGCACAAAAAAATTAAGCTAAAAACTCGAAGTGTACAGGATTTTGTGACCATTTGAAAAAAGTGTCCCCATTTAAGACACTTTAATGGCTACTGGCAGCAAACCTGTAAAATCTCAAATGCCCTTTAAGGGGGTGTGAGTTCTCGAGGTTTGATGAGCGATAGGGGGCCAATATAAGGGCCAAGTACCAGCGCCCACCGCACATCATGTGCGGACACCCCCCCCGCCCCCCCAATCGCCGGAACCCCAATGCCGCTGGTCAGGTTCTCCGACGATGCTCCGATGATGGTGCCCCGAGCGAAAAAAAATACGGCACCAGCACATGCTCGAGCCCAGCATGTGCACCCACAACTCTCGATCCAGTCCAAGCTTACACTGGGAATGAACTCTGTATGCTTAGACTGGGAATGAACTCCATATGCCTAAGTCAACCCATGAAACGAGCGTGCGGGCGCTCAGTTGGCCAGAGGGGCAAAATGACCACGCCGGGGATCGGTCGGGTCCCCCTAAGTGCTGCCGATCCTGCTGCCACAGCCCTCGATCTGGTCTGATCTTAGACTGGGAATGAACTCTGTATGCCTAAGCCAACCGACGAAACGAGCGGGCGGGCGGGCACTACGCCGGCCAGAGAGGCGGGATGCGCAAGCCGTGGATCGATAGGGTAGTAGGTGGGTTTTGGCACATCTTCATATTTTTGCCGTGCCAATGCCATTTTTATGGCTTGTAAATTCATACAATGGTCCCTTAAGCCTTCATGTGAATTTTCATGGCAAGACGACTCGTTTTTTATTTTTCACGATTTTTGAAACTTTTTATGGTTCGAGATTTTTTGAAAATTTTTTCAGAAAGAGTTTTGGCCCCAAATTTGGTGATGTGATCCTTGTATTTTTGTTGGCATGCAAAAAAAAATTCAGCTAAAAACTCGAAGTGTACAGGATTTTATGACCATTTGAAAAAGGTGTCCCCATTTCAGACACTTTAATGGCTACTGGCAGCAAACCTGTAAAATCTCAATTGCTCTTTAAAGGGGTGTGAGTTCTCGAGGTTTGATGAGGGATAGGGGGCCAATATAAGGGCCAAGTACCAGCACCTATCGGACATCATGTGCGCACACCACCCCCCCCGCCCCTCCAATCACCGGAACCCCAATTCCGCCGGTCAAGTTCTCCGGTAATGCTTCGACAATGGTGCCCCGAGCAAAAAAAATGTGGCACCAGCACATGCCCGAGCCTAGCGTGTGGACCCGCAACCCTCGGTCCAGTTCGATCTTACACTGGGAATGAACTCCGTATGCTTAGACTGGGAATGAACTCCGTATGCCTAAGTCAACCCACGAAACGAGTGTGCGGGCGCTCAGCCGGCCAGAGGGGTAGGATGGACAAGCCGAGTGTCACGGACTAAGCTTTCTCTCAACAAGCAATAGACCGTGCGACACTTGAATGGGTGCTCCCAACCAAGTCAGCCTTCAATAGATCGATATCTGAACAAATAACCGTAAGCCCTGGTTAGTCCCAAGCATTCACAATAAGACACAATATATCGAGATCAATCTCAAGCACACACACAAGAAGGCATATTCGCATCGAGAAAAAGAAAAACACATCGAGGCAACAATCGAGACATTCAATCAGAGTAAGTTTTATTATAAATGGGAATCATACATCAGGACCTCCCACCATCACCAGGGCCAGGGGGCAGCCCTTGGTGGGTGGCCTAAGCTCGCATAGCAACTAGTGAGACAGCCCAACACTACGCTGCCGGCTCACCCCCTAAAGAGCCTTAGAGATTTTAGAGCTATGCTACCAATAACCATTACAATGCTTGAAATGGGGACACTTTTACTAGCATAAGGGATCTACCCAGCCATGGCCCTATACATGGGTGGCTCATGGCAACCTAAGTCCTGGTCATGGCCCTATACAAGGTTGGCTCATGACATCCTCCCCCACCTATTCTATCAACATCCTCGTCAACTTGCTAGCTTGAAATTCTTTGATCTTCCTTTGAAATCTCTAGAGGTCGTGTTCTCTCTCCAAGTTGGTTTCTTCTAGTCCTAATCCCTTCCACTTCACTAAGTACTCCTGAACTAGTCTTCAAGATATCTTGGTTTCCCTGTCGCTAAGATCTCTTCGACTTGATGCTTTGAGGATGGCTTCATGGTGATGGCGGCTCTGGTTGGCTCCCTTCGGCTAGCATCTGTAGGATCTGCATGGAAAGGTTTCAGGTTGCTCACATGAAATACTAGGTGCACCTTCATCCACTTTGGTGGGTCGATTTTGTAAGAAGCATTCCCCACCTTGGAAAGGACCCTTACTGGACCTTCATATTTATGCACTAGTCTATGATCTCTCTTTCTCAAGAACCTGGTTTGTTCAGAAACTAGTCGGACAAGAACCAAATCACCAACTTGAAAATGTTGAGCTCTACGACCCTTGTTTGCCCATTTCTTCATCCTCTTTGATGCTTTCTCCAGGTAGGCTTGCGTAATCTCTATGTTTTGCTTCCACTCTTTGCTGAGATTGAAGGCTCTCAGATTCTTTCCTCCATATTGTTCCTAGGAAGTGTGGGGTAGCCTTGGTTATTGTCCGATGACCACCTTAAATGGGCTCTTATTGGTGGAAGAGCTTTTGTTGGAATTAAAGCAGAGTTGAGCCACGTCCAATAATGAAGGCCAGTCTTTTTGATTGGCTTGAACAGAATGCCTCAAGTATTCCTCTAATAATCCGTTGAACCATTTTGTTTGACCATTGATTTGAGGGTGATAGCTTGAGGAGATGTTGAGTTGGGACCCCAATATCTTGAAAAGTTCTCTCCAGAAGGACTCCGTGAATCTCAGATCTCGATCGCTAACAATGTTTGAGGGAGGCCCTAGTATTTGACCACATGTTTGAACAATAGTCGAGCTATGTCTTCCGCAGTGCAATACTTGTGAGCGGGAATGAATGTGGCATACTTAGAGAATCGATCAATCACCACCAAAATAGCTCCAAGGTCACCAACCTTGGGTAGGCTCGAAATGAAATTGAAGGAGATGCTTTTCCACGATCTGGTGGGTGCTGGTAGTGGTTCAAGCATGCCTGTAGATTTTTTCCTTTCAACCTTGTCTTGTTGACAAATAAGGAAGTCTTCGTATAGTCCATCACATCTTGTCGCATGTGAGGCTAATAGTATCCCTGTTTCAATAACACCAAAGTGCGTTACCAACCTGGGTGTCCCGCCCATGGTGTGTCATGACATTCCCTCATTAGCATTTGTCTCAGACCTTCTGTTCTTGGCACAAACACTCGAGGCCCCTTAGTCCATAAGACCCCATTTTCTTACCAGAAGTACTTGGACTTCCCTTCTTCCACTAGCTTCAGGATGGCACAAGCTTGCGGGTCCTTCCCTAAGTGATCTCCAATCAACTTGTGAATGTCTGTAGTGGCTCTACTAGCTGCCATTGGGGCAATTCTTCTAAGGGCCACTAAATCTGCTCGCTTGCTCAATGCATCAGCCACTTGATTGGTCTTTCCAGCGGTGTGCTCAAGACAAAAGTCAAATTTCGTTAAAAATTCCTGCCACCTAGGTTGTTTTGCCATAAGCCTTGGTTGGGTGAAAAAATGGCTAACAGCCGTATTGTCTGTCTTCACAACAAAGTGTGAACCTAACAAGTAATGTCACCAAGCCCTCAAGAAGTGAACCACTGCCAGGAGTTCTTTTTTTTGGGCTGTATATTTCCTTTCAGCTTCACTTAGCTTTCTACTTTCAAATGCTACCGGGTGATGTTATTGTAAAAGTACTCCTCTAATAGCAAAATCAGATGCATCTGTTTGAACTTCGAAGGGCTTTTCAATATTAGGGAGAGCTAAGATGGGATCTTTCATAATAGCATCCTTCAATCCCTCAAAGGCCTCTTGGCATTCACTCGTCCAACACCATTTACGCTCCTTCTTCAATAGCTCCGTGAGGGTCGTGGTCTTGCGAGAATACCCTTCCACAAACCTTCTATAATAATTGGATAGTCCCAAAAATGAGCGGAGTTCACTAACGTTCTTCGGTGTTGTCCACTCCTTGATGGCCCTAACCTTTTCCATATCCATACGAATATGGCCACGTTGACCAAGAAAATGGATTTGGGTTTGAGCAAATGCACACTTCTCCCTTTTAATGTATAATTGGTGGTCCTGTAATCTTTAAAGTACCTGGCACAGGTGCTCTTGATGTTCTTCCAAGGTGGAGTAAATACCACTATATCATCTAAATAGATGACTATAAATTTGTCTAGGTAGTCATGGAACACTTGATTCATCAATGTACAAAATGTGGCAGGAGCATTGGTCAGTCCAAAGGGCATAACAAGAAATTCAAATGCACCATATCGTGTCACACAAGTGGTCTTTGGCTCATCTCCCTCAGTGATTCTGACCTGATGGTAGCTAGATCTCAGGTCCAATTTGGAGAAGTACTTGGCCCGGCTCAATTGATCAAACAAGTCTACTATAAGGGGAATGGGATATTTGTTTCTTATGATGACTTTGTTCAGGGCCCTGTAGTCAACACATAATCGCAAACTTCCATCATGCTTCTTTTGAAATAGCACTGGCACTCCAAAAAGAGCCTTTAATGGTCTGATGAACCTGGCTTGTAGCAGCTCATCTAACTGCTTTCTTAGTTCGACCAACTCTGGCGGGGCCATGCGGTAGGGAGCTCTAGTAGGGGGTTTTGCTCTTAGGAGGAGCTCAATTTCATGGTCCGCTGCTCGTCGAGGGGGTAGAACCTTAGGCAACATCTCTGGCATCACCTCTTCGAATTCTTCCAACACTTTTTCCACGCCATCAGGTATTGGTTCTACTTTTGACCCTTCTTTGTAGATCGACACCACCACAAAGGAGGGTTCCCCTCTCTTTACCCCTTTCTTGAACTGCAAAGTAGAAATCATTTTCTTCCCACTCTTTGGTAAGATGTTGGCTGGCACCACACATGGGTGTTCCTCTAAGAACAACAAGCAGCTAGCGGTGGGAATAGGGATGACCTGAGCCAACATCATGAAGTCCAATCCGAGAATAACATCAAAGTCATCCATGGGGGAAACTGTAAAGTCTACCTTCCCTTTCCATGGCCCCAATCGGGTTGTCACACTCTTGGAGCTTCCACTGATCGTAAAGGCTGGCGAATTGACTGCCTTCATTCGTCCACAGTCTTTACTAATCTAAAAACCACACCTTTTTACTTCTTCTGGTGTGATGAAAGTGTCAGTTGCACCCGTATCCACCATGGCTTTGGTGGCTTTCTCATTGATCGTCAAGTTGACATACATCAAGCCTCTACTCTACTCTTTCTTTATAGTGTTCAATTGGGTGCGGAGGGCATTGAGGAACCTTATTGAACCCATCCTAGCTGGCTCCTCTTCAGCTTCTTCATAGCTCTTTGGCGCTTTTGCAGACTCTTAAGATGAGGTCCTTAAGGCATTAAGGGCTCCCCTGTGCGAACATTCAGCCACCCGATGCGACCCCTTGCAAAGAAAGCAAGCTAACAGTTGCCTAGGCTTGAAAATCCCTACGTTGCTTGTCTTGGGTTGGGTGCTATCTCGACTAAAGGACCTCCTATCTGATCCCCCACTAAAGGGCCGATCCAACCTAGTCATATTTCCCACACTCCCAAAGTTAAAGCTACTACCAGCTGATGGAGGATTTTTTCATTTTGAAGAGCCATCATTGTAATCGTGAAGACGTTCAGCTGTAGCCATGGCCGTGGCCACATTTTGCACTTTCTGCCTTTGTAGTTCTGTCCTCGCCCAAGGCTTGAGGACATCAAGAAAATAGAACATCTTATCCTTTTCGAACATGTCCCGAATATCCAACATCAGGGTAGAAAAGCTCCTTACAAACTCTCGCACCATTCCTGTTTGCACCAACTCTCGAAGTCTCCTTCGAGCCATATACTCCACATTCTCAGGGAAAAACTAGTTTTTCAATTCTGGCTTAAGATCCGTCCAAGTCTTAATCGGGCACTCGTCATCAAAAAACTTGGAGTGCCACCATAGCTTGGCATCCCCTGCGAAGTACATCGATGCCATTGTCACCTTATCTTCCTCTGAATTTGTGTGTACAGCTCGAAAGTACTGCTCCATGTCAAACAAGAAATTTTCAAGTTCCTTAGCATCCCTTGGCCCCTCATAGCATCGAGGCTCCGTCACCTTGGGCCTTTTTCCCTTTTCCATCGAGCTCGAACCTGATTTGGCCACAGCCATTTGTGGAATGCTCACCTATGCTCTGAGCTCCTCAAACTCCTTTTGGAGAATGTTCAAGGTGTCTCTAGCCTCTTCGCTCACATTGTGGAGAGTATCGGGCAACTCCCGCTAGGTTGTCTCGATCTCCCTCACTTGGTCTTTAGTCACCATATGAATTTTCATTACGGCCACCGCGGCCTCAAGTTCCTCAATTCTCTGTTGATGATTCGATCCACCATTTGTGGCCATCTCATCCATTTTTCTAGCACTTCTCAACCGTGCTCTAATACCATGTGTTACAGACTACGCTTTCTCTTAACAAGCAATAGACCGTGTGGCACTTGAATGGGCGCTCCCAACCAAGTTAGCCTTCAATAGATTGATATCTGAACAAATAACCATAAGCCCTGGTTAGTCCCAAGCATTCATAATAAGACACAATATATCGAGATCAATCTCAAGCACACACACAAGAAGGCATATTCGCATCGAAAAAAAAAAAACACATCGAGGCAACAATCGGGACATTCAATCTAGGTGAGTTTTATTATAAACAGGAATCATACATCGAGACCTCCCACCATCACCAGGGCCAGGGGGCAACCCTTGGTGGGTGGCCTAAGCTCGCATAGCAACCGGTGAGACAGCGCAACACTATGCTGCCGGCTCACCCCCTAAAGAGCCTTAGAGATTTTAGAGCTATGTTACCAGTAACCATTACAATGTTTGAAATGGGGACACTTTTTCCTACCACAAGGGATCTACCCGGTCATGGCCCTATACATGGGTGGCTCATGGCAACCAAAGTCCTGGTCATGGCCCTATACAAGGTTGGCTCATGACATTGGGGATCGATCGGGTCCCCCCTGCATGCTGCCAATCCTGCTACCGCAACTCTTGGTCTGCTTCAACCTTAGACTAGGAATGAACTCCGTATGCCTAAGCCAACTGACGAAACGAGCGGGCGGGCACAACGTCGGCCAAAGAGTCGGGATGCGCAAGCCATGGATCGATAGGGTAACACATGGGTTTAGGCACATCTGCATATTTCTACCATGCAAATGCCGTTTTTATGGCTTCTAAATTCATACAATGGTCCCTTAAGCCTTCATGTGAAGTTTCATGGCAAGACGACCCGTTTTCTACTTTTCATGATTTTCGAAACTTTTTACCATTCAGGATTTTTTTAAAATTTTTTCAGAAGGAGTTTTGGCCCCAAACTTTGTAGACATGATCCTTGTATTTTTTTTTGGCATGCGCAAAAAAATTCAGCTAAAAACTCAAAGTGTACAGGATTTTGTGACCATTTGAAAAAAGTGTCCCCATTTCAGACACTTTAATGGCTACTGGCAGCAAACCTGTAAAATCTCAAATGCTCTTGAAGGGGGTGTGAGTTCTGGAGGTTTGATTAGGGATAGGGGCCAATATAAGGGCCAAGTACCAGCACCCATCGTACATCATGTGCGCACACCCCCCGACCCCCAATCATCAGAACCCCAATGCCGTTGGTCAGGTTCTCCGACGATGCTCTGGCAATGGTGCCCCGGACAAAAAAAAAATGTGACACCAGCACATGCTCGAGCCCAGCATGTGCACCCACAACCCTCGGTCCGGTCCGATCTTACACTGGGAATGAACTCCGTATGCTTAGACTGGGAATGAACTCTGTATGCCTAAGTCAACCCACGAAACGAGCGTACGGGCGCTCAGCTGGCCAGAGGGGCAGGATGCGCAAGTCGGGGATAGGTCGGGTCCCCCCCTGCATGCTACGATCTTGCTGCCACAACCCTTGATCCAGTCTATTCTTAGATTGGGAATGAACTTCGTATGTCTAAACTAACCGATGAAACGAGCGGGTGGGCAGGCACTACGTCGGCCAGAGAGGCGGGATGCGCTAGCCGTGGATCGATAGGGTGGTAGGTTGGTTTAGGCACATCTTTATATTTTTGCCATGCCAATGCCATTTTTATGGCTTGTAAATTCATACAATCTTCCCTTAAGCCTTCATGTGAAGTTTCATGGCAAGATGACTCATTTTCTACTTTTCACAATTTTTTACACTTTTTACGGTTCAAGATTTTTTTAAAACTTTTTCAGAAGGATTTTTTGCCCGAAACTTGGTAGACATGATCCTTGTATTTTTGTTGGCATGCACAAAAAAATTCAGCCAAAAACTCGAAGTGTACAGGATTTCGTGACCATTTGAAAAAAGTGTCCCCATTTCAGACACTTTAATGGCTACTGGCAACAAACCTGTAAAATCTCAAATGCTCTTTAAGGGGGTGAGAGTTCTGAAGGTTTGATGAGGGATAGGGGGCCAATGTAAGGGCCAAGTACCAGCACCCATCGCACATCATGTGTGTGCACCCCCCTCGCCCCCCCAATCGTCGGAACCCCAATGCCGTCGGTCGGGTTCTCTGACGATGGTACCCCGGGCGAAAAAAAATACGACACCAACACATGGTCGAGCCCAGCATGTGCACCCGTAACCCTCGGTCTGGTCTGATCTTACACTGGGAATGAACTTCGTATGCTTAGATTGGGAATGAACTTTGCAAGCCTAAGTCAACCCACAAAATGAGCGTACAGGTGCTCAGCCGGCCAGAGGGGCAGGATGCACAAGTCGGTGATCGATCGGGTCCCCCCCTGTATGCTACCAATCTTGCTGCCTCAACCCTTGATTCGGTCTAATCTTAGATTGGGAATGAACTCCGTATGCCTAAGCCAACCGACGAAACGAGCGGGCGGGCGGGCACTACGTCAGCCAGAGAAGTGGGATGCGCAAGCCGTGGATTGATAGGATGGTAGGTGGGTTTAGGCACATCTCCATATTTTTGCCCTGCCAATGCCATTGTTATGGCTTGTAAATTCATACAATGCTCCCTTAGGCCTTCATGTGAAGTTTCATGGCAAGACGACTCGTTTTCTATTTTTCACGATTTTTGAAACTTTTTATGGTTCGGGATTTTTTTAAATTTTTTTAGAATGATTTTTGGCCCCATACCTGGTTGAAGTGATCCTTGTATTTTTGTTGGCGTGCACAAAAAAATGCAGCCAAAAACTCAAAGTGTACAGGATTTTGTGACCATTTGAAAAAAGTGTCCCCATTTCAAACACTTTAATTGCTACTGGCAGCAAACCAGTAAAATCTCAAATGCTCTTTAAGGGGGTGTGAGTTCTTGAGGTTTGATGAGGGATAAGGGGCCAATATAAGGGCCAAGTACCAGCACCCATCGCATATCATGTGCGCACACCCCCCACCCCGCCAATCGTTGGAACCCCAATGCCATCGGTCGAGTTCTCCGATGATGGTACCCCCGACGAAAACAAAATGTGACACCAGCACATGCCTGAGCCCAGCATGTGCACCCGTAACCCTCGGTCTGGTCTGATCTTACACTGGGAATGAACTCTATATGCTTAGACTGGGAATGAACTTTGCAAGCCTAAGTCAACCCATGAAACGAGCGTGCGGGTGCTCAGTCGACCAGAGGGGCAGGATGCGTAAGTCGGGGATCGACCGGGTCCCCCTCTGTGTGCTACCAATCTTGCTACCTCAACCCTCAGTTTGGTCTGATCTTAGACTGGGAATGAACTCCGTATGGCTAAGCCAACCGACGAAACGAGCGGGCAGGCGGGCACTACGTCAGCCAGAGAGGTGGGATGTGCAATCCATGGATTGATAGGGTGGTAGGTGGGTTTAGGCACATCTTCATATTTCTGCCATGGAAATGCCATTTTTATGGCTTGTAAATTCATACAATGGTCCCTTAAGCCTTCATGTGAAGTTTCATGGCAAGACGACTCGTTTTCTATTTTTCACAGTTTTTGAAACTTTTTACGGTTCGGGAGCGCCAAGATTGGAACCTGGGTAGAGTTCCAAAAGGAGTTCAGCGAATAATTTTACCTGGAGTATGCCGATGATGAGGCATGAGCAAAGTTGCACAGGTTGAGCCAGTAAGGGGACATAAGGGAGTATGTCCAAAAATTCTCTGAACTGATACTACAGATCTCGAATCTAGGCAAGAAAGACACATTCTTTGCTTTCATGGATGGGCTGAAAATCGTGGGTGAAGCATGAAATACAAAGGAGAGGAGTTCATGACTTGGCTAAAGCCATGACTACTACCGAGGCCTTGATAGAGTTCAAGCCTCTGAACAAGTTCAAGTCTTCCAAGCCCAAAGGTAAGGGTAGGGACGATAGGGACCAGAAGAAGCAGTCTAAGAGGAAGGATCGTGATCGAGAGTACAAGAATGGAGACCGAGACCGTTCAACCAAAGATGGTGAGAGGAGCCCACCAGCAGGCAAGTGGAAAGCAAAGGGGGATCGAGAGCCACTAGCATGCTACCTATGTGGAGGGAGCCACATAGCACGTAATTACCCACAGAAGGGCAAGCTGGCTGCTGTAGATAAAGAGTCTGACGAGCAGCCAGAGTTAAGGGCAGTAAAGCTTGGGTCGTTGGTGCTCAATGCTGTCCAGAGTAAGGGGAACCGCAAATCAAAGGGCTTGATGTTTGTGGATCTAATGGTTACGGGTCAGAAGATGAGCACACTGGTGGACACAGGTGCCTCACATCTTTTTATTTCAGGTGATGAAGCCCGAAAGCTCGGACTAAAGGTGCAAAAAGGGACTGGTACCATTAAAAGGATGAACTCCACGGAAGTTTTAGCCATTGGAGTAGCACGGGGAATGGAGTTACAGCTTGGAGACTGGAAAGGCAAGGAGACCATTGAGGTAATACCCCTTGACGACTATGAGTTTATGATTGGGTTGGATTTCCTTGTTCGGATTAACGCCCTTCTTGTGCCTTTTACCGATTGTGTCTGCATCTTGGATGCACGGTGCCAATGCCTAGTGCCATTGAGAAGAGGGCCTGGAGTTGGGTCGCGGGTGGTGTCAGCCATCCAATTTGCTAAGGTGGTAAGCAGACAAAAAGACACCTTCTTGGTAGCCCTGAAATATGATAAGCCAAGGGAGAAGGAGACCGAGTCACCCTTGGAGGTGTTAAAGGTGTTGAAGACCTTTAGTGATATGATACCCGTAAAGCTGCCTAGCAAGCTACCACCTAAGAGAGAGGTGGACCACAAGATCGAGCTGGTGTTCGAGGCCAAGCCACCAGCCAGAGCCCCTTACCGAATATCTCCACCAGAGTTGGAGGAGTTAAGGAAGCAGCTCAAGGAGTTAGTTGATGCTGGCTTCATCAGGCCATCGAAGGCACCCTATGGTGCACCGATTCTATTCCAGCACAAGCATGATGGGTCGTTGCAATTGTGCATAGACTACCGGGCCTTGAACAAGCTGACCATCAAGAATAAGTACCCCATCCCACTCATTGCGGACTTGTTCGATGAACTTGGGAGCGTAAGGTGGTTCACCAAGCTAGATTTGAGGTCAGGCTACTATCAAGTCAGGATCGCAGAGAGAGATGAGCCAAAGATAGCATGTGTCACTCAGTATGGTTCGTATGAGTTCTTGGTGATGCCTTTCGGACTCACAAATGCCCTAGCAACATTCTGCACCCTTATGAACAAGGTACTTCAGTCATTCATTGATCGGTTTGTTACGGTTTATTTGGATGACATTGTGATCTACAACCAGACTTTGGGAGAGCATGTAGACCACTTAAGATAGGTGTTTGAGGTGTTACAGGCACACAAGCTATTTGTCAAGAGGGAGAAGTGCTCATTTGCCTAGCAGGAGATCCTGTTCCTAGGCCACATAGTGGGAGGTGGCAGGATACGCATGGATGAAGGCAAGATACGCGCCATCTTGGAGTGGCAACCACCAGCCAAGGTCACTGAGTTGAGATCATTCCTTGGGCTGGTTAACTACTAGAGGCACTTCATCAAAGGTCACTCAGCATAGCCACGCCATCGACTGACTTGCTCAAGAAAAGGAGAGCATAAGAGTGGAGCACAGGGTGCCAGGAAGCCTTTGACAGGTCGAAGCGAGCTGTGACCGAGGAGCCAGTCTTGGCCTTGCTAGACCATGCCAAGCCGTATGAGGTGAATATGGATGCATCAGACTTTCCCATAGGGGGCATGTTGATGCAGGAGGGACGTCCAGTCACGTTCAAGAGCAAGAAGTTGAATGAGACTGAACGCAAGTACACAAGCCAAGAGAAGGAGATGACTGCAGTGGTGCACTGCTTGTGCACTTGGTGCCATTACCTGTTGGGGTCGAGGTTCGTGGTGAGGATGGACAATGTGGTGACCAGCTACTTCCAGACGTAGAAGAAGCTATCCCTCAAGCAGGCGAGATGGCAAGATTTTCTTACAGAATTTGATTTCCAGATGGAGTACAAGCCAGGACAGACGAAACTAGTGGCAGACACCCTGAGCAAGAAGGCTAACCTTGCTGCCATTAGCCAACCAAAAGGGTCACTGGTGCCGCACATCAAAGAGGGACTTACACATGGTCCTATAGCCAAGGCTTTGATGGAGTACGCCCAGCAAGGTAAGACTAGGTAGTTTTGGCTGCAGGATGGTTTGTTGTACACCAGGGGTAGTAGACTGTTTGTGCCGTAGCACGGGAAGCTCTGCAAGGAAGTTTTACTAGAATGTCATGATTCAAGGTGGGCTGGACACCCTAAAGTGAGCCGTACCTTGGCACTGATCAAGGATCGATACTACTAGCCATACATGAGGGATGATGTGGAGGCCTATGTGAAGAATTGTCTTGTGTGCCAACAAGATAAGGTGGAGCTCAAGAAACCAGGCGGTCTCTTAGAGCCATTGCTAGTGCCAGAGCGACCATGGAAGAGTGTTTCTCTGGACTTTATAGTCGGTCTACCCAAGACAGAGGGGTTTGGAGGCATCATGGTAGTGGTGGACAGGTTTTCCAAGTATAGAATTTTCATTCTAGCAACCAAAGAGTGACCAGCCGAGGAGGCAGCTTGATTGTTCCTGAAGAACATGTTAAGTATTGGAAGTGTCGAGGACCATTGTCAGTGATTGAGACGAGTGGTTCATGGGTAGGTTCTGGACTAAGTTGTTCAAGCTGTTGGGGTCAGACTTGAACTTTTTCACCAACATGCATCCGCAGACCGATGGGCAGATAGAACGAGTGAATGGACTATTGGAGGTCTACCTCAGGCACTATGTGAGTGCCACACAAAGGGACTGGCCAAAGCTGCTAGATATTGCGCAGTTTTCCTACAACTTGCAAAGGAGCGAGGCAATGAACCAAAGCCCATTTAAGGTTATGACAGGGCAACAACCACTAACACCCGGTTCGATTGCTGCAGGTTATATAGGGCCAAATCTAGCAGCATACAAGTTTGCCAAGGCATGGCAGGAGCAAACTGACTTGCCTAGAGTTTGTCTACATAAGACAGCCAAGAGGTCGAAGAAATGGGCAGACCATAATAGACGGGATGTGCAGTTCCAAGTTGGAGACTTGGTGTTGGTAAAGTTGCATCCCATTGTGCGCCACAGGGGGCTACACAAAGGCCTAGTCCAGAGGTATGAGGGACCTTTCCGAATAGTCAAGAAGGTAGGCAAGGTTGCCTACAAGCTGGATATGCCTCCCAAGCTGAGGGTACACCCAGTGTTCCATGTGAGCATGCTCAAGCCGTTTCATAAGGATGAGGGAGATCCAGGATGGGCAAAGTCAAAGCATGCACCATTGGGAGTAAGGGCCTCATATAAGAAGGAGGTCCACAGCATCATGGCTGACCAGAAGGTGAGACGAAAGAACTAAAAACCAAGGCACGAGTACTTATGGCAGTTCAAGGACCAGATAGTGAGGTGAACTGGGAACCAGTAAAGGACTTATGGCAGTTTAGGGACCAGATCAGGTAGTACCATGTAAAAGATGCAATGAGGGTGTTACGCAATCAGGTGGGGGAGAATGTCATGCCCTGGGCAGGCATGCCAGGCACATCAGGCAGACCAGCAGGTGAGCCAGAGGTTAAGGCCCGTAGACCAGGCGTGCTGGTGGGTATCTGTGCACAAAGCCTAGCAAACGAGCTAAGAACACCCACCCGACTTGCAGGCCAACCCATGAGACCAAGGCCTAGCATACAAGCTGCCCGCACCATATCCAGAAGGACCCAAGGTGCTGGACACGCAAGGGAAGCTTTTGGAAACAGGCAGGAGCATCCTGGCAGATTTGGTTGACCTTGAAAGTCAGGAGTTAGCATCCTGATTGATTGTAATCCCATGATTTTAGCCTTTATTCTAGGGATATGCCATTAAGTTGTAGCTAGAGCCTCAACTATAAATAGATGGCTGCTCCACCCTCATTTGTACACCATCAAACACTTCTGTTTCAATGAATACAAGAGCATTTCCAGAATTCTGTCTTCTTATTCTGTTTCTCTTTAACTTGCGTAATCAACCCTTCCCATTGTTCTAGTGCCCGCACGCTTGTGTTTTAGGCTAACTTAGGCACAAAAGAGGAGATTCCAAGCCTAAGGTCGTATGAGATTCTGAGTCTACGGTCGGAGCCCGTGACAGCTGCGTGGTATCGATCCTGCTACCGTAACCCTTGGTTCGATCTGATCTTAGACTGGGAATGAACTCTGTATGCCTAAGCTAACTGACGAAACAAGCGGGCGGGTGGGCATTACGTCGGCCAAAGAGGCGGAATGCGCAAGCCGTGGATCAATAGGGTGGTAGGTGGGTTTAGGTACATCTTCATATTTCTTCCATGCCAATGCCATTTTTATGGCTTGTAAATTCATACCATGGTCCCTTAAGCCATCATGTGAAGTTTCATGGCAAGATGACTCGTTTTCTATTTTTCACGATTTTTGAAACTTTTTACGATTCACGATTTTTTTAAAATTTTTCTAGAAGGAGTTTTGGCCCCAAACTTGGTAGATGTGATCCTTGTATTTTTTTTGGTGTGCACAAAAACATTCAACTAAACACTCGAAATGTACAGGATTTTGTGACCATTTGAAAAAAGTGTCCCCATCTCAGACACTTTAATTGCTACTAGCAGCAAATCTGTAAAATCTCAAATGCTCTTTAAGAGGGTGTGAGTTCTCAAGGTTTATTGAGGGATAGGGGGCCAATATAAGGGCCAAGTACCAACCCCCATCGCACATCATGTGCGCACACCCCCCACCCCCGAGCCTAGCATGTGCACCCACAACCCTCGGTCTGGTCCGATCTTACACTGGGAATGAATTTCGTATGCTTAGACTGGGAATCAACTCCGTATGCCTAAGTCAACCCATGAAACGAGCGTACGGGCGCTCAGTCGGCCAGAGGGGCAGCATGCACAAACCGGGGATCGATCGGGTCCCCCCTACATGTTGTCGATCCCGCTACCGCAACCCTCGGTTCGGTCCTATCTTAGAATGGGAATGAACTCCGTATGCCTAAGCGAACTGACGAAATGAGCGGGCGGGCGGGCACTATGCAGGCCAGAGAGGCGGGATGTGTAAGCCGTGGATCGATACGGTGGTAGGTGGGTTTAGGCACATCTTCATATTTCTGCCATGCCAATGCCATTTTTATGGCTTGTAAATTCATACAATGGTCCCTTAAGCCTTCATGTGAAGTTTCATGGCAAGACAACTCGTTTTCTATTTTTCACGATTTTTGAAGCTTTTTACGATTCGGGATTTTTTTAAAATTTTTTTAGAAGCAGTTTTGGACCAAACTTGGTAGATGTGGTCCTTGTATTTTTGTTGGCACGAACTAAAAAATTCAGCTAAAAACTCTAACTGCACAAGAATTTGGGACCATTTGAAAAAAGTGTCCCCATTTCAGACACTTTAATGGCTACTGGCAGCAAACCTGTAAAATCTCAAATGCTCTTTAAGGGGTTGTGAGTTCTCGAGGTTTGAAGAGGGATAAGGGGCCAATATAAAGGCCAAGTACCAGCACCCATCGCACATCATGTGGGCACACCCCCTGCCCCCCAAATCACTAGAACCCCAATGCCGTCGGTCAGGTTCTCCGACGATGCTTCGGTGGTGGTGCCCCGGGCGAAAAAAAATGCGGCACCAGCACATGCCTGAGCCCAGCATGTGCACTCACAACCCTCGGTCCGGTCCGATCTTACACTGGGAATGAACTCCGTATGCTTAGACTGGGAATGAACTCCATATGCCTAAGTCAACCCATGAAACGAGCGTGCGGGCGCTCAGTCGGCCAGAGGGGTAGGATGACCAAACCGGGGAATGATCGGGTCCCCCCATGCATGCTGTCAATCTTGCTACTGCAACCCTCAGTCCGGTTTTATCTTAGACTGGGAATGAACTCCATATGCCGAAGCCATCCGACGAAACGAGCGGGCGGTTGGGCACTACGTCAGCCAGAGAGGCGGAATGCGCAAGCCGTGGATCGATAGGGTGGTAGGTGGGTTTAGGCACATCTTCATATTTTTGCCATGCCAATGCCATTTTTATGGCTTGTAAATTCATACAATGGTCCCTTAAGCCTTCATGTGAAGTTTTCTGGCAAGACGACTCGTTTTCTATTTTTCATAATTTTTGAAAATTTACGGTTTGAGATTTTTTTAAAATTTTTTCAGAAGGAGTTTTGGCCCCAAACTTGGTAGACGTGATCCTTGTATTTTTGTTAGCATGCATAAAAAAATTCAGCTAAAAACTCGAAGTGTACAGGATTTTGTGACCATTTGAAAAAAGTGTCCCCATTTCGAGCACTTTAATGGCTACTGGCAGCAAACCTGTAAAATCTCAAATGCTCTTTAAGGGGGTGTGAGTTCTTGAGGTTCGATGAGGGATAGGGGGCCAAAATAAGGGCCAAGTACCAACACCCGTAGCACATCATGTGCGCACACCCCCCGCCCCTCAAATCGTCGGTACCCCAATGCCGTCGGTCAGGTTCTCCGGAGATGCTTCGGCGATGGTGCCCCGGGTGAAAAAAAGATGCGGCACCAGCACATGCTCGAGCCCAGCATGTGCACCTGGAACCCTTGGTCTGATCTGACATTACACTGGGAATGAATCCAAATGCTTAGACTGGGAATGAACTCTGTATGCCTAAGTCAACAAAGAAAATGAACGTGCGGGCACTCAGCCGGTAATAGGGGCAGGATGCGCAAGCCGGGGATCGACGGGTCCCCTCATACATGCTACCGATCCTACTACCACAACTCTCAGTCCGGTCTGATCTTAGACTAGGAATGAACTCCGTATGCCTAAGCCAACTGACAAAACGAGCGGGCGGGCGGGCACTACACCGGCCAGAGAGGCGGGGTGCACAAGCCGTGGATCGATGGAGTGGCAAGTGGGTTTAGGCACATCTTCATATTTTTGCCATGCCAATGCCATTTTTATGGCTTGCAAATTCATACAATGGTCCCTTAAGCCTTCATGTGAAGTTTCATGGCAAGACAACTCGTTTTCTATTTTTCACGATTTTTAAAACTTTTTATGGTTCGGGATTTTTTTGAAATTTTTTCAGGAGTATTTTTGGCCCCACACTTGGTAGACGTGATCCTTGTATTTTTGTAGGCATGCAAAAAAAAAATTCAGCTAGAAACTCGAAGCGTACAGGATTTTGTGACCATTTGAAAAAAGTGTCCCCATTTCAGACACTTTAATGGCTACTGGCAGCAAACCTGTAAAATCTCAAATGCTCTTTAAGGGGGTGTGAGTTCTCAAGGCTTGATGAGGGATAAGGGGCCAATATAAGGGCCAAGTATCAGCACCCATCACACATCATGTTCGCACACCCCCCCCGCCCCCAATTGCCAGAACCCCAATGTCACCGGTCAGGTTCTCCGACGATGCTCTAGCAAAAAAAAAATACGGCACCAGCATATGCCCGAGCCCATCATGTGCATTCGCAACCCTCGATCCAGTCTGATGTTACACTGGGAATGAATTTTGTATGCCTAATTCAACCCATGAAATGAGCGTGCGGGCGCTCAGCCGGCCAGAGGGCCAGGATATGCAAGCCGGGGATCGGCCAGGTCCCCCCCTGCGTGCTGCCAATCCTATTGCCACAATGCCATCGGTCAGGGTCTTTGGCGATGCTCCGACGATAGTGCCTCAGGCAAAAAACAATACGGCACCAGCACATGCCCGAGCCCAGCTTGTCCACCTGCAACCATCGGTCCGATCTGATCTTACACTGGGAATGAACTCCATATACTTAGACTGGGAATGAACTCTGTATGCCTAAGTCAACCTACAAAACAAGCGTGCGGGCGCTTAACAGGCCAGAGGGGCAGGATACGTAAGCCGAGGATCGATCGAGTCCCTCATTACGTGCTGCCAATCCTACTACCGTAACCCTCAGTTCGATCCCATCTTAGACTGGGAATGAACTCTGTATGCCTAAGCCAACCGACGAAACGAGCGGACAGGCGGGCACACGTCGGCCAGAGGGGTGGGATGCGTAAGCCGTGGATCGATAGGGTGGCAGGTGGGTTTAGGCACATCTTCATATTTCTGCCATGCCAATGCCATTTTTATGGCTTGTAAATTCATACAATGGTCCCTTAAGCCTTCATGTGAAGTTTCATGGCAAGACGACTGGTTTTGTATTTTTCATGATTTTTGAAATCTTTTACGGTTTGAGATTTTTTTAAAATTTTTTTAGAAGGAGTTTTGGCCCTAAACTTGGTAGACGTGATCCTTGTATTTTTGTTGGCATGCACAAAAAAATTCGGCTAAAAACTCGAAGTGTACAGGATTTTGTGATCATTTGAAAAAAGTGTCCCCATTTCAGACACTTTAATGGCTACTGACAGCAAACCTGTAAAATCTCAAATGCTCTTTAAGGGGGTGTGAGTTCTCGAGGTTTGATGAGGGATAAGGGGCCAATATAAGGGCCAAGTACCAGCACCCATTGTACATCATGTGCGAACACCCCCTCCGCCCCCCCAATCGTCGGAACCCCAATGTTGTCGGTCAGGTTCTCCGACGATGCTGCAGCGATGGTGCACCGAGTGAAAAAAAAATGTGGCACCAGCACATACCAAGCCCAGCATGTGCATTCGCAACCCTTGGTCTGGTCTGATCTTACACTGGGAATGAACTCCGTATGCTTGACTGGGAATGAACTCCGTATGCCAAGTCAACCCACGGAACGAGCGTACGGGCGCTCAGTCAGCCAGAGGGCCAGGATGCGCAAGCTGGGGATCACCTGGGTCCCCCCTTGTGTCACACCCTGGGCGAGCACGCCAGGCACATCAGGCAGACCAGCAGGTGAGCCAGAGGGTGAGGCTCGTAGACCCAGTGTGCTGACGGGTATCTGTGTGCAAAGCCTAGCAAACGAGCTCAGAAGGCCCGCCCGACTTGCAAGCCAGCCCATGAGACCAAGGCCAGGCATACAAGCTGCCCGCACCACATCCAGAAGGGCCCAAGGTGCTGGACACCAAGGGAAGCTTCTGGAAATAGGCAGGAGCATCCTGGTAGATTTGGTTGATCTTGAAAATCAGGAGTTAGCATCCTGATTGATTGTATTCCCATGATTTTAGCCTTTATTCAAGGGATATGCCATTAAGTTGTAGCTGGAGCCTTAACTATAAATAGAGGGCTGCTCCACCCTCATTTGCACACCATCAAACTCTTCTGTTTCAGTGAATACAAGAGCATTTTCAGAATTCTATCTTCTTATCCTGTTTCTCTTTAACTTGCATAATCAGCCCTTCCCATTGTTCTAGTGCCTGCACGCTTGTGTTTTAGGCTTACTTAGGCACAAAGGAAGAGATTCCAAGCCTAAGGTCGCATGGATTCTGAGTCTAAGGTCAGAGCCCGTGACAGTTGGTATCAGAGCAAGTTTGATTCTGCGTGTTTGTGTTGTGTAGGTTAGATCGTGATTGAGGAGATGGCATCCTAAAGCGACGTTGCTAGCCAACAACCAGAGGCCCAGGAGCATGGTCGGGGAAGAGGCAAGAATGCTTGTTCTAGAGATATCTGGTCTACCATGGATGGTAGGCTGGCTAAAGTAGAGGTGACCGTAGGCTACATAGGGGAGAAGCTTGAGGAAGTAGAGACTCACATTGCATTGCTAGACTTCATGGGGGAGGAGATCCAAAGTGAGCTAGAAGCTGCTCTCAACAAAGGCTTGGATGTGTTCACCAAAAAGAACCAGACCTTAGAGGCTGAAGTGCAGACCTTGCACGATGGCATGGAGGCAATGCACTGGTAGATGGAAGAGCTTACCAGTGAGCTCGTTACTTGCAAGACTGCCATTGGAAATGGCATGTTTGCTGGAGTGTCCAAATCTAGATTGGATGTCCCCAAACCTAAGGAGTTTAAAGGGACTAGGGCGGCCAAGAAAGTAGACAACTACCTTTGGGGTATGGAGCAGTACTTCCAGGCCATGGGCATGCAAGACGAGGCGATAAAGGTAAGCATCGTTGCTATGTATCTCACTGATGTAGCCTTATTGTGGTGGAGGCACAGGTGTGATGATGTCAGGCATGGGAGCACCAAGATTGGAACCTGGGCAGAGTTCTAAAAGGAGTTCAGAGAACAATTTTACCCAGAGTATGCCGATGATGAGGCATGGGCAAAGTTGCACAGGTTGAGCCAGCAAGGGGACATAAGGGAGTATGCCCAGAAATTCTCTAAACTGATACTACCGATATTCGATCTAGGCGAGAAGGATGCATTCTTTGCTTTTTGGATAGGCTGAAGCCGTGGGTGAAGCATGAGCTGCAAAGGAGAGGAGTTCAAGACTTGGCTAAAGCATAACTACTGGCAAGGCCTTGATAGAGTTCAAGCCTCTGAACAAGTTCGAGTCTTCCAAGCCCAAGGGTAAGGGCAGGGATGATAGGGACTAGAAGAAGCAGTCTAAGGGGAAAGACCATGATCAAGAGTCCAAGGATGGAGATCGAGATCGTTCAACCAAGGATGGCGAGAGGAAGCCACCAGCAGGCAAGTGGAAAGCAAAGGGCTTGATGTTTGCGGATCTGATGGTTACAGGTTAGAAGGTGAGCGTACTGGTGGACACAGGTGCTTCACATCTTTTTATTTCAGGTGATGGAGTCTGAAAGCTCCGACTAAAGGTGCAGAAAGGGATTGGTACCATTAAAATGATGAACTCCAAGGAAGTTTTAGCCATTAAAGTAGCACGAGGAGTGGAGTTACAGCTTGGAGACTGGAAAGGCAAGGAGACCATTAAGGTAATACCCCTTGATGACTATGAGTTTGTGATTGGGTTGGATTTCCTTGTTTGGATTAACGCCCTCCTTGTGCCTTTTATCGATTGTGTTTGCATCTTGGATGCACGGTGCCAATGCCTAGTGCCATTGAGAAGAGGGTTTGGAGTTGGGTCGCGGGTGGCGTCAACCATCGAATTTGCTAAAGGGGTAAGCAGATAAGAAGACACCTTCTTGGCAGCCCTGAAATATGATGAGCCAAGGGAGAAGGAGATCGAGTCACCCTTAGAGGTGCTAAAGGTGCTGAAGACCTTTAGTGCTGTGATGCCCGTAAAGCTGCCTAGCAAGCTACCACCTAAGAGGGAGGTGGACCACAAGATCGAGTTGGTGTTCAAGGCCAAGCCACCAGCCAGAGCCCCTTACCGAATGTCTCCACTAGAGTTGGAGGAGTTAAGGAAGTAGCTCAAGGAGTTAGTTGATATTAGCTTCATCAGGCCATCGAAGACACCCTATGGTGCACTGGTTCTATTCCAGCGCAAGCATGATGGGTCATTGTAGCTGTGTATAGACTACCGGGCCTTGAACAAGCTGACCATCAAGAACAAGTACCCCATCCCACTCATTGCAGACTTGTTCGATCAACTTGGGAGTGCAAGGTGGTTCACCAAGCTGGATTTGAGGTCAGGCTACTATCAAGTCAGGATCGCAGAGGGAGATGAGCCAAAGATAGCATGTGTCACTTGGTATGGTTCGTATGAGTTCTTGGTGATGCCTTTCGGACTCACGAATTCCCCAGCAACACTCTGCACCCTTATGAACAAGGTACTTCAATCATTCCTTGATCGATTTGTTGTGGTTTATTTGGATGACATTGTGATCTACAGCCAAACTTTAGGAGAGCATGTAGACCACTTGAGACAAGTGTTTGAGGTGTTACGGGTGCACAAGCTGTTTGTCAAGAGGGAGAAGTGCTTATTCGCCCAGCAGGAGATCCCGTTCCTAGGCCACATAGTGGGAGGTGGCAGGATATGCATGGATGAAGGCAAGATACACGCCATCCTGGAGTGGCAACCGCCAACCAAGGTCACTGAGTGGAGATCATTCCTTGGGCTGGTTAACTACTACAGGCACTTCATCAAAGTTCACTCAGTAATAGCCACACAATTGACTGACTTGCTCAAGAAAAAGAGAGAATAGAAGTGGAGCGCAGGGTACTAGGAAGCCTTTAACAGGTTGAAACGGGCTGTGACTGAGGAGCCAGTCTTAGCCTTGCTAGACCATGCCAAGCCATATGAGATGAATACGGATGCATCAGACATTGCCATAGGGGGTGTTGATGCAGAAGGGACGTCCAGTCGCGTTTGAGAGCAGGAAGCTAAATGAGATTGAACGTAAGTACACGGTCCAAGAGAAAGAGATGACTGCAGTGGTGCACTGCTTGTGCACTTGGTGCCATTACCTATTGGGGTCTAGGTTTATGGTGAGGACGAACAATGTGGTGATGAGCTACTTCTAGACGCAAAAGAAGCTGTCCCCCAAGCAGGCGAGATGGTAAGATTTGCTTACAGAATTTGATTTCCAAATGGAGTACAAGCCAGGATGAGCGAACCTAGTGGCAGACGTCCTGAGCAAGAAGGCTAACCTTGCTGCCATTAGCCAACCAAAAGGGTCACTGGTGCCGTGCATCAAGGAGGGACTTGCGCATGATCCTACAGCCAAGGCTTTGATGGAGTACGCCTAGTAAGGTAAGACTAGGTGGTTTTAGTTGCAGGATGGTTTGTTGTACACCAGGGGCAGTAGACTGTTTGTGCCGTAGCACGGGAAGCTCCGCAAGGAAGTTTTGCAAGAATGTCATGATTCAAGGTGGGCTGAACACCCTGGAGTGAGCCGTACCTTGGCGCTGATCGAGGACTGGTACTACTGGCAGCAAATGAGGGACGATGTGGAGGCCTATGTGAAGACTTGTCTTGTGTCCCAATAGGACAAAGTGGAGCTCAAAAAACCAGGCGATCTCTTGGAGCCACTGCCAGTGCCATAGCGACCAGGGGAGAGTGTTTCTCTGGACTTTATAGTCGATCTACCCAAGACAGAGGGGTTTGGAAGATCATGGTAGCGGTGGACAGGTTTTCCAAGTACGAAATTTTCATTCCAGCAACTAAAGAGTGCCCAGCTGAGGAGGCAGCTCGATTGTTCCTGAAGAACATGGTTAAGTACTGGGGAGTGTCGAGGACCATTGTTAGTGATCGGGACGGGCAGTTGATGGGCAGGTTATGGACTGAGTTATTCAAGCTGTTAGGGTCAGACTTGAACTTTTCCACCAGCATGCATCCGCAGACCAATGGGCAGACAGAATGAGTGAATGGACTATTGGAGGTCTACCTCAGGCACTATGTGAGTGCCACACAAAGGGACTGGCCAAAGCTGCTAGATATTGCGTAGTTTTCCTACAACTTGCAAAGGAGCGAGGCAATGAACCAGAGCCCATTTGAGGTTGTGACAGGGCAACAACCACTAACACTCGGTTCGATTGCTGCAGGTTATACAGGGCCAAATCCAGCAGCATACAAGTTTGCCAAGGCAAGGCAGGAGCAAACTGACTTGGCCAAAGTTTGTCCACACAAGACGGCCAAGAGGTCGAAGAAGTGGGCAGACCAGAATAGGTGGGACGTGCAATTCCAGGTTGGAGACTTGGTGTTGGTAAAGGTGCATCCCATTGTCCGCCACAGAGGGCTGCACAAAGGCCTAGTCCGGAGGTATGAGGGACCTTTCCGAATATCAAGAGGGTAGGCAAGGTTGCCTACTCGCTGGATATGCCACCCAAGCTGAGGGTACACCCGGTGTTCCATGTGAGCATGCTCAAGTCGTTCCATGAGGATGAGGGAGATCTAGGACGGGCAGAGTCAAAGCGTGCACCATTGGGAGCAAGGGCCTCATATGAGAAGGAGGTCCATAGCATCATAGCTGATCGGGAGGTGAGACAGAAGAACTAAAAACCAAGACATGAGCACTTGGTGCATTGGAAAGGACTTCCAGATAGTGAGGCGAGTTGGGAACCAACAGGGGACTTATGGTAGTTCGGGGATGAGATCTAGCAGTACCATGCAGAAGACCCAATGAGGGCATTGCACAATCAGGTAGGGGAGAATGTCATGCCCTGGGCAAGCACGCCAGGCACATCAGGTAGACTAGCAGGCGAGCCAGAGGTTGAGGCCTGTAGACCAGGCGTACTTGTGGGTATCTATGCACAAAGCCTAGCAAACAAGCTCAGAACACCTGCCTGACTTGCAAGCCAGCCCGTGAGACCAAGGCCTGGCATACAAGCTACCCGCACCACATCCAGAAGGGCCCAAGGTGCTGGACACGCAAGGGAAGCTTCTGGAAACAGGCAGGAGCATCCTGGCAGATTTGGTTGACCTTGAAAATCAGGAGTTAGCATCCTGATTGATTGTAATCCCATGATTTTAGCCTTATGCCATTAAGTTGTAGCTGGAGCCTCAACTATAAATAGAGGGCTGCTCCACCCTCATTTATACACCATCAAACACTTCTGTTTCAGTGAATACAAGAGCATTTCTAGAATTTTATCTTCTTATCCTGTTTCTTTTTAACTTTCGTAATCAGCCCTTCCCATTGTTCCAGTGCCCGCACGCTTGTGTTTTAGGCTGACTTAGGCACAAAGGAGGAGATTCCAAGCCTAAGGCTGTACGGATTCTAGTCTAAGGTCGAAGCCCGTGACACCTGTGTGCTGTCAATCCTACTGCCATAACCCTTGATTTAGTTCGATCTTAGACTGGGAATGAAGTCCATATGCCTAAGCCAACCGACGAAACGAGCGGACGAGCAGGCACTACGCTGGCCAGAGAGGCGAGATGCGCAAGCTGTGGATCGATAGGGTGGTCGGTGGGTTTAGGCACATCTTCATATTTCTACCATGCCAATGCCATTTTTCTAGCTTGTAAATTCATACAATGGTCCCTTAAGCCTTCATGTGAAGTTTCATGGCAAGATGACTCTTTTTCTATTTCACTACTTTTGATACTTTTTACGGTTCAAGATTTTTTTAAAATTTTTCTAGAAGGCATTTTGGCCCCAAACTTGGCAAATGTGATCCTTTTATTTTTGTTGGCATGCACAAAAAAATTCAGCTAAAAATTCGAAGTGTACAAGATTTTGTGACAATTTGAAAAAAGGGTCCCCATTTCAAACACTTTAATGGCTACTGGCAGTAAACTTGTAAAATCTCAAATGCTCTTTAAGGGGGTGTGAGTTCTCGAGGATTGATGAGGGATAGAGGGCCAATATAAGGGCCAAGCACCAGCACCCAACACACATCATGTGCGCACACCCCCCTCGCCCCCTAATTATCGGAACCCCAATGCCGCCGGTCAGGTTCTCCGGTGATGCTTCGACGAGGTGCCCCAGGTGAAAAAAAATGTGGCACCAGTGCATACTCGAGCCCAGCATGTGCACCCGTAACCATCGATCTGGTGCAATCTTACACTGGGAATGAACTCCATATGCTTAGACTGGGAATGAACTCCGTATGCCTAAGTCAACCCACAAAATGAGCGTGCGGGCACTCAGCCAGCCAGAGGGGTAGGATGCACAAGTCGGGGATCGATCGAGTCCCCCCCTATGTGCTATCGATCCTGCTACCACAACCTTTGGTCTGATCCAATCTTAGAATGGGAATGAACTCTGTATGCCTAAGCCAACTGACAAAACAAGCGGGCGACCGGGCACTGTGCCGGCCAAAGAGGCGGGATGCGCAAGCCATGGATCGATAGGGTGGTAGGTGGGTTTAGGCACATCTTCATATTTTTGCCGTGCCAATGCCATTAAGTTGTAGCTGGAGCCTCAACTATAAATAGAGAGCTGCTCCACCCTCATTTGTACACCATCAAACACTTCTGTTTCAGTGAACACAAAAGCATTTCCAGAATTTTATCTTCTTATCCTGTTTCTCTTTAACTTGCGTAATCAGCCCTTCCCATAGTTCTAGTGCCCTCACGCTTGTGTTTTAGGCTGACTTAGGCACAAAGGAGGAGATTCCAAGCCTAAAGCTGTACGGATTCTGAGTCTAAGGTCAGAGCCCGTGACACCTACGTGCTGCCAATCCTACTGCCATAACCCTCGATCCGGTCTGATCTTAGACTGGGAATGAACTCCGTATGCCTAATCCAACTGACAAAACGAGCAGGCGGACGGGCACTACGCCGGCTAGAGAGGTGGGATGCGCAAGCCGTGGATCGATAGAGTGGTAGGTGGGTTTAGGCACATCCTCATATTTCTACCATGCCAAAGCCATTTTTATGGCTTTTAAATTCATACAATGGTCCCTTAAGCCTTCATGTGAAGTTTCATGGCAAGACGACTCGTTCTCTATTTTTCGTGATTTTTGAAACTTTTTACGGTTCGGGATTTTTTTAAAATTTTTTTAGAATGAGTTTTGGCCCCAAACTTGGCAGACGTGATCCTTGTATTTTTATTGGCATGCACAAAACAATTTAGCTAAAAACTCAAAGTGTACAGGATTTTGTGACTATTTGAAAAATGTGTCCCCATTTTGAGACACTTTAATGACTACTGGCAGCAAACCTGTAAAATCTCAAAGGCTCTTTAAGGGGGTGTGAGTTCTCAAGGTTTGATGAGGGATAGGGGCCCAATATAAGGGCCAAGTACCAGCACCCATCGCATATCATGTACGCACACCCCCCGCCCCCCAATCGTCAGAACCCTAATGCCGTCGGTCAGGTTCTCCGATGATGCTCCGATGATGGTGCCCCGGGTGAAAAAAAAAATGTGGCACCAGCACATGCCCGAGCCTAGCATGTGCACCCACAACCCTCGGTCCAATCTGATCTTACACTAGGAATGAACTCTGTATGCTTAGACTGGGAATAAACTCCGTATGCCTAAGTCAACACACGAAACAAGCGTACGGGCGCTCAACCGGCCAAAGGGGCAGGATGCATAAGTCGGGGATCGATCAGGTCTACCCCTGTGTGCTGCTGATCCTACTGTTGCAACCCTCGATCCGGTCTAATCTTAGACTGGGAATGAACTCTGTATGCCTAAGCCAACCGACGAAATGAGCAGACGGGCGAGCATTACGTCGGCCAGAGGGGCGGGATGCGCAAGCCGTGGATCGATAGGGTGGTAGGTGGGTTTAGGCACATCTTCATATTTTTGCCGTGCCAATGCCATTTTTATGGCTTGTGAATTCATACAATGGTCCCTTAAGCCTTCATGTGAAGTTTCATGGCAAGACGACTCGTTTTCTATTTTTCATGATTTTTAAAACTTTTTAGGGTTCGAGATTTGTTTAAAATCTTTTCAGAAGGAGTTTTGGCCCCAAACTTGGTAGATGTGATCCTTGTATTTTGTTGGCGTGCATAAAAAATTCAGCCAAAAACTTGAAGTGTACAGGGTTTTGTGACCATTTGAAAAAAGTGTCCCCATTTCAGACACTTTAATGGCTACTGGTAGCAAACCTGTAAAATCTCAGATGCTCTTTAAGGGGGTGTGAGTTCTTGAGGTTTGATGAGGGATAGGGGGCCAATATAAGGGCCAAGTACCAGCACCCACCGCACATCATGTGCGCACACCCCCCCGGCCCCCCCAATCACCGTAACCCCAATGCCGTCGGTTAGGTTCTCCGACGATGCTCCAGCGATGGTGCTCGGGCAAAAAAAAATTACGGCACCCGCACATGCCTAAGCCTAGCATGTGCACCCGTAACCCTCGGTCTGGTCCTATCTTACACTGGGAATGAACTCTGTATGCTTAGACTGGGAATGAACTCCGTATGCCTAAGTCAACCTATGAAACGAGCGTACGGGCGCTCAGCCGACCAGAGGGGTAGGATGCGTAAGTCGAGGATAGGCTGGGTCTCCCCCTACGTGCTGCCAATCCTACTACCCCAACCCTCGGTCTGGTCTAATCTTAGACTGGGAATTAACTCCGTATGCCTAAGCCAACCGACGAAACGAGCGAGCGGGCGGGCACTACATCGGCCAGAGAGGCGGGATGCGCAAGCCAGGGATCGATAGGGTGGTAGGTGGGTTTAGGCACATCTTCATATTTCTGCCACGCCAATGCCATTTTTATGGCTTGTAAATTCATACAATGGTCCCTTAAGCCTCCGTGTGAAGTTTCATGGCAAGACGACTCGTTTTCTATTTTTCACAATTTTCAAAACTTTTTAAGGTTCAGGATTTTTTTATAATTTTTTTAGAAGGAGTTTTGGCCCCAAACATGGTCGACATGATCCTTGTATTTTTGTTGGCATGCATAAAAAAATTCAGCTGAAAACTCGAAGTGTACAGGATTTTGTGACCATTTGAAAAAGGTGTCCCCATTTCAGACACTTTAATGGCTACTGGCAGTAAACCTGTAAAATCTCAAATGCTCTTTAAGGGGGTGTGAGTTCTCGAGGTTTGATGAGGGATAAGGGGCAAATGAAAGGGCCAAGTACCAGCACCCATCGCACATCAGGTGCACACAGCCCCCGCCCCCCCAATCGTCGGAACCCTAATGCCGTCGGTCAGGTTCTCCGATGATGCTCCAACGATGGTGCCCCGGACGAAAAAAAATGTGGCACCAGCACATGCCCAAGCCTAGAATGTGCACCTGCAACCCTCAGTCCAATCTGATCTTACACTAGGAATGAACTCCGTATGCTTAGACTAGGAATGAACTTCGTATGCCTAAGTCAACCCACGAAATGAGCGTGCGGGCGCTCAGCCGGCCAGAGGGGCAAGATGTGCAAGCCAGGGATTGGCCGGGTCCCTGCCTACGTGCTACTGATCCTACTACCGTAACCCTCAGTCCGGTCTAATCTTAGACTGGGAATGAACTCCCTATGCCTAAGCCAACCGACAAAATGAGCGGGCAGGCGGGCACTACACCGGGCAAAAAGGCGGGATGTGCAAGCTGTGGATCGATAGGGTGGTAGGTGGGTTTAGGCACATTTTCATATTTTTGCCATACCAATGCCATTTTTATGGCTTGTAAATTCATACAATGGTCCCTTAAGCCTTTATGTGAAGTTTCATGGCAAGACGACTCGTTTTCTATTTTTCACGATTTTTGAAACTTTTTACTGTTCGAGATTTTTTAAAAATTTTTTCAGAAGGTGTTTTGGCCCCAAACTTGGTAGACGTGATCCTTGTAATTTTTTTGGCATGCACAAAAAAATTCAGCTAAAAAATTGAAGTTTACAGGATTTTGTGACCATTTGAAAAAAGAGTCCCCAAGGGGGTGTGAGTTCTCGAGGTTTGATGAAGGATAAGGGGCCAATATAAGGGCCAAGTACCAGCACCCATCGTACATCATGTGCGCACACCTGCCCCGCACCCCCTATCGTCGAAACCCCAATACTGTAAGTCAGGTTCTTTGACGATGCTCCAGTGATGGTGCCCCGAGTGAAAAAAAAATATGGCACCAGCACATGCTCGAGCCCAGCATGTGCACCCGCAACCCTCGGTCTGGTCCGATCTTACACTGGAAATTAACTCCGTATGCTTAGACTGGAAATTAACTCCGTATGCCTAGGTCAACCCATGAAACGAGCGTGCAGGTGCTCTGTCGGCCAGAAGGGCATGATGCGTAAGCCGGGGATCAATCGGGTCCCCCCTACGTGCTGCCAATCCTATTGTGGCAACCGTCGATCCGGTCCAATCTTACACTGGGAATGAACTCCGAATGCCTAAGCCAACCAATGAAACGAGCACCAGCCAGCCAGGTTCTTCGGCGATGCTCTGACAATGGTCCCCCGAGTGAAAACAAATACGACACCAGTACATGCCCGTGCCCCGCATGTGCACCCCTAACCCTCGGTCCGGTCTGATCTTACACTGGGAATGAACTCCATATGCTTAGACTAGGAATGAACTCTGTATGCCTAAGTCAACCCATGAAACAAGTGTGCGTGCACTCAGTCGGCCAAAAGGGCGGGATGCATAAGCCGGGGATTGGTCGGGTCCCTTCCTGCATGCTACCGTAACCCTCAGTCCAGTCTAATCTTTGACTGGGAATGAACTCCGTATGCCTAAGCCAACCGACAAAACGACCGGGCGGGCGGGCTCTTTGCCGGCCAGAGAGGCGGGATGCGCAAGCCGTGGATCGATAGGGTGGTAGGTGGGTTTAGGCACATCTTCATATTTCTGCCTTGTCAATGCCATTTTTATGGCTTGTAAATTCATACAACGATCCCTTAAGCCTTCATGTGAAGTTTCATGGCCAGACGACTCGTTTTTTATTTTTCACAATTTTTAAAACTTTTTACGGTTCAGTTTTTTTTTTAAATTTTTCAGATGGAGTTTTGGCCCAACACTTCGTAGATGTGATCCTTGTATTTTTTTTGGCTTGCATAAAAAAATTCAGCTAAAAACTCAAAGTGTACAGGATTTTGTGACCATTTGAAAAAAGTGTCCCCATTTCAGACACTTTAATGGCTACTGGCAGCAAACCTGTAAAATCTCAAATGGTCTTTAAGAGGGTGTGAGTTCTAGAGGTTTGATGAGGGATAGGGGGCCAATATAAGGGCCAAGTACCAGCACCCATCACACATCATATGTGCACACCGCCCCCGCCCCCCCAATCGCAGGAAACCCATTGTCGTCAGCCAGGTTCTCCGACGATGGTGCCCGAGCGAAAAAAAATGTGGCATCAGCACATGCTCGAGCCCAGCTTGTGCACCCACAACCCTCGGTCCGGTCCGATCTTACCTGCACCGATCGTACATCATGTGCGCACACCCCTCCGCCCCCCAATCATCGGAACCCCAATGCCACCGGTCAGGTTCTTCGACGATGGTGCCCTGGGCAAAAAAAAATGCCACACCAGCACATGCCTGAGCCTAGCATGTGCACCCGCAACCCTTGGATCGGTTCGATCTTACATTGGGAATGAATTGCGTATGCTTAGATAGGGAATGAACATCGTATGCCTAAGTCAACCCACGAAACGAGTGTGCGGGTGCTCCGTCGGCCAGAGGGGCCGGATACACAAGTCGAGGATCGACTGGGTCCCCCCTACGTGCTGTCGATCTGCTACCACAACCCTCAGTCTGGTCCAATCTTAGACCGAGAATGAACTCCGTATGCCTAAGCCAATCGACGAAACGAGGGGGCGGGCGGGCACTACATCGACCAGAAAGGCGGGATGCGCAGGCCATGGATCGATAGGGTGGTAGGTGGGTTTAGGCACATCTTCATATTTTTGCCGTGCCAATGCCATTTTTATGGCTTGTAAATTCGTACAATGGTCCCTTAAGCCTTCATGTGAAGTTTCATGGCAAGATGACTCGTTTTCTATTTTTCACGATTTTCCAAGCTTTTTACGGTTTGGGATTTTTGAAAAATTTTTTCAGAAGGAGTTTTCTCCCCACACTTGGTAGACGTGATCCTTGTATTTTTTTTGGCATGCACAAAAAAATTCAGCTTAAAACTCGAAGTGTACAGGATTTTGTGACCATTTGAAAAAAGAGTCCCCATTTCAGACACTTGAATGGCTACTGGCAGCAAACCTGTAAAATCTCAAATGCTCTTTAAGGTGGTGTGAGTTCTCGAGGTTTAATGAGGGATAAAGGGCCAATATAAGGGCCAAGTACCAGCACCCATTGCACATCATGTGCGTACACACCCCCCCGCACCCTCTATCGCTGGACCCTCAATACTGCCGGTCAGGTTCTCCAGCGATGGTGCCCCGAGTGAAAAAAAAATGCTGCACCAACACTAGCCCGAGCCCAGCATGTGCACCCGTAACCCTCGGTCTGATTCGATCTTACACTGGGAATGAACTCCATATGCTTAGACTGGGAATGAACTCCATATGCCTAAGTCAACCCATGAAACGAGCGTGCAAGTGCTCAGTCCACCCCAACGTGTTGCCGATCTTACTGTCACAACCCTCGATCGGGTCCAATCTTAGACTGGGAATGAACACCGTATGCCTAAGCCAACCGACGAAACGAGCGGGCGGGGGGGCACTACGTCGGCTAGAGAGGCGGGATGTGCAAGCCGTGGATTGATAGGGTGGTAGATGGATTTAGGCACATCTTCATATTTTTGCCGTGCCAATGCCATTTTTATGGCTTGTAAATTCATACAATGGTCCCTTAAGCCTTCATGTGAAGTTTCATAGCAAGATGACTCTTTTTCTATTTCACTATTTTTGATACTTTTTACGGTTCGAGATTTTTTTAAAATTTTTCCATAAGGCATTTTGGCCCCAAACTTGGCAAACATGATCCTTTTATTTTTGTTGGCATGCACAAAAAAATTCAGCTAAAAACTTGAAGTGTACAAGATTTTGTGACCATTTGAAAAAAGTGTCCCCATTCCAAACACTTTAATGGCTACTGGTAGCAAACCTGTAAAATGTCAAATGCTCTTTAAGGGGGTGTGAGTTCTCAAGGTTTGATGAGGGATAGGGGGCCAATATAAGGGCCAAGTACCAGCGCCCATCGCACATCATGTGCGTACACCCCCCCGCACCCCAATCGGCGGAACCATAATGCCGCCGATCAGGTTCTCTGGTGATGCTCCGGTGATGGTGCCCCAGGCGAAAAAAAAATGTGGCACCAGCACATGCCCAAGCCCAGCATGTGCACCCGCAACCCTTCGTCTGGTCCGATCTTACTCTGGGAATGAACTCGGTATGCTTAGACTAGGAATGAACTCCGTATGCCTAAGTCAACCCACGAAACGAGCGTGTGGGCGCTCAGCCGGCCAAGGTGGCAGAATGCACAAGCCGGGGATCGGTCGGGTCCACCCTGCATGCTATTGATCCTGCTATCACAACCCTCGGTTCGGTCCATCTTAGACTGGGAATGAACTCCGTATGCCTAAGCCAACCGACAAAACGAGCGGGCGAGCGGGCACTACGTTGGCCAGAGAGGTGGGATGCGCAAGCCGTGGATCGATAGGGTGGTGGGTGGGTTTAGGCACATCTTCATATTTTTGCCTTGCCAATACCATTTTTATGGCTTGTAAATTCATACAATGGTCCCTTAGGCCTTCACGTGATGTTTCAAGGCAAGACGACTCGTTTTCTATTTTTCATGATTTTTGAAACTTTTTCCGGTTTGGGATTTTTTTTAAATTTTTTCAGAAGGAGTTTTGGCCCCAAACTGGTAGACATGATCCCAGTACTTTTTTTGGCATGCACAAAAAAATTCACTAAAAAACTCGAACAGTACAGGATTTTGTGACCATTTGAAAATTGTGTCCCCATTCAGACACTTTAATGGATACTGGCAGCAAACCTGTAAAATCTCAAATGCTCTTTAAGGGGGTGTGACTTTTGGAGGATTGATGAGGGATAGGGGGCCAATATAAGGGCCAAGTACCAGCACCCATCACACATCATGTGCGCACACCCCTCCATTCATCGAAACCCCAATGCCGCCGGTCAGGTGCTCCGGTGATGCTCCGGAGATGGTGCCCCTGGCAAAAAAAAATGCCGCACCAACACATGCTCGAGCCCAGCATGTGCACCCGGAACCCTCGATCCGGTTTGATCTTACACTGGGAATGAATTTCGTATGCCTAAGTCAACCCACAAAATGAGCGTGCGGCGCTCAATCGGCCAGAGGGGCAGGATGGACAACTCGGGGATCGATGGGGTCCCCCCTGCGTGCTGTCGATCCTGCTACTGCAACCCTCAGTCTGGTCTGATCTTAGATTGGGAATGAACTCCGTATGCCTAAGCCAACCGATGAAACGAGGGGGTGGGTACGCCGGCCAGAGAGGCGGGATGCGCAAGCCCTGGATCGATATGGTGGTAGGTGGGTTTAGGCACATCTTCATATTTTTGCCATGCCAATGCCATTTTTATGGCTTGTAAATTCATACAACGGTCCCTTAAGGCTTCACGTGAAGTTGCATGGAAAGACGACTCGTTTTCTCTTTTTCACGATTTCAAAACTTTTTATGGTTTGGGATTTTTGTAAAATTTTTTCAGAAGGGGTTTTAGTTAAAAACTTGGTAGACGTGATCCTTGTATTTTTGTTGGCATGCACAAAAAATTCAGCAAAAAACTCGAAGTGTACAACATTTTGTGACCATTTGAAAAAAGTATCCCCATTTCAGACCCTTTAATGGTTACTGGCAGCAAACCTGTAAAATCTCAAATGCTTTTTAAGGGGGTGTGAGTTCTCGACATTTGATGAGGGATAGAGGGCCAATATAAGGGCCAAGTACCAGTACCCATCACACATCATGTGTGCACACCGCCGCCGCCCCCCAATCATAGGAACCCTAATGCCACCGGTCAGGTTCTTTGGCGATGCTCCGGTAATGGTGCCCAGAGCGAAAAAAAAATGTGGCACCAGCACATGCTCGAGCCCAACTTGTGCACCCGCAACCCTCGGTCCGATCCGATCTTACACTGGGAATGAACTCCATATGCTGAGACTGGGAATGAACTCCGTATGTCTAAGTCAACCCACGAAACGAGTGTGCAAGCGCTCAGCCGGCCAGAGGGGCAGGATGCACAAGCTGAGGATTGGCCGGGTCCCCCCTGCGTGCTGTCGATCCTGCTGTCGCAACCCTCGGTCCGGTCTGATCTTAGACTTTGAATGAACTCCATATGCCTAAGCCAACCGATGAAACGAGCGAGCGGGCAGGCACTACGTCGGCCAGAGAGGCGAGATGCGCAAGCCGTGGATCGATAGGGTGGTAGGTGGGTTTAGGCACATCTTCATATTTTTGCCATGCCGGTGCCATTTTTATGAGTTGTAAATTCATACAATGGTCCGTTAAGCCTTCATGTGAAGTTTCATGGCAAGATGACTCGTTTTCTATTTTTCATGATTTTTAAAACTTTTTATGGTTCAAGATTTTTTTAAAATTCTTTCAGATGGAGTTTTAGCCCCAAACTTGGTAGATGAGATCCTTGTATTTTTGTTGGCATGCACAAAAAAATTCAGCTAAAAACTCGAAGTGTACAAGGTTTTGTGACCATTTGAAAAAAGTATCCCCATTTCAGACACTTTAATGGCTACTGGCAGCAAACCTGCAAAATCTCAAATGCTCTTTAAGGGGGTGTGAGTTCTCAACATTTGATGAGGGATAGGGGGCTAATATAAGGGCCAAGTACCAGCACCCATCGCACATCATGTGCACACACCCGCCACCCCTCCTATCGTCGGAACCCCAATGTCGTCGGTCAGGTTCTCCAATGATGGTGCCCCGGGCGAAAAAAAATGCGGCACCAGCACATGCCCTAGCCCAGCATGTGCACCCGTAACCCCCGGTCTGGCTCGGTCTGGCTCGATCTTACACTGGGAATGAACACCATATGCTTAGACTGGGAATAAACTCCGTATGCCAAACTCAACCCACGAAATTAGCGTGCGGGAGCTCAACCGACCAGAGGGGTAGATGCGAAAGCCGGGGATCGGCTGGGTCCCACCCTATGTACTGTCGATCCTGCTACTGCAACCCTCAGTCCAGTCTGATCTTAGACTAGGAAGGAACTCTGTATGCCTAAGCCAAACGACGAAATGAGCGGGCGGGCAGGCACTACACCGACCAGAGAGGCGGGATGCGCAAGCCGTGGATCGATAGGGTGGTAGGTGGGTTTAGGCACATCTTCATATTTCTACCATGCCAATACCATTTTTATGGCTTGTAAATCCATGCATTGGTCCCTTAAGCCTTCATGTGAGGTTTCATGGCAAGATGACTCGTTTTCTATTTTTTACGATTTTCAAAACTTTTTACGGTTTGGGATTTTTTTAAAATTTTTTCGGAAGGAGTTTTGGCCCTAAACTTGGTAAACGTGATCCTTGTATTTTTTTTGGCATGCACAAAACAATTCAGCTAAAAACTCGAGGTGTATAGGATTTTGTGAGCATTTGAAAAAAGTATCCCCATTTCAGACACTTTATTGGCTGCTGGCAGTAAACTTGTAAAATCTCAAATGCTCTTTAAGGGGGTGTGAGTTCTCAAGGTTTGATGAGGGATAGGGGGCCAATAGAAGGGCAAGTACCAGTACCCATCGCACATCATGTGCGCACACCCCCCCGCCCCCCCAATCACCGAAACCGCAATGCTCAGGCAATGGTGCCCTGGGCGAAAAAAAATGCGGCACCAGCACATGCTCGAGCCCAGCATGTACATCCATATGCTTGGACTGAGAATAAACTCCACAAGCCTAACTCAACGCACGAAATGAGCGTGCGGGTGCTTAGCCAGCCAGAGGGGTAGGATGTGCAAGCTGGGGATTGGTCGGGTCCCCCCTGTGTGTTGTCGATCCTGCTACTACAACCCTTGATCTAGATCGATCTTAGACTGGGAATGAACTCCGTATGCCTAAGCCAACTGACGAAACAAGCGGGCAGGCGAAAACTATGTCGGTTGGAGAGGCGGGATGCGCAAGCCGTGGATCGATAGGGTGGTAGGTGGGTTTTGGCACATCTTCATATTTCTACCGTGCCAATACCATTTTTATGGCTTGTAAATTCATACAATGGTCCCTTAATCCTTCATGTGAAGTTTCATGGCAAGATGACTCATTTTCTATTTTTCATGATTTTTGAACCTTTTTACGGTTCGGGATTTTTTTAAAATTTTTTTAGAAGGAGTTTTGGCCCCAAACTTGGTAGACATGATCCTTATATTTTTGTTGGCATGCAAAAAAAATATTCAGCTAAAAACTCGAAGTGTGCAGGATTTTGTGACTAATTGAAAAAAGTGTCCCCATTTCAGACACTTTAATGGCTACTGGCAGCAAACCGATAAAATCTCAAATTCTTTTTAAGGGGGTGTGAGTTCTCGAGGTTTGATGAGGGATAAGGGGCCAATATAAGGGCCAAGCACCAGCACCCATCGCACATCATGTGCGCACACCCCCCGCCCCCCAATCATCGAAACCCCAATGTCGTCGGTCAGGTTCTCCGACGATGCTTCGGTGATGGTGCCCCGGGCGAAAAAAAATGTGACACAAGCACATGCCCGAGCCTAGCATGTGCAGCCGCAACCCTCGGTCTAGTTTGATCTTACATTGGGAATGAACTCCTATGCCTAAGTCATCCCACGGAACGAACGTACGGGCGCTCAGTCGGCCAGAGGGGCAGGCTGCACAAGCCGGGGATCGGTCTAGTCCCCCCTATGTGCTGCTGATCCTGCTACCGCAACCCTCAGTCTGGTCCAATCTTAGACTGGGAATGAACTCCGTAAGCCTAAGCCAACTGACGAAACGAGCGGACGGGCGGCCACTACGCCAGCCAGAGAGGCGGGATGCGCAAGCCGTGGATGGATAGGGTGGTAGGTGGGTTTAGGCACATCTTCATATTTCTGCCATGCCAATGCCATTTTTATGACTTGTAAATTCATACAATGGTCCCTTAAGCCTTCATGTGAAGTTTCATGGCAAGACGACTCGTTTTCTATTTTTCATGATTTTTGAAACTTTTTACGGTTCGAGATTTTTTTAAAATTTTTTCAGAAGGAGTTTTGGCCCCACACTTGGTAGACGTGATCCTTGTATTTTCGTTGGCATGGAAAAAAAATTCAGTTAAAAAGTCGAAGTGTACAGGATTTTGTGACCATTTGAAAAAAGTGTCCCCATTTCAGACACTTTAATGGCTACTGGCAGCAAACCTGTAAAATCTCAAATGCTCTTTAAGGGAGAATGAGTTCTCGAGGTTTGATGAGGGATAGGGGGCCATTATAATGGCCAAGTACCAACACCCATCGCACATCATGTGCGCACACCCCCTCGCCCCCCCAATCGCCAAAACTCCGTATGCTTAGACTGCGAATGAACTCCGCATGCCTAAGTCAACCCATGAAACGAGTGTGCTAGCGCTCAGCCAGGGATCGGTCAGATCCCCCCTATGTGCGGCGGATCCTACTACCACAACCCTCAGTCTGGTCCGATGTTAGACTGAGAATGAACTCGGTATGCCTAAGCCAACCGACGAAATGAGCTGGCAGGCGGGCACTATGTCGGCTAGAGAGGCGGGATGCGCAAGCCGTGGATCGATAGGGTGGTAGGTGTGTTTAGGCACATCTTCATATTTTTGCCATGCCAGTGCCATTTTTATGGCTTGTAAATTCATACAATGGTCCGTTAAGCCTTCATGTGAAGTTTCATGGCAAGAAGACTCGTTTTTTATTTTTCATGACTTTTAAAAATTTTAATGGTTTAGGATTTTTTTAAAATTTTTTTCGATGGAGTTTTAGCCCCAAACTTGGTAGACGAGATCCTTGCATTTTTGTTGGCATGCACAAAAAAATTCAGCTAAAAACTCGAAGTGTACAGGATTTTGTGACCATTTGAAAAAAGTGTCCCCATTTCAGACACTTGAATGGCTACTGGCAGTAAACCTGTGAAATCTCAAATGCTCTTTAAGGGGTGTGAGTTCTTGAGGTTTGATGAGGGATAGGGGGCCAATATAATGGCGTACCAGCACCCATCGCACATCATGTGCGCACACCCCTCCGCCCCCCCAATCATAGGAACCCTAATGCCGTCGGTCAGGTTCTTTGGCGATGCTCCGACGATGGTGCCCCGAGTGAAAAAAAATGTCACACCAGCACATGCCCAAGCCCAGCATGTGCAACAGCAACCCTCGGTCCGGTCTGATCTTACATTGCGAATGAACTCCGTATGCTTAGACTGGGAATGAACTCCGTATGCCTAAGTCGACCCACGAAACAAGCGTGTTGGCGCTCAATCAGGGATCAACTGGGTCCCCCCTACGTGCTGTCGATCCTGCTACTATAACCCTTGGTCTGGTCCAATCTTGGACTGGGAATGAACTTCGATGCCCAAGCCAACCGATGAAATGAGCGGTCGGGCGGGTGCTACGACGGCCAAAGAGGTAGGATGTACAAGCCGTGGATCGATAGGGTGGTAGGCGGGTTTAGGCACATCTTCATATTTATACCATGCCAATGCCATTTTTATGGCTTGTAAATTCATACAATGGTCCCTTAAGCCTTCATGTGAAGTTTCATGGCGAGACGACTCGTTTTCTATTTTTCATGATTTTCAAAACTTTTTATGGTTCAGGATTTTTTAAAACTTTTTTCAGCAGGAGTTTTGGCCCCAAACTTGGCAGACGTGATCCTTGTATTTTTCTTGGCATGCACAAAAAAATTCAGTTAAAAACTCAAAGTTTACAGGATTTTGTGACCTTTTGAAAAAAGTGTCCCTATTTAAGACACTTTAATGGCTACTGGCAGCAAACCTGTAAAATCTCAAATGCTCTTTAAGGGGTGTGAGTTCTCAAGGTTTGATGAGGGAGGGGGCCAATATAAGGGCCAAGTACCAGCACCCATCACACAACATGTACACACACCGCCTGCCCCCCAATCGCATGAAGCCCAATGCCGTCGGTCAGGTTCTTCGACGATGCTCCGGTGATTGTTCCCTAGGTGAAAAAAGAATACAGCACCAGCACATGCCCGAGCCCAGCATGTGCACCCGTAACCCTTGATCCGATCGGATCTTACACTCGGAATGAACTCCATATGCTTAGACTGGGAATGAACTCCGTATGCCTAAGTCAACCCATGAAACGAGCGTGTGGGCGCTCAGCCAGCCAGAGGGGCAGGATGCGCCAGCCGGGGATATGCCGGGTCCCCCCCTGCATGCTACCAATCCTGCTGCCACATCCCTCGATTCGGTCTGATCTTAGACTGGGAATGAACTCTGTATGCCTAAGCCAACCGACGAAACGAGCGGGCGGACGGGCACTACGCCAGCAAGAGGGGCGGGATGCGCAAGCCGCGGATCGGTAGGTGGTAGGTGGGTTTAGGCACATCTTCATATTTCTGTCGTGCCAATGCCATTTTTATGGCTTGTAAATTCATACAATGGTCCCTTAAGCCCTCATGTGAACTTTCATGGCAAGACGACTCATTTTGTATTTTTCACGATTTTCAAAACTTTTTACGGTTTGAGATTTTGTTAAAATTTTTCCAAAAGGAGTTTTGGCCCCACACTTGGTAGACGTGATCCTTGTATTTTTGTTGACATGCACAAAAAAGTTCAGCTAAAAACTCGAAGTGTACAGGATTTTGTGACCATTTGAAAAAAGTGTCCCCATTTCAGACACTTTAATGCCTACTGGCAGCAAACCTGTAAAATCTCAAATGCTCTTTAAGGGGGTGTGAGTTCTCGAGGTTTGATGAGGGATAGGGGGCCAATATAAGGGCCAATTACCAGCACCCATCGCACATCATGCGCGCACATCATGTGCGCACACCCTCCCGCCCCCCCAATCATCGTAACCCCAATGCCGTCGGTCAGATTCTCCGGCAATGGTGCCTCGAGCAAAAAAAAATGCCCTAGCCCAGCATGTGCACCTGTAACCCTAGGTCCGGTCCGATCTTACACTAGGAATGAACTCATTATGCTTAGACTGGGAATGAACTCCATTTGCCTAAGCCAGAGGGGTAGGATGCACAAGTCGAGGATCAACTGGGTCCCCCCTTCATCCTACCGATCCTACTACCACAACCCTCAGTCTGGTCTGATCTTAGACTGGGAATGAACTCTGTACGCCTAAGCGAACCGATGAAATGAGCAGACGGGCGAGCACTACTTCGGTTAGGTCCCCCCTACGTGCTACCGATCTTGCTGTGGCAACCTTTGGTTCGGTGCAATCTTAGACTGGGAATTAACTCTGTATGCCTAAGCCAACTGATGAAACAAGCAGGCATGCGGGCACTACGTCGGCCAGAGAGGCAGAATGCGCAAGCCATGGATCGATAGGGTGGTAGGTGGATTTAGGCACATCTTCATATTTCTGCCATGCCAATGTCATTTTTATGGCCTGTAAATTCATACAATTGTCCCTTAAGCCTTCATGTGAAGTTACATGGCAAGACGACTCGTTTTCTATTTTTCACGATTTTTGAAACTTTTTACTGTTCGGGATTTTTTTAAAACTGTTTTAGAAGGAGTTTTCACCCCAAACTTGGTAGATGTGAGCTTTCTATTTTTGTTGGCATGCACAAAAAAATTCAGCTAAAAACTCGAAGTGTACAAGATTTTGTGACCATTTGAAAAAAGTGTCCCCATTTTAGACACTTTAATGCCTACTGGCAGCAAACCTGTAAAATCTCAAATGCTCTTTAAGGGGGTGTGAGTTCTCGAGGTTTGATGAGGGATAGGGGGCCAATATAAGAGCCAAGTACCAGCACCCATAACACATCATGTGCGCACACCCCCCGCCCCCCCAACCACCAGAACCCCAATGCCGCCGGTCAGGTTCTCTGGCGATGGTGCCCCGAGTGAAAAAAAATGCGGCACCAGCACATGCCCGAGCCCAGTATGTGCACCCGTAACCCTCGGTTCGGTCTGATCTTACACTGGGAATGAACTCCGTGTGCTTAGACTGGGAATGAACACCTATGCCTAAGCCAACCCATGAAACGAGCGTACGGGCGCTCAGTCGGCCAGAGGGGCAAGATGCGCAAGTCGGGGATCGACCGGTCCCCCGCTATGTACTATGGATCCTGCTGCCACAACCCTCAGTTTGGTCTGATCTTAGACTGGGAATGAACTCCGTATGCCTAAGCCAACCGATGAAACGAGCGGGCAGGCGCACGCTACGTCGGCCAGAGAGGCAGGATGCGCAAGTCATGGATCGATAGGGTGGTAGGCGGCTTTAGGCACATCTTCATATTTCTGATATGCCAATCCCATTTTTATGACTTTGTAAATTCATACAATGGTCCCTTAAGCCTTCATGTGAAGTTTCATGGCAAGACGACTCGTTTTCTATTTTTCACGATTTTGGAAACTTTTTAAGGATCGGGATTTTTTTAAAAATTTTTCAGAAAGAGTTCTGGTCCTAAACATTTTAGACGTGATCCTTGTATTTTTGTTGGCTTGCACAAAAAAATTCAGTTAAAAACTCGAAGTGTACAGGATTTTGTGACCATTTGAAAAAAATGTCCCCATTTCAGACACTTTAATGGGTACTGAAGCAAACCTGTAAAATCTCAAATGCTCTTTAAGGGGGTGTGAGTTCTCAAGGTTTGATGAGGGATAGGGGGCCAATATAAGGGCCAAGTAGCAGCACCCATCACACATCATGTGTGCACACCCCTTGCCCCCCCAATCGTCGGAACCCCAATGCCGTTGGTCAGGTTCTCTGGTGATGGTGCCCTGGGCGAAAAGAAATGCGGCACCAGCACATGCCTGAGCCTAGCATGTGCACCCGTAACCCTCGGTCTGGTCCAATCTTACACTGGAAATGAACTCTATATGCTTAGACTGGGAATGAACTCCGTATGCCTAAGTCAACCCACGAAACGAGCGTGCGGGCGCTCAGCCGGCCAGAGGGGCTAGATGCGCAAGCAGGGGATCGACCAGGTCCCCCCCTGCATTCTGCCAATACTGCTACTGCAACCTTCATTCCAGTCTGATCTTAGACTGGGAATGAACTCCATATGCCTAAGCCAACCGACGAAACGAGCGGGCGAGCGGGCACTATGCCGGCCAGAGAGGTGGGATGCGCAAGCTCTGGATCAATAAGGTGGTAGGTGGGTTTAGGCACATCTTCATATTTCTACGATGCCAATGCCATTTTTATGGCTTGTAAATTCATACAATGGTCCCTTAAGCCTTCATGTGAAGTTTCATGGCAAGACCAGTCGTTTTCTATTTTTCATGATTTTTGAAACTTTTTACGGTTTAGGATTTTTTTTAAATTTTTTCAAAAGGAGTTTTGGCCCCACACTTGGTAGACGTGATCCTTGTATTTTTATCGGCATGCACAAAAAAATTCAGCTAAAAACTCGAAGTGTACAAGATTTTGTGACCATTTGAAAAAAGTGTCCCCATTTCAGACACATTAATGGCTACTGGCAGCAAACCTGTAAAATCTCAAATGCTCTTTAAGGGGGTGTGACTTCTCAAGATTTGATGAGGGATAGGGGCCCAATATAAGGGCCAAGTACCAGCACCCATCGCACATCATGTGCGTACACCCCGCCCGCCCCACCAATCGTTCAAACCCCAATGTCGTCGGTTATGTTCTTCGACGATGGTGCGTCGGGTGAAAAAAAATGCGGCACCAACACATGCTCAAGCCCAGCATGTGCACCCGTAACCCTTGGTCCAGTTCAATTTTACACTGGGAATGAACTCCGTATGCCTAAGTCAACCCACAAAACGAGCGTGCGGGAGCTCAGCCGGCCAGAGGGGTAGGATGCACAAGCCGAGAATAGGCCACATCCCCCCCTGCATGCTATCGATTCTGCTGTTGCAACCCTTGGTTTGGTCTGATCTTAGACTGGGAATGAACTCCGTATGCCTATACCAATCGATGAAACGAGCGGCCGAGCGGGCACTATGCCGACTAGAGAGGCGGGATGCGTATGTCGTGGATCGATAGGGTGGTAGGTGGGTTTAGGCATATCTTCATATTTTTGCTGTGCCAATGCCTTTTTTATGGCTTGTAAATTCATACAATGGTCCCTTAAGCCTTCATGTGAAGTTTCATGGCAAGACGACTCGTTTTTTATTTTTCATGATTTTTGAAACTTTTTACGGTTCGATATTTTTTTTAAATTTTTTCAGAAGGAGTTTTGGCCCCACACTTGGCAGATGTGATCCCTGTATTTTGTTTGCATGCATAAAAAAATTCAGCTAAAAAATCGAAGTGTACAGGATTTTGTGACCAGTTGAAAAAAGTGTCCCCATTTCAAACACTTTAATGGCTACTGGCAGCAAACCTGTAAAATCTCAAATGCTCTTTAAGGGGGTGTGAGTTCTAGAGGTTTGATGAGGGATAGGGGGCCAATATAAGGGACAAGTACCAGCACCCATCATACATCATGTGCGCACACCCCTTGCCCCCCAATCATCGAAACCCCAATGCCACCGGTCAGGTTCTTCGACGATGGTGCCCCGGTCAAAAAAAAATGCCACACCAGAAATGCCCGAGCCTAGCATGTGCACCTGCAACCCTCGGTTCGGTCTGATCTTGCACTGGGAATTAACTGCGTATGCTTAGACTGGGAATGAGCTCCGTATGCCTAAGTCAACCCACGGAATGAACGTACGGGCGCTCAGCCGGCTAGAGGGGTAGCATGCACAAGTCGGGGATCCGTTGGGTCCCCCCCTACATGCTGCCGATCTACTACCACAACCCTCGGTTTGGTCCAATCTTAGACTGAGAATGAACTCCGTATGCCTAAGCCAACTGTCGAAACGAGCGGACGGGCAGGCACTACAACTACCAAAGAGACGGGGTGCGCAAGCCGTGGATCGATAGGATGGTAGGTGGGTTTAGGCACATCTTCATATTTCTACCATGCCAATGTCATTTTTATGGCTTGTAAATTCATACAATGGTCCCTTAAGCCTTCATGTGAAGTTTCATGGCAAGACCACTCGTTTTTTATTTTTCATGATTTTTGAAACTTTTTACGGTTCAGGATTTTTTTAAAATTTTTTCAGAAGGAGTTTTGGCCCCAAACTTGGTAGACGTGATCCTTGTATTTTTGTTGGCATGCACAAAAAAATTCAGCTAAAAACCCGAAGTGTATAGGATTTTGTGACCATTCGAAAAAAGTGTCCCCATTTCAGACAGTTTAATGGCTACTGGCAGCAAACTTGTAAAATCTCAAATGCTCTTTAAGGGGGTGTGAGTTCTCGAGGTTTGATGAGGGATAGGGGGCCAATATAAGGGCCAAGTACCAGCACCCATCGCACATGATGTGCACACACCCCCTGCCCCCAATCGCCAGAACCTTAATGCCGCCGGTCAGGTACTCTAGCGATGCTCCGGCGATGTGCCCCGGGTGAAAAAAAATGCGACACCAGCACATGCTTGAGCCTAGCATGTGCACAGGCAACCCTCAGTCCGGTCCGATCTTACACTGGGAATGAACTCCATATGCTTATACTGGGAATGAACTCCGTATGACTAAGTCAACCCACGAAACAAGCGTGCGAGCGCTCAGCCGGCCAGAGGGGTGGGATGCACAACCCGAGGATCGGTCGGGTCCCCCCCTACGTGCTGCCGATCCTGCTACCGTAACCCTCAGTTGGCCCAGTCTTAGATTGGGAATGAACTCCCTATGCCTAAGCCAACCGACAAAATGAGTGGGCGGGCAGGCACTGCGCTGGCCAGAGAGGCGAGAAGCGGAAGCTGTGGATCGATAGGGTGGTAGGTGGGTTTAGGCACATCTTCATATTTCTGCCATGACAATGCCATTTTTATGGCTTGTAAATTCATACAATGTTCCCTTAAGCCTTCATGTGAAGTTTCATGGCAAGACGACTCATTTTCTATTTTTCATGTTTTTTGAAACTTTTTACGGTTCGGGATTGTTTTAAAATTTTCTCAGAAGGAGTTTTGGCCCAAAACATGGTAGATGTGATCCTTGTATCTTTTTTTGGCATGCACAAAAAAATTCAGCTAAAAACTCGAAGTGTACAGGATTTTGTGACCATTTGAAAAAACTGTCCCCATTTCAAACACTTTAATGGCTACTGGCAGCAAACCTGTAAAATCTCAAATGCTCTTTAAGGGGGTGTGAGTTCTAGAGATTTGATGAGGGATAGGTGGCCAATATAAGGGCCAAGTCCCAGCACCCATCGCACATAATGTGCGCACACCCCCCGCCCCCCAATCACCGGAACCCCAATACCGCCGGTCAGGTTCTCTGGCGATGCTCCAGCGATGGTGCCCCAAGCGAAAAAAAAACCAGCACATGCTCGAGCCCAGCAAGTGCACCCGCAACCCTCGGTCCGGTCCCATCTTACTCTGGGAATGAACTTTGCATGCTTAGAATGGGAATGAACTCCGTATGCCTAAGTCAACCCACGAAACGAGCATACGGGCGCTCAGCGGTGGCAAGATGCACAAGCTGGGGATTGACCGGGTCCCCCCTATGTGCTATCGATCCTGCTGCCACAACCTTCAGTTCGATCCGATCATAGACTGGGAATGAACTCTGTATGTCTAAGCTAACCGACGAAACGAGTGGGTGGGCGGGCACTACGCCGGCCAGAAAGGCGGGATAAGCAAGCCGTGGATCGATAGGGTGGTAGGCGGGTTTCGGCACATCTTCATATTTCTGCCATGCCAATGCCATTTTTATGGCTTGTAAATTCATACAATGGTCCCTTAAGCCTTCATGCGAAGTTTCATGGCAAGATGACTCGTTTTCTATTTTTCACGATTTTTGAAACTTTTTATGGTTCAAGATTTTTTTAATATCTCTTCAGAAGGAGTTTTTGCCCCACACTTTGTAGATGTAATCCTTGTATTTTTGTTCGCATGCACAAAAAAATTCAGCTAAAAAGTCGAAGTGTACTAGATTTTGTGACCTTTTGAAAAAAGTGTCCCCATTTCAGACACTTTAATGGCTACTGGCAACAAACCTGTAAAATCTCAAATGCTCTTTAAGGGGGTGTGTGTTCTCGACGTTTGAAGAGGGATAGGGGGCCAATATAAGGGCCAAGTACCAGCACCCATCGCATATCATGTGCGCACACCCCACTGCCCCCCAATCATCGGAACCCCAATGTCGTCGGTCAGGTTCTCCGGCGATGCCCCGACGATGGTGCCCCGGACAAAAAAATGCGGCACCAGCACTTGCCTGAGCCCAACATCTGCACCTACAACCCTCGGTCTGGTCCGTTCTTACACTGGGAATGAACTTCGTATGCTTAGACTGGGAATGAACTCGTATGCCTAAGTCAACCCACGAAACGAACGTGCGGGCGCTCAGCTGGCCAGAGGGGTAGGATTCGCAAGTCGGGGATCAGCCAGGTCCCCCCATGCGTGCTACTGATCCTACTACCATAACCCTCCATCCGGTCTGATCTTAGACTGGGAATGAACTCCATATGCCTAAGCCAACCGACGAAACGAGCGGGCGGGCTGGCACTGCACCGACCAGAGAGGCAGGATGCACAAGGCATGGATCGATAGGGTGGTAGGTGGGTTTAGGCACATCTTTATATTTCTGCCATGCCAATGCCATTTTTATGGCTTGTAAATTCATACAATGGTCCTTTAAGCCTTCATGCAAAGTTTCATGGCAAGACAACTCATTTTCTATTTTTCACGATTTTCAAAACTTTTTACGGTTTGCGATTTTTTTAAAATTTTTTCAGAAGGAGTTTTGGCCCCACACTTGGTAGACATGATCCTTGCACCCATCGCACATCATGTGACTTTTTGAGGTTTGATGAGGGATAGGGGGCCAATATAAGGGCCAAGTACCAGCACCCATCGCACATCATGTACGCACACCCCCCGCCCCCCCAATCGCTGGTACCCCAATGCCGCCGGTCAGGTTCTCCGACGATGCTTCAGCGTTGGTGGCCTGACCGAAAAAAAATGCGACACCAGCACATTTTCGAGCCCAGCATCTACACCCGCAACCCTCAGTCCGGTCCGATCTTACACTGGGAATTAACTTCGTATGCTTAGACTGGGAATGAACTCCGTATGCCTAAGTCAACCCATGAAACGAGCGTGCGGGCACTCAACCGGCCAGAGGGGCAGGATGCTGAAGTCGAGGATCGATCGGGTCCCCCCCTGCATGCTCTCGATCCTGCTACTGCAACCCTCGGTCTAGTCCAATCTTAGACTGGGAATGAACTCCGTATGCCTCAGCCAACCGATGAAACGAGCGGGCGGGCAGGCACTACGTCGGCCAGAGAGGCGGGATGCGCAAGCTGTGGATCGATAGGGTGGCAGGTGGGTTTAGGCACATCTTCATATTTCTGATATGCCAATGCCATTTTTATGGCTTGTAAATCATACAATGGTCCCTTAAGCCTTCATGTGAAGATTCATGGCAAGACGACTCGTTTTCTATTTTTCACGATTTTTGAAACTTTTTACAGTTTGAGATTTTTTTAATATTTTTTCAAAAGGAATTTTGGCACCAAACTAGGTAGACGTGATCCTTGTTTTTTTGTTGGCATGCACAAAAAAATTCAGCTAAAAACTCGAAGTGTACAGGATTTTGTGACCATTTGAAAAAGGTGTCCCCATTTCAGACACTTTAATTGCTACTGGTAGCAAACCTATAAAATCTCAAATGCTCTTTAAGGGGGTGTGAGTTCTCGAGGTTTGATGAGGGATAGGGGGCCAATATAAGGTCCAAGTACCCGCACGCATCGCACATCATGTGCACACACCCCTCCGCCCCTCAATCGTCAGAAGCCAAATGTCGCTGGTCAGGTTCCCCGACGATGCTCCGACGATGGTACCCCGAGCTAAAAAAAAATGTGGCACCAGCACATGGTCGAGCGCAGCATATGCACCCACGACCCTCAGTCTGGTCCGATCTTACACTGGGAATGAACTCCGTATGCCTAAGTCAACCCACGTAACGAGCGTGCGGGTGTTCAGCCGGCCAGAGCGGCAGGATGTGCAAGCAGAGGATCGGTCGGGTCCCCCCTTACGAGCTACTAATCCTACTACCGCAACACTCGATCCGATCTGATATTCGATTGGAATGAACTCCGTATGCATAAGCCAACCGATAAAACGAGCGGAAGGGCAAGCACTACACCGACCGAGAGGTGGGAAGCGCAAGCCGTGGATCGATAGGGTGGTAGGTGGGTTTAGGCACATCTTCATATTTTTGCCATGCCAATGCCATTTTTATGGCTTGTAAATTCATACAATGGTCCCTTAAGCCTTCATGTGAAGTTTGATGGCAAGACGACTCATTTTCTATTTTTCACGATTTTTGAAACTTTTTACGGTTCAAGATTTTTTTAAAATTTTTTCAAAAGGAGTTTTGGCCCCAAACTTGGTAAATGTGATCCTTGTATTTTTTTTGGCATGCCTAAAAAAATTCAGCTAAAAACTCGAAGTGTACAGGATTTTGTGATCATTTGAAAAAAGTGTCCCCATTTCAAACACTTTAACGGCTACTAGCAGGAAACCTGTAAAATCTCAAATGCTCTTTAAGGGGGTATGAATTCTTGAGGTTTGATGAGGGATAGGGGGCTGATATAAGGGCCAAGTACCAGCAGCCGTCGCACAACACGTGCGCACACCCCCCGGCCCTCCGATCGCTGGAACCCCAATGTCGTCGGTCAGGTTCTCTGGCGATGCTCCGACGATGGTGCCCCGGGCAAAACAAAATGTGGTGCCAGCACTTGCCCAAGCCTAGCACGTGCACCTATAACCCTCGGTCCGATCCGATCTTACACTGGGAATGAACTCCGTATGCTTAGACTGGGAATGAACTTCGTATGCCTAAGTCAACCCACGAAACGAACGTGCGGGCACTCAGCCGACCAGATGGGCAAGATGTGCAAGCCGAGGATCGACCGGGTCCCCCCCTGCGTGCTACCCATCTTGCTGCCGCAATCCTTGGTCTAATCCAATCATAGACTGGGAATGAACTCCGTATGCCTAAGCCAACCGACGAAACGAGCGAGCGGGCGGGCACTATGTCGCCCAGAGAGGCGGGATGCGCAAGCCATGGATCGATACGGTGGTAGGTGGGTTTAGGCACATCTTCTTATTTTTGCCGTGACAATGCCATTTTTATGGCTTTTAAATTCATACAATGGTCCCTTATGCCTTCATGTGAAGTTTCATGGGAAGACGACTCATTTTCTATTTTTCACGATTTTTGAAACTTTTTACGGTTTGAGATTTTTTTAAAATTTTTTCAGAAGGAGTTTTGGCCCCAAACTTGGTAGACGTGATCCTTGTATTTTTTTTGGCATGCACAAAAAAATTCAGCTAAAAATTCGAAGTGTACAGGATTTTGTGACCATTTCAAAAAAGTGTCCCCATTTCAGACACTTTAATTGCTACTGGCAGCAAACCTGTAAAATCTCAAATGCTCTTTAAGGGGGTGTGAGTTCTCGAGGTTTGATGAGGGATAGGGGGCCAATATAAGGGCCAAGTACCAGCACCCATCGCACATCATGTGCGCATACCCCGCCGCCCCCCAATCGTTAGAAGCCAAATGCCGCTGCTCAGGTTCTCTGACGATGCTCCAACGATGGTGCCCCAGGTAAAAAAAATATGTGGCACCAGCACATGGTCGAGCCCAGCATGTGCACCTGCAACCCTCGGTCCGGTCCGATCTTTCACTGGGAATGCACTCCATATGCCTAAGTCAACCCACGAAACGAGCGTGCGGGCGCTCAGCCGGCTAGAGGGCAGGATGCGCAAGCTAGGGATCGGTCGGGTCCCCCCCTGCATGCTGGCGATCCTATTGCCACAACCCTCGATTCGATATGATCTTAGACTGGGAATGAACTCTGTATGCCTAAGCCAACCGACGACACGAGCGGGCGGGCGGCTGCTATGCCGGCCAGAGAGGCGGGATGCGTAAGCCGTGGATCGATAGGGTGGTAGGTGGGTTTAGGCACATCTTCATATTTCTGCCATGCCAATGCCATTTTTATAGCTTTTAAATTCATACAATGGTCCCTTATGCCTTCATGTGAAGTTTCATGGCAAGACGACTCGTTTTCTACTTTTCACGATTTTTGAAACTTTTTACGATTTGAGATTTTTTTAAAATTTTTTTAGAAGGAGTTTTGGCCCCAAACTTGGTAGACGTGATCCTTGTATTTTTTTTTTGGCATGCACAAAAAATTTAGCTAAAAACTCGAAGTGTATAGGATTTTGTGATCATTTGAAAAAAGTTTCCCCATTTCAGACACTTTAATGGCTACTGGCAGCAAACCTATAAAATCTCAAATGCTCTTTAAGGGGGTGTGAGTTCTCAAGGTTTGATGAGGGATAGGGGGCCAATATAAGGGCCAAGTACCAGCACCCATCGCACATCAAGTGCGCACACCCCCCTGCCCCCTCAATCGCCGGAACCCCAATGCCACTGGTCAGTTTCTCTGACGATGCTCCAGCGATGTTTCCCCGAGCGAAAAAAAATTTGGCACCAACACATGCCCGAGCCCAGCATGTGCACCTAGAACCCTCGGTCCGGTCTGATCTTACTCTGGGAATGAACTCCGTATGCTTAGACTGGGAATGATCTTCGTATACCTAAGTCAACCCATGAAATGAGTGTGCAAGCGCTCAGTCAACCAGAGGGGCAGGATGCGTAAGCTGGGGTTCGACCGGGTCCCCCCTACGTGCTCGAATCCTACTATCGCAACCTTCGGTCTGGTCAGATCTTAGACTGGGAATGAACTCTGCATGCCTAAGCCAACCAACGAAACGAGCGGACGAACGGGCACTACGCTGGCCAGAAAGACGGGATGCGCAAGCCGTGGATCGATAGGGTGGTAGGTGGGTTTAGGCACATCTTCATATTTCTGCCATGCCAATGCCATTTTTATGGCTTGTAAATTCATACAATGGTCCCTTAAGCCTTCATGTGAAGTTTCATGGCAAGACGACTCGTTTTTTATTTTTCATGATTTTCGAAACTTTTTACGGTTCGAGATTTTTTAAAAATTTTTTCAGAAGGAGTTTTGGCCCCAAAGTTGGTAGACATGATCTTGTATTTTTTTGGCTTGCACAAAAAAATTGAGCTAAAAACTCGAAGTGTACAGGATTTTGTGACCATTTGAAAAAAGTGTCCCCATTTCAGACACTTTAATGGCTACTGGCAGTAAACCTGTAAAATCTCAAATGCTCTTTAAGCGAGTGTGAGTTCTCAAGGTTTGATAAGGGATAGAGGGCCAATATAAGGGCCAAGTACCAACACCCATGACAGATCATTTGTGCACACCCCCCCCCGCCCCCCAATCGTCAGAACCCCAATGCCGTCGATCAGGTTCTCCGACGATGCTCTGGTGATGGTGCCCCGAGTGAAAAAAAATGCAGCACGAGCACATGCCTGAGCCTGGCATGTGCACCCGTAACCCTCAGTCCGATCTGATCTTACATTTTGAATGAACTCCGTATGCTTAGACTGTGAATGAACTCTATATGCGTAAGACAACCCACGAAACGAGCGTGCGGGTGCTCAGCCGGCCAGAGGGGTAGGATGCACAAGCCGAAAATTGGTCGGGTCCCCCCTACATGTTATCGATCCTGCCGTCGGCCAGAGAGGCGGGATGTGCAAGCCATGGATCGATAGGGTGGTAGGTGGGTTTAGGCACATCTTCATATTTCTGCCATGCCAATGCCATTTTTATGGCTTGTAAATTCATACAATGGTCCCTTAAGCCTTCATGTGAAGTTTCACGGCAACACGACTCGTTTTCTATTTTTCATGATGTTTGAAACTTTTTACGGTTCGAGATTGTTTTAAAATTTTTTCAAAAGGAATTTTGGCCCTAAACTTGGTAGACGTGATCCTTGTAATTTTTATGGCATGCATAAAAAAATTAAGCTAAAAACTCGAAGTGTACAGGATTTTGTGACCATTTGAAAAAAGTGTCCCCATTTCAGACACTTTAATGGCTACAGGTAGCAAACCTATAAAATCTCAAATGCTCTTTAAGGGGGTGTGAGTTCTCGAGGTTTGATGAAGGATAGGGGCCCAATATAAGGGCTAAGTAGTAGCACCCATCTTACATCATGTGCGCACACCCCCCGCCCCCCAATTATCGGAACCCCAATGCTGTCGGCCAAGTTCTTCGATGATGCTTTAGCGATGGTGCCTCGAGTGAAAAAAAAATGCAACACCAGCACATGCCTGAGCCCAGTATGTGTACCTGTAACCCTTGGTCCAGTCCGATCTTACACTGGGAATGAACTCCATATGCTTAGACTGGGATTGAACTCCGTATGCCTAAGTCAACCCACGAAACGAGCGTGCGGGTGCTCAGTCGGCCAGAGGGGCAGGATGTGCAAGCCGGGGATCGGTCGAATCCCCCCCTAGTGCTGCTGATCCTGCTGCTGTAATCCTTGGTCTGGTCCAATCTTAGACTGGGAATGAACTCCATATGCCTAAGCTAACTGACAAAATGAGTGGATGGGCGGGCACTACGTCGGCCAGAGAGACGGGATGCACAAGCCGTGAATCGATAGGGTGGTATGTGGGTTTAGGCACATCTTCATCTTTCTGCTGTGCCATTGCCATTTTTATGGCTTGTAAATTCATACAGTGGTCTCTTAAGCCTTCATGTGAAGTTTCATGGCAAGACGACTCGTTTTCTATTTTTCACGATTTTCAAAACTTTTTACGATTTGAGATTTTTTTAAAATTTTTTCAGACGGTGTTTTGGCCGCAAACTTGGTAGATGTGATCCTTGTATTTTTCTTGGCATGCACAAAAAAATTTAGCTAAAAACTCGAAGTGTACAGGATTTTGCGACCATTTGAAAAAAGTGCCCTCATTTCAAACACTTTAATGGCTACTGGCAGCAAACCTGTAAAATCTCAAACGCTCTTTAAGGGGGTCTGAGTTTTCAAGATTTGATGAGGGATAGGGGGCCAATATAAGGGCCAAGTACCAGCACCCATCGCACATCATGTGGCAAACCCCCCCGCCCCCCCAATCGTCAAAACCCCAATGCCGCTGGTCAAGTTCTTCGACGATGCTCCGACGATGGTGCCCCGGGCAAAAAAAAATGTGGCACCAGCACAAGCTCGATCCCAGCATGTGCACCTGCAACCCTCGGTCTGGTCCGATCTTACACTGGGAATGAAGTTCGTATGCTTAGATTGGGAATGAACTCCGTATGCCTAAGTCAACCTACGAAACGAGCGTGCGGGCACTCAGCAGGCCAGAGGGGCAGGATATGCAAGCCGGGGTTCGGCCGAGGCCCCCCTGCGTGCTACAGATCCTACTGTCGCAACCCTTGGTCTGGTCCGATCTTAGACTGGGAATGAACTCCGTAGGCCTAAGCCAACTAACGAAACGAGCGGGCAGGCGGGCACTAAGCCGGCCAGAGAGGCGGGATGTGCAAGCCGCGGATCGATAGGGTGGTAGGTGGGTTTAGGCACATCTTCATATTTTTGCCATGCCAATGCCATTTTTATGGCTTGTAAATTCATACAATGGTCCCTTAAGCCTTCATGTGAAGTTTCATGGCAAGATGACTGATTTTCTATTTTTCATGATTTTTGAAACATTTTACTGTTCGAGATTTTTTTAAAATTTTTTCAGAAGGAATTTTGGCCCCAAACTTGGTAGACGTGATCCTTGTATTTTTTTTGGCATGCACAAAACAATTCAGCTAAAAACTTGAAGTGTATTGGATTTTGTGACCATTTGAAAAAAGTGTCCCCATTTCAGACACGGTAATGGCTACCGGCAGCAAACCTATAAAATCTTAAATGCTCTTTAAGCGGGTGTGAGTTCTCGAGGTTTGATGAGGGATAGGGGGCCAATATAAGGGCCAAGTACCAGCACCCATCGCACATCATGTGCGCACACCCCCCCGCCCCCCCAATCATCGGAACCCCAATGTCGCCGATCAAGTTCTTCGTTGATGCTCTAACGATGGTGCCCCGAGCGAAAAAAAAATGTGGCACCAGCACATGCTCGGGCCCAGCATGTACACCCATAACCCTCATTTCGGTCCGATCTTACATTGGGAATGAACTCCATATGCTGAGACTGGGAATGAACTCCGTATGCCTAAGTCAACCCATGAAATGAGTGTGCGGGTGCTCAGCCGGCCAGAGGGGCAGGATGCCCAAGCTGAGGATCGGCCGAGTCCCTCCTTCATCTTGCCGATCCTACTGCCATAACCCTCAATCTGATCCGATCTTAGACTAGGAACGAACTCCGTATGCCTAAGCCAACCGATGAAACAAGCGGGTGGGCGGGCACTACGTCGGCCAGAGAGGCGGGATGCGAAAGCCGTGGATCGATAGGGTGGTTGGTGGGTTTAGGCACATCTTCATTTTTTTGCCTTGCCAATGCCATTTTTATGGCTTGTAAATTCATACAATGGTCCCTTAAGCCTTCATGTTAAGTTTCATGGCAAGACGTCTCATTTTCTATTTTTTACGATTTTTGAAACTTTTTACGGTTCGGGATTTTTTAAAAATTTTTTCAGAAGGAGTTTTGGCCCCAAACTTGGTAGACATGATCCTTGTATTTTTGTTGGCATGCACAAAGCAATTCAGCTAGAAAATCGAAGTGTACAGGATTTTGTGACCATTTGAAAAAAGTGTCCCCATTTCAGACACTTTAATGGCTACTGGCAGCAAACCTGTAAAATCTCAAATGCTCTTTGAGGGGGTGTTAGTTCTCGAGGTTTGATGAGGGATAGGGGGCCAATATAAGGGCCAGGTACCAGCACCCGTTGCACATCATGTGTACACACCCCCCACCCCCCCAATCGTCGGAACCCTAATGCTGCCAGTCAGCTTCCCGGTGATGCTCTGACGATGGTGCCTCGGGTGAAAAAAATACGACCCCAGTACATGCTCGAGCCCAACACGTGCACCCGCAACCCTCGGTCCGGTTCGCTCTTACACTGGGAATGAACTCTATATGCTTAGACTGGGAATGAACTCCGTATGCCTAAGTCAACCCACAAAACGAGCGTGCGGGTGCTCAGCCGGCTAGAGGGGTAGGATGCGCAAGCCGGGGATCGGTCAGATCCCCCCCTACGTGCTGTCGATCCTGCTACCATAACTCTCAGTCTGGTCCAATCTTAGACTGGGAATGAACTCCGTATGCCTAAGCCAACTGACAAAACGAGCGGGCAGGTGGGCACTACGTCAGCCAGAGAGGCGGGATGCGCAAGCCGTGGATCTATAGGGTGGTAGGTGGGTTTAGGCACATCTTCATATTTCTGTCATGCCAATGGCATTTTTACAGCTTGTAAATTCAGACAATGGTCCCTTAAGCCTTCATGTCAAGTTTCGTGGCAACATGACTCGTTTTCTATTTTTCACGATTTTTGAAACTTTTTACGGTTCGAGAGTTTTTTAAAATTTTTTCAGAAAGAGTTTTGGCCCCAAACTTGGTAGACGTGATCCTCCTATTTTTTTTGCATGCACAAAAAAATTCAGCTAAACTCGAAGTGTACAGGATTTTGTGACCATTTGAAAAAAGTGTCCCCATTTCAGACACTTTAATGGCTACTGGTAGCAAACCTGTAAAATCTCAAATGCTCTTTAAGGGGGTGTGAGTTCTTGAGGTTTGATGAGCGATAGGGGGCCAATATAAGGGCCAAGCACCAGCACCCATCGAACATCATGTGCGCACACCCCCCCGCCGCCCCAACGTCGGAACCCTAATGCCGTCGGTCAGGTTCTCCAACGATGGTACCCCGAGCGAAAAAAAATACGACACCAGCAAATGCTCGAGCCCAGCATGTGCACCCGTAACCCTCGATCTGGTCTGATCTTACACTGGGAATGAACTTCGTATGCTTAGACTGGGAATGAACTCCATATAACTAAGTCAACCCACGAAATGAGCGTGCGGGCTTTCAGTAGGCCAGAGGGGCAGGATGCGCAAGCCGGGGATCAGTCGGGTCCCTCCTGCATGCTACCGATCCTGCTACCGCAACCCTCAGTCCGATTCGATCTTAGACTGGGAATGAACTCCGTATGCCTAAGCCAACCGATGAAACGAGCGGGCGGGCGAGCACTACGCTGGCCAGAGAGGCAGGATGCGCAAGCCGTGGATCGATAGGGTGATAGGTGGGTTTAGGCACAACTTCATATTTCTACCATGCCAATGCCATTTTTATGGCCTGTAAATTCATACAATGGTCCCTTAAGCCTTCATGCGAAGTTTAATGGCAAGACGACTCGTTTTCTATTTTTCATGATTTTTGAAAGTTTTACGGTTCGGGATTTTTTTAAACTTTTTTCAGAAGGAGTTTTGGCCCCAAACTTGGTAGACGTGATATTTTTATTTTTGTTGGCATGAACAAAAAAATTCAGCTAAAAACTCAAAGTGTACAGGAGTTTGTGACCATTTGAAAAAAGTGTCCCTATTTCAGATACTTTAATGGCTACTGGCAGCAAACCTGTAAAATCTCAAATGCTATTTAAGGGGGAGTGAGTTCTCAACATTTGATGAGGGATATGGGGCCAATATAAGGGCCATGTACTAGTACCCATCGCACATCATGTGCGCACACCCCCCCGTCCCCCAATCGCCGGAACCCTAATGTCGTCGGTCAGGTTCTCCTGCGATGCTCTGACGATGGTGCCTCGGGCGAAAAAAATTGTGGCACCAGCACAAGCCTGAGCCCAGCATGTGCACCCACAACCCTCGGTCCGGTCCGTATGCTTAGACTGGGAATGAACTCCATATGCCTAAGTCAACCCATGAAACGAGCGTGCGGGCGCTCAGTCGGCCAGAGGGGCAGGATACACAAGTCGGGGTTCGGTCGGGTCCCCCCTTGTGTGCTGCTGATCTTGCTACCACAACCCTCGATCCGATCCAATCTTAGACTGGGAATGAACTCTGTATGCCTAAGCCAACCAACGAAACGAGCGAGCGGGCGGGCACTGCATCGGCCAGAGAGGCGGGATGCGCAAGCCGTGGATCGATAGGGTGGTAGGTGGGTTTAGGCACATCTTCATATTTCTGCCATGCCAATGCCATTTTTAAGGTTTGTAAATTCATACAATGTGAAGTTTCATGGCAAGACGACTCGTTTTCTATTTTTCATGATTTTTGGAACTTTTTACGGTTTGGGATTTTTTTAAAATTTTTTCAGAAGGAGTTTTGGCTGCAAACTTGGTAGACATGATCCTTGTATTTTTGTTGGCATGCACAAAAAAATTCAGCTAAAAAATCAAACTGTACAGGATTTTGTAACCGTTTGAAAAAAGTGTCCCCATTTCAGACACTTTAATGGCTACTGGCAGCAAACCTGTAAAATCTCAAATGGTCTTTGAGGGGGTGTGAGTTCTCAAGGTTTGCTGAGGGATACGGGGCCAATGTAAGGGCCAAGTACCAGCACCCATCGCACATCATGTGCACACACCCCCCTTCCCCCTAATCGCCGGAACCCCAATGCCGTCGGTCAGGTTCTCCGGTGATGCTACGAAGATGGTGCCTCGGGCGAAAAAAATGCAGTACCAGCACATGCCAAAGCCCAACATGTGCACCTGCAACCCTCGATTGAGTCCAATCTTACACTGGGAATGAACTCTGTATGCTTAGGCTGGGAATGAACTCCGTATGCGTAAGTCAACCTACAAAACGAACGTACGTGCGCTCAGCCGGTCAGAGGGGCAGGATGCGCAAGCCGGGGATCGACCGGGTCCCCCTCTGCATGCTATCAATCCTACTGCCACAACCCTCAGTCTGATCTGATCTTAGACTGGGAATGAACTCCGTATGCCTAAGCCAACTGACGAAACGAGCGGGTGGGCGGGCATTACGCTAGCCAGAGAGGCGGGATGCGCAAGCTGTGGATCGATAGGGTGGTAGGTGGGTTTAGGCACATCTTCATATTTCTACCATGCCAATGCCATTTTTATGGCTTGTAAATTCATACAATGGTCCCTTAAGCCTTCATGTGATATTTCATGGGAAGACAACTCATTTTCTATTCTTCACAATTTTTGAAACTTTTTACGATTCAAGATTTTTTTAAAATTTTTTCAGAAGGAGTTTCAGCCCCACACTTCGTAAACGTGATCCTTGTATTTTTTTTGGCATGCATAAAAAAATTCAGCTAAAAAATCGAAGTGTACAGGATTTTGTGACCATTTGAAAAAAATGTCCTCATTTCAGACACTTTAATGGCTACTGGCAGCAAACCTGTAAAATCTCAAATGTTGTTTAAAGGGGTGTGAGTTCTTGCGGTTTGATGAGAGATAGGGGGCCAATATAAGGGCCAAGTACCAGCACCCATCGCACATCATGTGTGCACACCCCCCCCGCTCCCCCAATCGTCAGAACCCTAATGCCACCGGTCAGGTTTTCCGGTGATGGTCGGACGATGGTGCCCCAGACGAAAAAAAATACAGCACCAGCACATGCCTGAGCCCAGTATGTGCACCCGTAACCCTCGGTCTGGTCCGATCTTACATTGGGAATGAACTCCGTGTGCTTAGACTAGGAATGAACTCCGTATGCCTAAGTCAACCCATGAAACAAGCGTGCGGGCGTTCAGCCAGGCAGAGGGGCAGGATGCGCAAGCCGGAGATCGATCGGCTCCCCCCTGCGTGCTGCCGATCTAACTATCTCAACCCTCGGTCCGGTTAGATCTTAGACTGGAAATGATCTCCGTATGCCTAAGCCAACCGACGAAACGAGCAGGCGGGCGAGCACTACGTCGGCCGGAGAGGCGGGATGCGCAAGCCGTGGATCGATAGGGTGGTACGTGGGTTTAGGCACATCTTCATATTTCTACCATGCCAATGCCATTTATATGGCTTGTAAATTCATACAATGGTCCCTTAAGCCTTCATGTGAAGTTTCACGGTAAGACGACTCATTTTGTATTTTTCACGATTTTTGAAACTATTTACGGTTCGGGATTTTTTTAAAATTTTTTCAGAAGGCGTTTTGGCCCCAAACATGGTAGATGTGATCCTTGTATTTTTGTTGGCATGCACAAAAAAAATCAGCTAAAAACTCGAAGTATACAGGATTTTGTGGCCATTTGAAAAAAGTGTCCCCATTTCAGACACTTTAATGGCTACTGGCAGCAAACCTGTAAAATCGCAAATGCTCTTTAAGGGGGTGTGAGTTCTTGAGGTTTGATGAGGGATAGGGGGCCAATATAAGCACCAAGTACCAGCACCCATCACACATCATGTGCGCACACCCCCCCGCCCCCCAATCGTCGGAACCCCAATGCCACCAGTCAGGTTCTCCGATGATGCTCCGGTGATGGTGCCCTGGGCGAAAAAAAAATGCGGCACCATCACATGCCTGAGCCTAGCATGTGCACCCGTAACCCTCGATCGGGTCCAATCTTACACTCAGAATGAAATCCGTATGCTTAGACTGGGAACTAACTCTGTATGCCTAAGTCAACCAACAAAACGAACGTGTGGACGCTCAGCCGACCCGAGGGGCAGGATGCGCAAGCCGGGGATCGGTCGGGTCCACCCCTACATGCTGCCAATCTTGCTGCTGCAACCCCCGGTTTGATCCAATCTTAGATTGGGAATTAACTCCGTATGCCTAAGCTAACCGACGAAATGAGCGGGCGGGCGGGCACTACGCCGCCAGAGAGGCGAGATGCGCCAACCATGGATCGATAGGGTGGTAGGTGGGTTTAGGTACATCTTCATATTTCTACCATGCCAATGCCATTTTTATGGCTCGTAAATTCATACAATGGTCCCTTAAGCCTTCATGTGAAGTTTCATGGCAAGACGACTCGTTTTCTATTTTTCATGATTTTTGAAACTTTTTACGGTTTGGGATTTTTTTAAACTTTATTCAGAAGGAGTTTTGGCCCCACACTTGGTAGACGTGATCCTTGAATTTTTGTTGGCATGCACAAAAAAATTCAGCTAAACTCGAAGTGTACAGGATTTTGTGACCATTTGAAAAAAGTGTCCCCATTTCAGACACTTTAATGGCTACTGGCAGCAAACCTGTAAAATCTCAAATGCTCTTTAAGGGGGTGTGAGTTCTTGAGGTTTGATGAGCGATAGGGGGCCAATATAAGGGCCAAGCACCAGCACCCATCGAACATCATGTGCGCACACCCCCCCCGCCGCCCCAACGTCGGAACCCTAATGCCGTCGGTCAGGTTCTCCAACGATGGTGGCCCGGGCGAAAAAAAATACGACACCAGCAAATGCTCGAGCCCAGCATGTGCACCCGTAACCCTCGATCTGGTCTGATCTTACACTGGGAATGAACTCCATATAACTAAGTCAACGCACGAAATGAGCGTGCGGGCTTTCAGAAGGCCAGAGGGGCAGGATGCGCAAGCCGGGGATCAGCCAGGTCCCTCCTGCATGCTACCGATCCTGCTACCGCAACCCTCAGTCCAATCCGATCTTAGACTGGGAATTAACTCTGTATGCCTAAGCCAACCGATGAAACGAGCGGGTGGGCGAGCACTACGCTGGCCAGAGAGGCAGGATGCGCAAGCCGTGGATCGATAGGGTGATAGGTGGGTTTAGGCACAACTTCATATTTCTACAATGCCAATGCCATTTTTATGGCCTGTAAATTCATACAATGGTCCCTTAAGCCTTCATGCGAAGTTTCATTGCAAGACGACTCGTTTTCTATTTTTTACGATTTTTGAAACTTTTTACAGTTCGAGATTTTTTAAAAATTTTTTCAGAAGGAGTTTTGGCCTCAAACTTGCTAGACGTGATTCTTGTATTTTTTTTGGCGTGCACAAAAAAATTCAGCTAAAAACTCGAAGTGTACAGAATTTTGTGAACATTTGAAAAAAGTGTCCCCATTTCAGACACTTTAATGGCTACTGGCAGCAAACCTATAAAATCTCACATGCTCTTTAAGGGGGTGTTAGTTCTTGAGGTTTGATGAGGGATAGGGGGCCAATATGAAGGCCAAGTACCAGCACCCATCTCACATCATGTGCGCACACCCCCCGTCCCCCCCAATCGCCAGAACCCCAATGTCGCCGGTCAAGTTCTCCGGCAATGCTCCAACTATGGTGTCCCGGGTGAAAAAAATTGTGACACCAGCACATGCCCGAGCCCAGCATGTGCACCCGCAACCCTTGATCTGGTCCGATCTTACGTTGGGAATGAACTCCGTATGCTTAGACTGGGAATGAACTCCGTATGCCTAAGTTAACCCACGAAACAGCGTGCAGGCGCTTAGCCGGCCAGAGGGGTAGGATGCACAAGCTGGGGATCGGTCGGGTCCCCCCCTGCGCGCTGTTGATCCTGCTACTGCAACCCTCGATCCGATCCAATCTTAGACTGGGAATGAACTCCATATGCCTAAGCCAACCGAGAAAAGGAGCGGGCGGGCAGGCACTACGTCGGCCGGAAAGGCGGGATGCGCAAGCCGTGGATCGATAGGGTGGTAGGTACGTTTAGGCACATCTTCATATTTCTACTGTGCCAATGCCATTTTTATGGCTTGTAAATTCATACAATGGTCCCTTAAGCCTTCATGTGAAGTTTCATGGCAAGACGACTTGTTTTCTATTTTTTACGATTTCCAAAACTTTTTACGGTTCGGGATTTTTTTAAATTTTTTTCAAAAGCAGTTTTGGCCCCAAACAAGGTAGACATGATCCTTGTATTTTTGTTGGTGTGAACAAAAAAATTCAGCTAAAAACACGAAGTGTACAGGATTTTGTGACCATTTGAAAAAAGTGTCCAAATTTCAAACACTTCAATGGCCACTGGCAGTAAACCTGTAAAATCTCAAATGCTCTTTAAGGGGGTGTGAGTTCTCGAGGTTTGATGAGGAATAGGGGGCCAATATAAGGGCCAAGTACAAGCACCATTGGACATCATGTGCGTGCATCCCCTGCCCCCCAATCGCCGGAACCCCAATGCCGTCGATCAGGTTCTCCGGTGATGCGCCTACGCTCGTGCCCCGAAAAAAAAAATGTGGCACCAGCACATGCCCGAGCCTAGCATGTGCACTCGCAACCCTCGTTCCAGTCCGATCTTACTTTGGGAATGAACTTCGTATGCTTAGACTGGGAATGAACTCCGTATGCCTAAGTGAACCCACGAAACGAGCGTGCGGGCGCTCAGCCGGCCAGAGGGGCAGGATGTGCAAGCCGTGGATCGCCTGGGTCCCTTTCTACATTTTAAACTTTTTACGGTTTGAGATTTTTTTAAAATTTTTTCAAAAGGAGTTTTGGCCCCAAACTTGGTAGAAGTGATCCTTGTTTTTTTGTTGGCATGCACAAAAAATTTCAGCTAAAAACTTGAAGTGTACAGGATATTGTGACCATTTGAAAAAAGTGTCCTCATTTTAGACACTTTAATGGGTATTGATAACAAACCTGTAAAATGTCAAATGCTCTTTAAGGGGGTGTGAGTTCTTGAGGTTTGATGAGGGATAGGGGGCCAATGAAAGGGCCAAGTACCAGCACCCATCGTACATCATGTGCGCACACCCCCCGCCCCCCAATCGTCGGAACCCCAATGCTGCCGGTCAGGTTCTCCGGCGATGGTGCCCCTTGTGAAAAAAAATGCGGCACCAACACATGCTCGAGCCCAGCATGTGCACCCCAAACCCTTGGTCTGGTCTGATCTTACACTGGGAATGAACTCCATTTGCTTAGACTGGGAATGAACTCGGTATGCCTAAGTGAACCCACGAAACGAGCGTGCGGGGGCTCAGTCAGCCAGAGGGGCAGGATGTGTAAGCCATGGATCGGCTGGGCCCTCCCTGCATGCTAGCGATTCTGCTGCCGCAACCCTCAGTCCGGTCCGATCTTAGACTGAGAATAAACTCCGTATGCCTAACCTAACCGACGAAACGAGCAGGCGGGCGGGCACTACGCCGGCCAGAAAAGCGGGATGCGCAAGCCGTGGATCGATAGGGTGGTAGGTGGGTTTAGGCACATCTTTATATTTCTGCCCTACCAATGCCATTTTTATGGCTTTTAAATTCATACAATGTTCCCTTAAGCCTTCATGTGAAGTTTCGTGGCAAGACGACTCATTTTCTATTTTTCATGATTTTCAAAACTTTTTATGGTTCGAGATTTTTTTAAAATTTTTTCAGAAGGAGTTTTGGCCCCACACTTGGTAGATGTGATCCTTGTATTTTTGTTGACGTGCACAAAAAAATTCAGCTAAAAACTCGAAGCGTATAGGATTTTGTGACCATTTGAAAAAATTATCCCCATTTCAAACACTTTAATGGCTACTGACAGCAAACCTGTAAAATCTCAAATGCTCTTTAAGGGGGTGTGAGCTCTCAAGGTTTGATGAGGGATAGGGGGCCAATATAAGGGCCAAGTACGAGTACCCATCGCACATCATGTGCGTACAACCCCCCCGCCCCGCAATTGCCGGAACCCCAATGCCGCCGGTTAGGTTCTCCGACGATGCTGCTGCGATGGTGCCCCGGGCGAAAAAAAATGCACCACCAGCACATGCCCTAGCCTAGCATGTGCACCCACAACCCTCGGCCCGGTCCGGTCTGACACTGGGAATGAAATCCATATGCTTAAACTGGGAATGAACTCCATATGCCTAAGTCAACCAACGAAACGAGCATGCAGGCACTCAGCCCGCCAGAGGGGCAGGATGCGTAAGCCGGGGATCGGCCGAGTCCCCCCCTATGTGCTGCCAATCCTAATTCCACAACCCTCAGTCCGGTCCGATCTTAGACTGGGAATGAACTCCGTATGCCTAAGCAAACCGACGAAACGAGCGGGCGGGCGGGCATTACGTCGGCCAGAGAGGCGGGATGCGCAAGCCGTGGATCGATAGGGTGGTAGGTGGGTTTAGGCACATCTTCATATTTCTACCAAGCCAATGCCATTTTTATGGCTTGTAAATTCATACAATGGTCCCTTAAGCCTTCATGTGAAATTTCATGGCAAGACGACTCGTTTTCTATTTTTCATTATTTTCAAAACTTTTTACGGTTCGAGATTTTTTTAAAATTTTTTCAGAAGGAGTTTTGGTCCCAAACTTGTTAGACGTGATCCTTGTATATTTGTTGGCATGCACAAAAACATTCAGCTAAAAACTCGAAGTGTACAGGATTTTGTTACCATTTGAAAAAAGTGTCCCCATTTCAGACACTTTAATGGCTACTGGCAGCAAACCTGTAAAATCTCAAATGCTCTTTAAGGGGGTGTGAGTTCTCGAGGTTTGATGAGGGATAGGGGGCCAATATAAGGGCCAAATACCAGCACCCATTGCACATCATGTGTGCACACCCCCTCCCCTGCCCCCCAATTGCCGGAACCCCAAATTCCGGTGGTCAGGTTCTCCAGCGATGCTTCGGTGATGGTGCCCCGGGCGAAAAAAAATGGGGCACCAGCACATGCCCATGCCTAGAATGTGCACCCACAACCCTCCATCTGGTTCAATCTTACACTAGGAATGAACTCCGTATTCTTAGACTGGGAATGAACTCCGTATGCCTAAGTCAACCCACGAAACGAGCGTACGGGACTGGCCAGAGGGGCAGGATGCGTAAGTCGAGGATCGGTCGGGTCCCCCCCTGTGTGCTTATGATTCTACTACCGCAACCCTCAGTCCGATCTGATCTTAGACTAGGAATGAACTCCGTATGCCAAAGTCGATCGACGAAACGAGTGGGTCGACGGGCACTACGCCTGCCAGAGAAAAGGGATGCGTAAGCCATGGATAGATAGGGTGCTAGGTGGGTTTAGGCACATCTTCATATTTCTACCATGCCAATACCATTTTTATGGCTTGTAAATTCATACAATGGTCCCTTAAGCCTTCATGTGGAGTTTCATGGCAAGATGACTCATCTTCTATTTTTCACGATTTTTGAAACTTTTTACGGTTTGGGATTTTTTTAAAAATTTTTCAAAAGGAGTTTTGGCCCCAAACGTGGCAGACGTGATCATTGTATTTTGGTTGGCATGCATAAAAAAATTCAACAAAAAACTCGAAGTGTATAGGATTTTGTGACCATTTGAAAAAAGTATCCCCATTTTAGACACTTTAATTGCTACTGGCAGCAAACCTGTAAAATCTCAAATGCTCTTTAAGGGGGTGTGAGTTCTTGAGGTTTGATGAGGGATAGGGGGCCAATATAAGGTCCAAGTACCAGTACCAATCACACATCATGTGCGCAAACCCCCCCGCCCCCCTAATCACCGGAACCCCAATGCCGCCGGTCAGGTTCCCCAGCGATGCTCCAGTGATGGTGCCTCGAGCGAAAAAAAAATGCCGCACCAGCACATGCCCAAGCCCAGCATGTGCACCCGCAACCCTCGGTCTGGTCAGATCTTACACTGGGGATGAACTCCATATGCTTAGACGGGGAATGAACTCCGTATGCCTAAGTCAACCCATGAAACGAACGTGAGGCACTCAGCCGGCTAGAGGGGCAGGATGCACAAGCCGGGGATCGACTGGGTCCCCCTTGCATGCTACCGATCCTGCTACCACAACCATTGGTCTGGTCCGATCTTAGACTGGGAATGAACTCCGTATGCCTAAGCCAATCGACGAAACGAGCGGGCGGGTGGGCACTACGTCGGCCAGAGAGGCGGGATGCACAACTCGTGGATCGATAGGGTGGTAGGTGGGTTTAGGCACATCTTCCTATTTCTACCATGCCAATGCCATTTTTATGGCTTGTAGATTCATACAATGGTCCCTTAAGCCTTCATGTGACGTTTCATGGCAAGACGACTCGTTTTCTATTTTTCACGATTTTTCAAACTTTTTACGGTTCGAGATTTTTTAAAAATGTTTTCAGAAGGATTTTTGGCCACAAATTTGGTGGACGTGATCCTTATATTTTTTTTGGCACGTACAAAAAAATTCAGCTAAAAACTTGAAGTGTACAGGATTTTACGACCATTTGAAAAAAGTGTCCCCATTTCAAACACTTTAATGGCTACTGGCAGCAAACCTGTAAAATATCAAATGCTCTTTAAGGCGGTGTGAGTTCTCCAGGTTTGATGAAGGATAGGGGACCAATATAAGGGAAAAGTACCAGCACCCATCATGTACGCACACCCCCCCGCCCCCCAATCATCAGAACCCCAATGCCGCCGGTCAGGTTCTCCGATGATGCTCTGGCGATGGTGCTCCGAATGAAAAAAAATACGGCACCAGCACATGCTTGAGCCCAGCTTGTGCACCCATAACCCTTGGTCTGGTTCGATCTTACATTGGGAATGAACTCCGTATGCTTAGACTGGGAATGAACTTCGTAAGACTAAGTCAACCCATGAAACGAGCCTACGGGCGCTCAGCCAGCCAAAGGGGCAGGATGCGTAAGCAGGGGATCGATCGGGTCCCCCCTGTGTACTGCCGATCCTACTACCACAACCCTCGGTCTGGTCTGATCTTAGACTAGGAATGAACTCCGTATGCGTAAGCCAACCGACGAAACGAGCGGGCGGGCGGGCACTACGCTGCCCAAAGAGGCGGGATGCGTAAGCCGTGGATAGATAAGGTGGTAGGTGGGTTTATGCACATGTTCATATTTCTGCCATGCCAATGCCATTTTTATGGCTTGTAAATTTATACAATGGTCCCTTAAGCATTCATGTGAAGTTTCATGGCAAGACGACTCGTTTTCTATTTTTCACGATTTTTCAAACTTTTTGTAGTTTCGGATTTTTTTAAAATTTTTTCAGAAGGAGTTTTGGCAGTAAACTTGGTAGACATGATCCTTGTATTTTTATTGGCACGCACAAAAAAATTCAGCTAAAAAATCAAAGTGTACAGGATTTTGCGACCATTTGAAAAAAGTGTCCCCATTTCAGACACTTTAATGGGTACTGGTAGCAAACCTATAAATTATCAAATGCTCTTTAAGGGGGTTTGAGTTCCCGAGGTTTGATAAGGGATAGGGGGCCAATATAAGGAACAAGTACCAGCACCCATCGCACATCATGTGTGCACACCACCCCTTCCGCCCCCCCAATCGCCGGAACCCCAATGCCGTCAATCAGGTTCTCCGACGATGGTGCCTCGTTTGAAAAAAATGTGGCACCAGCACATGCCCGAGCCCAGCATGTGCACCCGCAACCCTCGATCTGGTCTGATCTTGCACTGGGAATGAACTCCATATGCTTAGACTGGGAATGAACTCCGTATGCCTAATCAACCCACGAAACGAGCGTGCGGGCACTTAGCCTGCCAGAGGGGCAGGATGAGCAAGTCGGGGATCGGCCGGGTCCCCCCTGCGTGTTGCCAATCCTGGTGCCACTACCCTTGGTCTGGTCTGATCTTAGACTGGGAATGAACTCTGCACACCTAAGCCAACTGACGAAACGAGCGGGCGGGTGGGCACTATGTCGGCCAGAGAGGCGGGATGCGCAAGCCGTGGATCGATAGGGTGGTAGGTGGGTTTAGGCACATCTTCATATTTCTACCATGCCAATGCCATTTATATGGCTTGTAAATTCATGCAATGGTCCCTTAAGCCTTCATGTGAAGTTTCATGGCAAGACGACTCGTTTTCTATTTTTCACAATTTTTGAAACTTTTTACAGTTCGGGATTTTTTGAAAATTTTTTCAGAAGGAGTTTTGGCACCAAACTTGGTAGACATGATCCTTGTATTTTTGTTGGCATGCAAAAAAAAATTCAGCTAAAAACTCGAAGTGTACAGGATTCTGTGACCATTTGAAAAAAGTGTCCCCATTTCAGACACTTTAATGGCTATTGGCAGCAAACCTGTAAAATCTGAAACGCTCTTTAAAGGGGTGTGAGTTCTCAAGGTTTGATGAGGGATAGAGACCAATATAAGGGCCAAGTACCAGCACCCATCGCACATCATGTGCGCACACACTCCCTCCGCCCCCCCAATCGTCGGAACCCCAATGTCGCCGGTCAGGTTCTCCGGCGATGCTCCGACGATGTTGCCTTGGGAGAAAAAAATGCGACACCAGCACATGCTCGATCCCAGTATGTGCACCCGTAACCCCCAAATCGGTCCGATCTTACACTGGGAATGAACTCCATATGCTTAGACTGGGAATGAACTCCGTATGCCTACGTCAACCCATGAAACGAGCTTACGGGCGCTCAGCAGGCTAGAGGGACAGGATGCGCAAGCCGGGGATCGACCGAGCCCCCCCTGCGTGTTGCCGATCCTACTGCCACAAACCTCTATCTGGTCCGATCTTAGACTGGGAATGAACTCCGTATGCCTAAGCCAACCGATGAAACGTGCGGGCGGGTGGGTACTACCCCGGCCAGAGAGGCGGGATGCGCAAGCTGTGGATGGATAGGTTGGTCGGTGGGTTTAGGCACATCTTCATATTTCTGCCATGCCAATGCCATTTTTATGGCTTGTAAATTCATACAATGGTCCCTTAAGCCTTCATGTGAAGTTTCATGGCAAGACGACTCGTTTTCTATTTTTCATGATTTTTGAAACATTTTATGGTTCGGGATTTTTTTAAAATTTTTTCAGAAGGAGTTTTGGCCCTAAACTTGGTGAACCTGATCCTTGTATTTTTGTTGGCTTGCACAAAAAAATTCAGCTAAAAACTCTAAGTGTATAGGATTTTATGACAATTTGAAAAAAGTGTCCCCATTTCAGACACTTTAATGGCTATTGGCAGCAAACCTGTAAAATCTCAAATGCCCTTTAAGGGGGTGTGAGTTCTCGAGGTTTGATTAGGGATAGGGGGCCAAGATAAGGGCCTAGTACCAGCACCCATTGCACATTATGTATGCACACCCCCCGCCCCCAATCTACGGAACCCCAATGCCACCAGTTAGGTTCTCCGGCAATGCTCCGACGATGGTGCCACGGGCAAAAAAAAATACGGCACCAGCACATGCCCAAGCCCAGCATGTGCACCAGCAACCCTTGGTCCAATTCGATCTTACACTGGGAATGAAATCCGTATGCTTAGACTGGGAATGAACTCCGTATGCCTAAGTCAACCCACGAAACGAGCGTGCTGGCGCTCAGCCGGCTAGAGGTGTAGGATGCGCTGGTCGGGGATTGGCTGTGTCTCCTCTGCGTGCTACCGATCTTCCTACCCTAAGCCTCAATCCGATCCGATCTTAGACTGGGAATGAACTCTGTATGCCTAAGCCAACCGACGAAATGAGCGGGCAGGCGAGCACTACGCCGGCCAGAGAGGCGGGATGCACAAGCCGTGGATCGATAGGATGGCAAGTGGGTTTAGGCACATCTTCATATTTCCACCATGCCAATGCCATTTTTATGGCTTGTAAATTCATACAATGGTCCCTTATGCCTTCATGTGAAGTTTCATGGCAAGACGACTCGTTTTCTATTTTTAATGATTTTTGAAACTTTTTACGGTTCGGGATTTTTTTAAAATTTTTTCAGAAGGAGTTTTGGCCCCAAACTTGGTAGACATGATCCTTGTATTTTTACTGGCTTGCAGAAAACAATTCAGCTAAAAACTCAAAGTGTACAGGATTTTGTGACCATTTGAAAAAAGTTTCCCCATTTCAGACACTTTAATGGCTACTGACAACAAACCTGTAAAATCTGAAATGCTTTTTGAGGGGGTGTGAGTTCTCGAGGTTTGATAAGGGATAGGGGGCCAATATAAGGGCCAAGTACCAGCACCTATCGCACACCATGTACGCACACCCCCCCGCCCCCAATCTCTGGAACCCCATGCCGTCGGTCAGGTTCTCCGATGATGCTCCGACGATGGTGCCCCGGGCGAGAAAAAAATACGGCACCAGCACATGCCCGAGCTCGGCATGTACACCCACAATCCTCGATTCCGTTTGACCTTACACTGGCAATGAACTCTATATGCTTAGACTGGGAATGAACTCCGTATGCCTAAGTCAACCAATGAAACGAGCGTGTGGGCGCTCAGTCGGTCGGAGGGGCAGGATGCGCAAGCCAGGGATCGGTCAAGTCCCCCCTATGTGCTATCGATCCTGCTGCCACAACCCTCGGTTTGGTCTGATCTTAGACTAGGAATGAACTCCGTATGCCTAAGCCAATCGACGAAACGAGCTGGCGGGCGGGCACTACGCCGGCCAGAGAGGCGGGATGCACAAGCCATGGATCGATAGGGTGGTAGGTGGGTTCAGGCACGTCTTTATATTTCTACCACGCCAATCCCATTTTTATGGCTTGTAAATTCATACAATGGTCCCTTAAGCCTTCATGTGAAGTTTCATGGCAAGACGACTCATTTTTTATTTTTCGTGATTTTTGAAACTTTTTACGATTCGGGATTTTTTTAAAACTTTTTCAGAAGTAGTTTTGGCCCCAAACTTGGTAGAAGTGATCCTTGTATTTTTGTTGGAATGCATAAAACAATTCCGCTAAAAAATCGAAATGTATTGGATTTTGTGACCATTTGAAAAAAGTGTCCACGTTTGAAACACTTTAATGGCTACTGGTAGCAAAGCTGTAAAATCTCAAATGCTCTTTAAGGGGGTTTGAGTTCTTGAGGTTTGATGAGGGACAGGGGGCCAATATAAGGGCCAAATACTAGTACCCATCGCACATCATGTGCGCACACCCCCCGCCCCCCAATCGTCGGAACGCCAATGCCGCTGGTCAGGTTCTCCGACGATGCTCCGACGATGGTGCCCTGGGTGAAAAAAAATGCGGCACCAGCACATGCCTGAGCCCAGCATGTGCACCCACAACCCTCGGTCTGGTCTGATCTTACACTAGGAATGAACTCCGTATGCTTAGACTTGGAATGAACTTCGTATGCCTAAGTTAACCCACGAAACGAGCGTGCGAGCGCTCAGTCGGCCAGAGGGGCAGGATGCCCAAGCCGGGGAAAAGCCGGGTCCCTCTTGCGTGCTATCGATCCTGCTATCGCAACCCTCGATCTGGTTCGATGTTAGAATGGGAATGAACTCTGTATGCCTAAGCCAACCGACGAAACGAGCGGGCGGGCGGGCACTACGCCGGCCAGAGAGGCGGGATACGCAAGTCGTGGATCGATAGGGTGGCAGGTGGGTTTAGCCACATCTTCATATTTTTGCCATGCAAATGCCATTTTTATGGCTTGTAAATTAATAGAATGGTCCCTTATGCCTTCATGTGAAGTTTCATGGCAAGACGACTCGTTTTCTATTTTTAACGATTTTTGAAACTTTTTACGGTTTCGAATTTTTTTAAAATTTTTTTACAAGGAGTTTCGGCCCCAAACTTGGCAGACGTGATCCTTGTATTTTTGTTGGCATGCACAAAACAATTCATCTAAAAACTCGAAGTGTACAAGATTTTGTGACCATTTGAAAAAAGTATCCCCATTTTAGACACTTTTATGGTATTGGCAGCAAACCTGTAAAATCTCAAATGCTCTTTAAGGGGGTGTGAGTTCTCAAGGTTTGGTGAGGGATAGGGTGTCAATATAAGGGCCAAGTAGCAGCACCCATCGCACATCATGTGTGCACACCACCCCCCCCCGCCCCCCAATTGTCAGAACCCCAATGCCACCGGTCAGGTTCTCCGGTGATGCTTCAGTGATGGTGCCTCGGGCAAAAAAAATGCGGCACCAACACATGCCCAAGCCCAGCATGTGCACCCGCAACCCTCGGTCCGATCCGATCTTATATTGGGAATGAACTCCGTATGTTTAGACTGAGAATAAACTCCATATGCTTAGACTGGAAATGAACTCTGTATGCCTAAGTCAACCCACGAAACGAGCCTATAGGCGTTCAGTCGGCCAGAGGGGCAAGATGCATAAGCCGGGTGTCATGGACTAAGCTTTCTCTCAACAAGCAATAGACTGTGCGGCACTTGAATGGGCACTTCCAACCAAGTCAGCCTTCAATAGATCGATATCTGAACAAATAACCATAAGCCCTGGTTAGTTCCAAACATTCACAATAAGACACAATATATCGAGATCAATCTCAAGCACATGCACAAGAAGGCATATTCACATCGAGAAAAAAAAAACACGTCTAGGCAACAATCGGGGCATTCAATCGGGGTAAGTTTTATTATAAATGGGAATCATACATCGAGACCTCCCACCATCACCAAGGCCAGGGGACAACCCTTGGTGGGTGGCCTAAGCTCGCATAGCAATCGATGAGACAGCCTAACACTACGTTGTCAGCTCACCCCCTCTAAAGAGCCTTAGAGATTTTAGAGCTATGCTACCAGTAACCATTACAATGTTTGAAATGGGGACACTTTTCCTAGCACAAGGGATCTACCCGGCCATGGCCCTATACATGGGTGGCTCATGGCAACCTAAGTCGTAGTCGTGGCCCTATACAAGGTTGGCTCATGACATCCTCCCCCCACCTATTCTATCGACATCCTCGTCGACTTTCTGGCTTGAAATTCTTCGATCTTCCTTTGAAATCTCTGGAGGTCGTGTTCTCTCTCCCAGCTGGTTTCTTTCAGTCCTAATCCCTCCCACTTCACTAAGTACTCCTGAACTAGTCTTCAAGATATCTTGGTTTCCCTGTCAGCTAAAATATCTGAGGGTGGCTTCATGGTGATTGGCTTGAACAAAATGCCTCAAGTATTCCTCTAATAATCCATTGAACCGTTCCATTTAACCATCGGTTTGAGGGTGATAGCTTGAGGAGATGTTGAGTTGGGACCCCAATATCTTGAAACGTTATCTCCAGAAGAACCCCGTGAATCTCGGATCTTGATCGCTGACAATGTTTTGAGGGAGGCCCCAGTATTTGACCACATGTTTGAACAATAGTCAAGCTGTGTCTTCTGCAGTGCAATACTTATGAGCGGGAATGAATGTGGCATACTTAGAGAATCGGTCAATCACCACCAAAATAGCTCCAAGGTCACCAACCTTGGGTAGGCTCAAAATGAAATCGAGGGAGATGCTTTCCCACGGTCTGGTGGGTACTGGTAGTGGTTCAAGCATGCCTGCAAATTTCTTTCTTTCAACCTTGTCTTCTTGGCAAATGAGGTAAGACTTCGTATAGTCCATCACATCTTGTCGCATGTGAGGCTAATAGTATCCCTATTTCAATAACGCCAAAGTGCGTTGCCAACCCGGGTGTCCCTCCTATGATGTGTCATGACATTCCCTCATTAGCATTTGTCTCAAACCTTCTGCTCTTGGCATAAACACTCGAGGCCCCTTGGTCCATAAGACCCCATTTTCTTGCTAGAAGTACTTGGACTTCCCTTCTTCCACTAGCTTTAGGATCGCACAAGCTTGTGGGTCCTTCCCTAAGTGATCTCCAATCAACTTATGAATGTCTATAGTGGCTCTGCTAGCCGCCATTGGGGCAATTCTTCTAAGGGCCACTAAATCTGCTTGCCTGCTCAATGCATCAGCCACTTGATTGGTCTTTCCAGCGGTGTGCTCAAAACAAAAGTCGAATTTCACTAAAAATTCCTGCCACCTAGCTTATTTTTCCATAAGCCTTGGTTGGGTGAGAAAATGGCTAACAGTCGTATTGTCTGTCTTCACGACAAAGTGTGAAACCCAACAAGTAATGTCGCCAAGCCCTCAAGCAGTGAACCACTGCTAGGATTCTTTTTCCTGGGCCGTATATTTCCTTTTAGCTTCACTTAGCTTCCTACTTTCAAATGCTACCAGGTGATGTTGTTGCAAAATTACTCCTCTAATAGCAAAATCAAATGCATCTGTCTGAACTTCGAAGGGCTTTTCAATATCAGGAAGAGCTAAGATGGGATCTTTCATAATAGCATCTTTCAATCTCTCAAAGGCCTATTGGCATTCACTTATCCAACACCATTTACGCTCCTTCTTCAATAGCTCCGTGAGGGCCGTGGTCTTGCGAGAGTACCCTTCCACAAACCTTCTATAATAACTGGCTAGTCCCAAAAATGAGCGAAGTTCACTAACGTTCTTCGGTGTTATCCATTCCTTGATGGCCCTAACCTTTTTCATGTCCATTCGAATGTGGCCATGTTCGATAATGTGACCAAGAAAATGGATTTGGGTCTGAGTAAATGCACAATTCTCCCTTTTTACGTATAACTAGTGGTCCTATAATCTTTGAAGTACCTAGCATAGGTGCTCTTGATGTTCTTCCAAAGTGGAGCTAAATACCACTATATCGTCTAAATAGATGACTACAAATTTGTCTAGGTAGTCATGGAACACCTGATTCATCAATGTACAAAATGTGGCAGGAGCATTGGTCAGTCCAAAGGGCATAACAAGAAATTCAAATGCACCATACCGTGTCACACAAGTGGTCTTTGGCTCATCTCCCTCAGTGATTCTGACCTGATGGTAGCCAGATCTCAGGTCCAATTTGGAGAAGTACTTGGCCCAGCTCAATTGATCAAACAAGTCTGCTATAAGGGGAATGAGATATTTGTTTCTTACGGTGACTTTGTTCAGGGCCCTGTAGTCAACATATAATCGTAAACTTCCATCATGCTTCTTTTGAAATAGCATTGGTGCTCCGAAAAGAGCCTTTGATGGTCTGACGAACCCAGCTTATAGCAGCTCATCTAACTGCTTTCTTAGTTCGGCCAACTCTGTCGGGGCCATGCAGTAGGGAGCTCTAGCAGGGGGTTTCACTCCTGAGAGGAGCTCAATTTCATGGTCCACTGCTCGTCGAGGGGGTAGAACCTTAGGCAACATCTCTGGCATCACCTATTCGAATTCTTCCAACACTTTTTCCATACCATCAGGTATTGGTTCTACTTCGGACCTTTTTTTGTAGATCGGCACCGCCACAAAGGAGGGTTCCCCTCTTTGTACCCCTTTCTTGAACTGCAAAGCAAAAATCATTTTCTTCCCACTCTTTGGAAAGATGTTGGCTGGCACCACACATGGGTGTTCCCCTAAGAACAACAAGCAGCTAACGGCGGGAATAGGGATGACCTGAGCCAACATCATGAAGTCCAATCCGAGAACAACATCAAAGTCATCCATGGGGGAAACTGTAAAGTCTACCTTCCTTTCCCATGGCCCCAATCGAGTTGTCACACTCTTGGAGCTTCCACTGATTGCAAAGGCTGGTGAATTGACTGCTTTCATTCGTCCATAGTCTTTACTAAGCTGAAGACCACACCTTTTTGCTTTTTCTAGTGTGATGAAAGTGTCGGTTACACCTGTATACACCATGGCCTTGGTGGCTTTCTCATTAATCATCAAGTTCACATACATCAAGCCTCTATTCTGCTCTTTCTTTATAGTGTTCAATTGGGTGCAGAGGGCATTGAAGAACCTTATTGAACCCATCCTAGCTGGCACCTCTTTAGCTTCTTCAATGCTCTTTGGCACTTTTGGAGACTCTTGAGATGAGGTCTTTAAGGCATTAAAGGCTCCCCTATGCGGGCATTCAGCCACCCGATGCGGCCCCTTACAATGAAGGTAAGCTAACGGTTGCCTAGGCTTGAAAATCCCTACGTTGCTTGTCTTGGGTTGGGTGCTATCTCGACCAAAGGACCTCCTGTCTGATCCCCCACTCCCAAAGTTAAAGCTACTGCCAGCTGATAGAGGATTTTTTCATTTTAAGGAGCCATCATTGTAATTGTGAAGACATTCAGCTGCAGCCATGGTCGTGGCCACGTCTTACACTTTCTGCCTTTGTAGTTCTGTCCTCGCCCAAGGCTCGAGGCCCTCGAGAAAATAGAACATCTTATCTTTTTTGAACATGACCCAAATATCCAACATCAGGATAGAAAAGCTCCTTACAAACTCTCGCACCATTCCTGTTTGCACCAACTCTCGAAGTCTCCTTCAAGCCATATACTCTACATTCTCAGGGAAAAATTGTTTTTTCAATTCTCACTTCAGATCGATCCAAGTCTTAATTGGGCACTCATCATCGACAAACTTGGAACACCACCATAGCTTGGCATCCCCTGTGAGGTACATTGATGCCATTGTCACCTTGTCTTCCTCTGAATTTGTGTGTATAGCTCAGAAGTACTGCTCCATGTCAAACAAGAAATTTTCAAGTTCCTTAGCATCCCTTGCCCCCTCATAGCATCGAGGCTCCGGCACCTTGGGCCTTTTTCCCCTTTCCATCGAGCTCGAACCCAATCTAGCCACAGCCATTTGTAGAATGCTCACTTGTGCTCTCCTCAAACTCCTTTTGGAGAATGTTCAAGGTGTCTCTAGCCTCTTCGCTCACGTTGTGGAGAGTATCGGACAACTCCCACTGGGTTGTCTCGATCTCCCTCACTCGATCTTTAGTCACCATATGAATTTTCATTCTGGCCACCACAGCCTCAAGTTCCTCAATTCTCTATTGATGATTCGGTCCACCATTTGTGGCCATCTCATCCATTTTTCTAGCACTTCTCAATCGTGCTCTAATACCACGTGTCATAGACTAAGCTTTCTCTCAACAAGCAATAGACCGTGCGGCACTTGAATGGGTGCTCCCAACCAAGTCAACCTTCAATAGATCGATATCTAAACAAATAACCATAAGCCCTGGTTAGTCCCAAGCATTCACAATAAGACACAATATATCGAGATCAATCTCAAGCATACACACAAGAAGGCATATTCGCATCGAGAAAAAGAAAAACACATCGAGGCAACAATCGGGACATTCAACTGGGGTGAGTTTTATTATAAATGGGAATCATACATCGGGACCTCCCACCATCACCAGGGCCAGGGCGCAGCCCTTGGTGGGTGGCCTAAGCTTGCATAGCAACCGATGAGATAGCCCAACACTACACTGCCGGCTCACCCCCTCTAAAGAGCCTTAGAGATTTTAGAGCTATGCCACCAGTAACCATTACAATGTTTGAAATGGGGACACTTTTCCTAGCACAACGAATCTACTCGGCCATGGCCCTATACATGGGTGGCTCATGGCAACCAAAGTCTTGGTCATGGCCCTATACAAGGTTGGCTCATGACATTGGGGATCGACTGGGTCCCCCCTGCGTGCTGTCAATCCTGCTGCTGTAACCCTCGGTCCGATCTGATCTTAGACTAGGAATGAACTCCGTATGCCTAAGCCAACCGATGAAATGAGCGGGCGGACGGGCACTACGTCGGCCAGAGAGGTGGGATGCGCAAGCCATGGATCGATAGGGTGGTAGGTGGGTTTAGGCACATCTTCATATTTTTGTCATGCCAAAGCCATTTTTATGGCTTCTAAATTCATACAATGGTCCCTCAAGCCTGCATGTGAAGTTTCATGGCAAGACGACTCGTTTTCTATTTTTCACGATTTTTGAAACTTTTTACGATTCCGAATTTTTTTAAAATTTTTTCAGAAGGATTTTTGGCCCTAAACTTGGTCGACGTGATCCTTGTATTTTTGTTGGCATGCATAAAAAATTCAGCTAAAAACTCGAAGTGTACAGGATTTTGTGACCATTTGAAAAAAGTGTCCCCATTTCAAACACTTTAATGGCTACTGGCAGCAAACCTGTAAAATCTCAAATGCTCTTTAAGGGGGTGTGAGTTCTTAAGGTTTGATGAGGGATAGCGAGCCAATATAAGGGCCAAGTACCAGCACCCATTGCACATCATGTGTGCACACCCCCCAATCGCCGGAATCCCAACGCCGTCGGTCAAGTTCTCTGGCGATGCTCTGGCGATGGTGCCCCGAGCGAAAAAAATATGGCACCACCACATGCCCGATCCCAGCATGTGCACCCGCAACCCTCGGTCCAGTCTGATCTTACACTGGGAAAGAACTCCGTATGCTTAGACTGGGAATGAACTTCGTATGCCTAAGTCAACGCATGAAACAAGTGTGCGGGCGCTCAGATGGCCAGAGGGGTAGGATGCACAATCCGGGGATCGGTTGGGACCCCCCTGCGTGCTGCTGATCCTACTGCCATAACCCTCGGTCCAGTCTGATCTTAGTCTGGGAATGAACTCCTATGCCTATGCCAACCGACAAAACGAGCGGACGGGCAGGCACTATGTCGGCCAGAGAGACGGGATGCGCAAGCCGTGGATCGATAGGGGGTAGGTGGGTTTAGGAACATCTTCATAGTCCTGCCATGCCAATGCCATTTTTATGGCTTGTAAATTCATACAATGGTCCCTTAAGCCTTCATTTGAAGTTTCATGGCAAGACGACTCGTTTTCTATTTTTCACGGTTTTTGAAACTTTTTATGGTTCGGGATTTTTTAAAAAAATTTTCGGAAGCAGTTTTGGCCCCAAACATGGTAGACATGATCCTTGTATTTATGTTGGCATGCATAAAAAAATTCAGCTAAAAACTTGAAGTGTACATGATTTTGTTACCATTTGAAAAAAGTGTCCCCATTTCAGACACTTCAATGGCTACTGGCAGCAAACCTATAAAATCTCAAATGCTCTTTAAGGGGGTGTGAGTTCTCGAGGTTTGATGAGGGATAGGGGGCCACTATAAGGGCCAAGTACCAGCACCCATCGCACGTCATGTGCAGACATCCCCCCCGCCCCCCCAATTGTCGGAACCCTGATGTCGCCGGTCAGGTTCTCCGACGATGCTCCAACGATGGTGCCCCGGGCAAAAAAAACATATGGCACCAGCACATGCTTGAGCCCAGCATGTGCACCCGCAACCCTCGATCTGGTCAGATCTTACACTGGGAATGAACTCCATATGCTTAGACTGGGAATGAACTTTGTATGCCTAAGTCAACCCACGAAACGAACGTGCGGGAGCTCAGCCGACCAGAGGGGTAGGATCGCAAGCCGGGGATCGGTCGAGTCCCCCCCTGTGTGCTGCCAATCATACTACCGTAACCCTCGGTCTGATCCGATCTTAGACTGGGAATGAACTCTGTATGCCAAAGCGAACCGACGAAACGAGCCGGCGGGCGGGCACTACGCTGGTGAGACAACCCTCCACTATGCTGCCGGCTCACCCCCTCTAAAGAGCCTTAGAGATTTTAGAGCTATGCCACCAGTAACCATTATAATGCTTGAAATCGGGACACTTTTCCTAGAACAATGGATCTACCCGGCCATGGCCCTATAAATGGGTGGCTCATGGCAACCAAAGTCTTGGTCATGGCCCTATACAAGGTTGGCCATGACATTGGGGATCAACCGGGTCCCCCCTGCGTGCTACCGGTCCTGCTGCTGCAACCCTTGGTCCGGTCTAATCTTAGACTAGGAATGAACTCCGTATGCCTAAGCCAACCGACAAAACGAACGGGCGGGCACTACGCCGGCCAGCGAGACGGGATGTGCAAGCCATGGATCGATAGGGTGGTAGGTGGGTTTAGGCACATCTTTATATTTCTACCCTGCCAATGCCATTTTTATGGCTTGTAAATTCATACAATGGTCCCTTAAGCCTTCATGTGAAGTTTCATGACAAGCCGACTCGTTTTCTATTTTTCACAATTTTCAAAACTTTTTGTGGTTCAGGATTTTTTTTAAATTTTTTCAGAAGGGGCTTTGGCCCCAAACTTGGTAGACATGATCCTTGTATTTTTTTTCGCATGCACAAAAAAATTCAGCTAAAAACTCAAAGTGTACAGGATTTTGTGACCATTTGAAAAAAGTGTCCCCATTTTAGACACTTGAATGGCTACTGGCAGCAAACCTGTAAAATCTCAAATGCTCTTTAAGGGGGTGTGAGTTCTTGAGGTTTGATGAGGGATACGGGGCCAATATAAGGGCCAAGTACCAGCACCCATCGCACATCATGTGCGCACACCCCCCACCCCCCAATCGCCGGAACCCCAATGTTGCCGGTCAGGTTTTCGTGGCGATGCTTCGGCGATAGTTCCCCGGGCAAAAAAAAATGCGACACCAGCACATGCCCAAGCGTAGCATGTGCACCCGTAACCCTCGGACCGATCTGATATTAGACTGGGAATGAACTCCATATGCTTAGACTGGGAATGAACTCTGTATGCCTAAGTCAACCCACGAAATGAGCGTGCGGGCGTTGAGCCGGCTAGAAGGGCAGGATGCGCAAGCCGGGGATCGGCTGGGTCCCCCCCTGTGTGCTGCCGATCTTGCTTCCACAACCCTCGGTCTGAGCTGATCTTAGACTGGGAATGAACTCTGTATGCCTAAGCCAACCGACGAAACGAGGGCCGGGCGGGCACTACGCCAGCTAGATAGGAGGATGCGCAAGCTGTGGATCGATAGGGTGGTAGGAGGGTTTAGGCACATCTTCATATTTCTACCATGCCAATGCCATTTTTATGGCTAGTAAATTCATACAATGGTCCCTTAAGCCTTCATGTGAAGTTTCATGGCAAAACGACTCGTTTTTTATTTTTCACGATTTTTGAAAATTTTTAGAGTTCGGGATTTTTTAAAAATTTTTTTAGGAGTTTTGGTCCCACACTTGGTAGACGTGATCCTTGTATTTTTTTTGGCATGCACAAAAAAATTCAGCTAAAAACACAAAGTGTACAAGATTTTGTGACCATTTGAAAAGAATGTCCCTATTTCAGACACTTTAACGGCTACTGGCAGCAAACCTGTAAAATCTCAAATGCTCTTTAAGGGGGTGTGAGTTCTTGAGGTTTGATGAGGGATAGGGGGCCAATATAAGGGCCAAGTAGCAGCACCCATCGCAGATCATGTGCACGCACCCCCTGCCCCCGAATCCTCGGAACCCAAATGTCGGCAGTCAGGTTCTCCGACGATGCTCCGGTGATGGTGCCCCGGCGAAAAAAAAATGCGGCACTAGCGCATGCCCGAGCCCAGCACGTGCACTTGCAACCCCCAATCCGGTCTAATCTTTCACTGGGAATGAACTCCGTATGCTTAGATTGGGAATGAACTCCATATGCCTAAGTCAACCCATGAAACGAGCGTGCGGGCGCTCAATCGGCCAGAGGGGTAGGATGCGGAAGCCGAGGATCAGCTGGGTCCCCCCCTGCGTGCTACCGATCGTGCTACCACAACCCTTGGTCCGGTCTGATCTTAGATTGGGAATGAACTCTGTATACCTAAGCCAACCGACGAAATGAGCAGACGAGTGGGCACTACATCGGCAAGAGAGACGGGATGCGCAAGCCATGGATCGATAGGGTGGTAGGTTGGTTTACGCACATCTTCATATTTTTGCCATGCCAATGCCATTTTTATGGCTTGTAAATTCATACAACGGTCCCTTAAGCCTTCATGTGAAGTTTCATGGCAAGACGACTCGTTTTCTATTTTTCACGATTTTTGAAACTTTTTACGGTTCGGGATTTTTTTAAAATTTTTTCGGAAGCAATTTTGGCCCCAAACAAGGTAGACATGATCCTTGTATTTTTTCTGGCATGCACAAAAAAATTCAGCTAAAAATTCAAAGTGTACAGGATTTTGTGACCATTTGAAAAAAGTGTCCCCATTTCAGACACTTTAATGGCTACCGGCAGCAAACCTGTAAAATCTCAAATGCTCTTTAAGGGGGTGTGAGTTCTCAAGGTTTGATGAGGGATAGGGGGCCAATATAAGGGCCAAGTACCAGCACCCATCACACAACATGTGCACACACCCCCTCCGCCCCCACAATCGTCGGAACCCGAATGCTGCCGGTCAGGTTCTCCGGTGATGCTCCGATGATGGTGCTTCAGGTGAAAAACCCGATGCCGCCGGTTCGATTCTTCGAGATGCTCCAGTGATGGTGCCCTAGGTGAAAAAAAATGCGACACCAGCACATGCCCGAGCCCAATATGTGCACCCACAACCCTCGGTCTGATCTGATCTTACACTGGGAATGAACTCCGTATGCTTAGACTGGGAATGAACTCCGTATGCCTAAGTCAACCCACGAAAGGAGAGTGCGGATGCTCAGCTAGCCAGAGGGGCAGGATGCACAAGTCGAGGATCGATCGGGTCCCCCCCACGTGCTACCGATCCTGTTGCTACAACCCTCGGTCTGATTCGATCTTACATTGGGAATGAACTCCGTATGCCTAAGCCAACCGACGAAACGAGCGGGCGGGCGGGCACTACGCCTGCCAGAGAGGCAGGATGCACAAGCCGTGGATCGATAGGGTGGTAGGTGGGTTTAGGCACATCTTCATATTTCTGTCATGCCAATGCCATTTTTATGGCTTGTAAATTCATACAATGGTCCCTTAAGCCTTCATGTGAAGTTTCATGGCAAGACGACTCGTTTTCTATTTTTCACGATTTTTGAAACTTTTTACGGTTTGGGATTTTTTTTAAAATTTTTTCAGAAGGAGGTTTGGCACCACACTTGGTAGACGTGATCCTTGTATTTTTGTAGGCATGCACAAAAAAATTCAGCTAAAAACTTGAACTGTACAGGATTTTGTGACCATTTGAAAAAAGTGTCCCCATTTCAGACACTTTAATGGCTACCAGCAGCAAACCTATAAAATCTCAAATGCTCTTTAAGGGGGTGTGAGTTCTCGAGGTTTGATGAGGGATAGGGGGCCAATATAAGGGCCAAGTACCAGCACCCATCACACATCATGTGCACACACCCCCTCCGCCCCCACAATCGTCGGAACCCGAATGCTGCCGGTCAGGTTCTCCGGTGTTGCTCCGATGATGGTGCTTCGGGTGAAAAACAATGCGGCACCAGCACATGCCGAAGCCCAGCATGTGCACCCGCAACCCTCGATCCGGATCGATCTTACACTAGGAATGAACTCCGTATGGTTACACTAGGAATGAACTCTGTATGCCTAAGTCAACCCACGACACGAGCGTGTGGGCGTTCAGCCGGCCAGGTGGGCAGGATGCCGGGGATCGGCCGGTCCACCCTTGCGTGCTACCGATACTACTACTGCAACCCTTGGTCCAGTCTGATCTTAGACTTGGAATGAGCTCTGTATGCCTAAGCCAACCGATGAAACGATCGGGCGGGCGGGCACTACGTCGGCCAGAGAGGCGGGATGTGCAAACTGTGGATCGATAGGGTGGTAGGTGGGTTTAGGAACATCTTCATATTTTTGCCATGCCAATGCCATTTTTATGGCTAGTAAATTCATACAATGGTCCATTAAGCCTTCATGTGAATTTTCATGGCAGGACGACTCGTTTTCTATTTTTCATGAGTTTTGAAACTTTTTACGATTCAGGATTTTTTTAAAATTTTTTCAGCAGGGGTTTTGGCCCCACACTTGCTAGATGTGATCCTTGTATTTTTGTTGGCATGCATAAAAAAATTCAGCTAAAAAATCGAAGTGTACAGGATTTTGTGACCATTTCAAAAAAGTGTCCCTATTTCAGACACTTTAATGGCTACTGGCAGCAAACCTGTAGAATCTCAAATGCTCTTTAAGGGGGTGTGAGTTCTTGAGGTTTGATGAGGGATAGGAGGCCAATATAAGGGCCAAGTACAGGCACCCATCGCACATCATGTGCGCACACCCCCCCGCCCCCAATCATCGAAACCCCAATGCCGTCGGTCAGGTTCTCCGACGATGCTCCGACGATGGTGCCTCGGGCAAAAAAAAGTGAGGCACCAACACATGTCCGAGCCCAGCATGTGCACCCGCAACCCTCGATCTGGTCTGATCTTACACTGGGAATGAACTCTATATGCTTAGACTGGGAATGAACTCCATATGCCTAAGTCAACCCACGAAATGAGCGTGTGGGCGCTCAGTCGACCAGAGGGGTAGGATGCGTAAGCCGAGGATCGGTCGGGTCCCCCCCTACGTGTTGCTGATCTTGCTGCTGCAACCCTCAGTCTGGTCTGATCTTAGATTGGGAATGAACTCCGTATGCCTAAGCCGACCGACGAAATGAGCGAGTGGGCGAGCACTATGCCGGCTAGAAAGGCAGGATGCGCAAGCCGTGCATCAATAGGGTGGTAGGCGGGTTTAGGCACATCTTCATATTTTTGCCATGCCAATGCCATTTTTATGGCTTGTAAATTCATACAATGGTCGCTTAAGCCTTCATGTGAAGTTTCATGGCAAGACGACTCATTTTCTATTTTTCACGATTTTTGAAACTTTTTACGGTTCGGGATTTTTTAAAAATTTTTTCAGATGGAATTTTGGCCCCAAACTGGGTAGACGTGATCCTTGTATTTTTGTTGGCATGCACAAAAAATTTAGCTAAAAACTCGAAGTGTACAGGATTTTGTGACCATTTGAAAAAAGTGTCCCCATTTCAGACACTTTAATGGCTACTGGCAGCAAACCTGTAAAATCTCAAATGCTCTTTAAGAGGGTGTGAGTTCTCGAGGTTTGATGAGGGATAAGGGGCCAATATAATGGCCAAGTATGAGCACCCATCGCACATCATGTGCGCACACCCCCCTATCCCCCCCAATCACCGGAACCCCAATGCCACCGGTCAGGTTCTCCGATGATGCTCCGATGATGGTGCCCCGGGCAAAAACAAATGAGGCACCAGCACATGCCCGAGCCCAGCATGTGCACCTACAACCCTCAGTCCGGTCAGATCTTACACTGGGAATGAAATTCATATGCTTAGACTGGGAATGAACTCCGTATGCCAAGTCAACCCACGAAACCAGCGTACGGGCACTCAGCCAGCCAGAGGGGCAGGATGCATAAGCCGGGGATCGGTCGGGTCCCCCCTGCGTGCTGCCAATCATACTATCGGAACCCTTGGTCTGATCCAATCTTAGACTGGGAATGAACTCTGTATGCCTAAGCCAACTGATGAAATGAGCGGACGGGCAGGCAGTACGTCGGTCAGAGAGGCGAGATGCGCAAGTCGTGGATCGATAAGGTGGTAGGTGGGTTTAGGCACATCTTTATATTTTTGCCATGCCAATGCCATTTTTATGGCTTCTAAATTCGTACAATGATCCCTTAAGCCTTCATGTGAAGTTTCATGGCAAGATGACTCATTTTCTATTTTTCACGATTTTTGAAACTTTTTACGGTTCGAGATTTTTTTAAAATATTTTCAGAAGGAGTTTTGGCCCCAAACTTGGTAGACGTGATCCTTGTATTTTTGTTGGCATGCATAAAAAAATTCAGCTAAAAACTTGAAGTGTACAAGATTTGTGACCATATGAAAAAAGTGTCTCATTTTAGACACTTTAATGGCTCTACTGGCAGCAAACCTATAAAATCTCAAATGCTCTTTAAGAGGGTGTGAGTTCTCGAGGTTTGATGAGGGATAGGGGGCCAATATAAGGGCCAAGTACCAGCACCCATCGCACATCATGCGCGCACACCCCCCCCCGCCCCTCCAATTGCCGGAACCCCAATGTTGCCGATCAGGTTCTCCGACGATGCTCCAGCGATGGTGCCCCGGACGAAAAAAAAATGTGGCACCAGCACATGCTCGAGCCCAGCATGTGCACCTGCAACCCTCGATCCAGTCAGATCTTACACTGGGAATGAACTCCGTATGCTTAGACTAGGAATGAACTCCGTATGCCAAGTTAACCCACAAAACCAGCATGCGGGCGCTCAGCCGGCCAGAGTGGAAGGATATGCAAGCCAGGGATCGGCTGAGTCCCCCCCTATGTCACACCCTGGGTAGGCACGCCAGGCACATCAGGCAGACCAGCAGGCGAGCCAGAGGTTGAGGCCTGTAGACCAAGCCTGCTGACGGGCATCTGTGCGTAAAGCCTAGCAAACGAGCTCGGAATGCCCGCCCGACTTGCAGGCCAGCCCGTGAGAGCAAGGCTTGGCATACAAGCTGCCCGCACCACATCCAGAAGGTCCCAAGGTGCTGGACACGCAAGGGAAGCTTCTGGAAATAGGTAGGAGCATCCTGGCAGATTTGGTTGACCCTGAAAATCAGGAGTTAGCATCCTAATTGATTGTAATCCCATGATTTTTGCCTTTATTCTAGGGATATGCCATTAAGCTGTAGCTGGAGCCTTAACTATAAATAGAAGGCTGCTCCACCCTCATTTGTACACCATCAAACACTTCTATTTCAGTGAATACAAGAGCATTTCTAGAATTCTATCTTCTTATCCTATTTCTCTTTAACCTGCATAATCAGCCCTTCCCATTGTTCTAGTGCCCGCACGCTTGTGTTTTAGGCTAACTTAGGAACAAAGGAGGAGATTCCAAGCCTAAGACTGCACGGATTCTGAGTCTAAGGTCGGAGCCTATGACAGTTGGTATCAGAGCAAGTTCGATTTTGTGTGTTTATGTTGTGCAGGTTAGATCATGATTAAGGAGATGGCATGCCAAAGCGACGTTGCTAGCCAACAACTAGAGGCCCAGGAGCATGGCCGGGGAAGAGGCAAGTAAGCTAGTTCTAGAGATATCTGGTCTACCATGGACGGTAGGCTGGCCAAGGTGGAGGTGATCGTAGGTGACATAGGGGAGAAGCTTGAGAAAGTAGAGACTCCATGGGGGAGGAGATTCAAAGTAAGCTAGAAGCTGCTCTCAACAAAGGCTTGGACGTGTTCACCAAAAAGAACCAGACCTTGGAGGCTGAAGTGCAGACCTTGCGTGATGGCATGGAGGCCATGCGCCAGCGGATGGAAGAGCTTACCAGTGAGCTCATTACTTGCAAGACTGCCATTGGGAATGGCATGTTTGCTGGAGTGTCCAAATCCAAATTGGATGTCCCCAAGCCTAAGGAGTTTAAGGGGACTAGGGTGGCCAAGGAAGTAGACAACTACCTTTGGGGTATGGAGCAGTACTTCCAGGTCATCGGCATGTAAGACGAGGCGATAAAGGTAAGCACCGCTGCTATGTATCTCACTGATGTAGCCTTATTATGGTGGAGGCGCAGGTGTGATGATGTCAGGCATGGGAGTGCCAAGATTGGAACCTGGGCAGAGTTCCAAAAAGAGTTTAGAGAACAATTTTACCTAGAGTATGCCGATGATGAGGCGCGGGCAAAGTTGTGCAGGTTGAGCCAGCAAGGGGACATAAGGGAGTATGTCCAAAAATTCTCTGAACTGATGCTACAAATCTCAGATCTAGGCAAGAAGGATACATTCTTTGCTTTCATGGATGGGCTGAAGCCGTGGGTGAAGCATGAGCTACAAAGGAGAGGAGTTCATGACTTGGCTAAAGCCATGACTACTGCTGAGGCCTTAATAGAGTTCAAGCCTCTGAACAAGTTTGAGTCTTCCAAGCCCAAGGGTAAGGGTAGGGATGATAGGGACCAGAAAAAGCAGTCCAAGGGGAAAGACCGTGATCGGGAGTCCAAGGATGGAGACCAAGACCGTTCAACCAAGGATGGCGAGAGGAAGCCACCAGCAGGCAAGTGGAAAGCCAAGGGGCACCGAGAGCCACTAGCATGCTACCTATGTGGAGGGAGCCACATAGCATGCAATTGATCGTAGAAGGGCAAGCTGGCTGTTGTAGACAAGGAGTCTGACGAGGATCCAGAGTCAGAGGCAACAAAGCTTGGGTCGTTGGTGCTCAATGCTATCCAGAGTAAGGGGAGCCGCAAGCCAAAGGGCTTGATGTTTGTGGATCTAATGGTTATGGGTCAAAAAGTGAGCGCACTGGTGGACACAGGTGCCTTATATGTTTTTATTTCAGGTGATGGAGCCCAGAAGCTCGAACTAAAGGTGCAGAAAAGGATTGGTACCATTAAAACGGTGAACCCCAAGGAAGTTCCAACCATTAGAGTAGCATGGGGAGTGGAGTTGCAGCTTGGAGACTGAAAAGGCAAGGAGACCATTGAGGTAATACCCCTTGATGACTATAAGTTTGTGATTGGGTTGGATTTCCTTATTTGGATTAATGCCCTCCTTGTGCCTTTTGCTCATTGTGTTTGCATCTTAGATGCACGGTGCCAATGCCTAGTGCCATTGAGAAGAGGGTCTGGAGTTGGGTCACGGGTGGTGTCAGCCAACCAATTTGCCAAGGTGGTAAGCAGACAAGAAGACACCTTTTTGGCAGCCCTGAAATATGATGAGCCAAGGGAGAAGGAGATCGAGTCACCCTTAGAGGTGCTAAAGGTGCTGAAGACCTTTAATGATGTGATGCCCGTGAAGCTGCCTAGCAAGCTACCACCTAAGAGGGAGGTGGACCACAAGATCGAGCTGGTGTCCGAGGCCAAGCCACCAGCTAGAGCCCCTTACCGAATGTCTCCACCAGAGTTGGAGGAGTTAAGGAAGCAGCTCAAGGAGTTAGTTGATGCTGGCTTCATTAGGCCATCGAAGGCACCCTATGGTGCACCGGTTCTATTCCAACACAAGCATGATGGGTCATTACAGCTGTGCATAGACTATCGGGCCTTGAATAAGCTGACCATCAAGAACAAGTACCCCATCCCACTCATTACGGACTTGTTCAATCAACTTGGGAGTGCAAGGTGGTTCACCAAGCTGGATTTGAGGTCAGGCTACTATCAAGTCAGGATCATGGAGGGAGATGAGCCGAAGATAGCATGTGTCACTCGGTATGGTTCGTATGAGTTCTTGGTGATGCCTTTCGGACTCACGAATGCCCCAGCAACATTCTGCACCCTTATGAACAAGGTACTTCAGTCATTCCTTGATCGGTTTGTTGTGGTTTATTTGGATGACATTGTGATCTACAGCCAGACTTTGGGAAAGCATGTAGACCACTTGAGATAGGTGTTTGAGGTATTACAAGTGCATAAGCTGTTTGTCAAGAGGGAGAAGTGCTCATTCACCCAGCAGGAGATCCCATTCCTAGGCCACATAGTGGGAGGTGGCAGGATACGCATGGATGAAGGCAAGATACACGTCATCCTGGAGTGGCAACCGCCAGCCAAGGTCACTGAGTTGAGATCATTCCTTGGGCTGGTTAACTACTATAGGCACTTCATCAAAGGTCACTTAGCAATAGCCACACCATTGACTGACTTGCTCAAGAAAAGGAGAGCATGGGAGTGGAGCGCAGGGTGCCAGAAAGCCTTTGACAGGTTGAAGTGGGCTGTGACCGAGGAGCTAGTCTTGGCCTGGCCAGACCATGCCAAGCTGTATGAAGTGAATACGGATGCATCAGACTTTGCCATAAAGGGTGTGTTGATGTAAGAGGGACGTCCAGTCGCGTTCGAGAGTAGGAAGCTAAATGAGACTGAATGCAAGTACTCGGTCCAAGAGAAGGAGATGACTATAGTGGTGCACTACTTGTGCACTTGGCACCATTACCTATTAGGGTCGAGGTTCGTGGTGAGGATGGATAATGTGGCGACCAGCTACTTCCAGACACAGAAGAAGCTATCCCTCAAGTAGGCGAGATGGTAAGATTTTCTTACAGAATTTGATTTCCAGATAGAGTACAAGCCAGGATGGGTGAACGTAGTGGCAGACGCCCTAAGCAAGAAGGCTAACCTTGCTTGCCATTAGCCAACCAAAGAGGTCACTGGTGCCGCGCATCAAGGAGGGACTTGCACTTGATCCTACAGCCAAGGCTTTGATGGAGTACGCCCAGCAAGGTAAGACTAGGCAGTTTTGGTTGTAGGATGGTTTGTTGTACACCAGGGGCAGTAGACTATTTATGCCATAGCACGGGAAGCTCTGCAAGGAAGTTTTGCAAGAATGTCATGATTCAAGGTAGGCTGGACACCTTGGAATGAGCCGTACCTTGGCGTTGATCGAGGACCGATACTACTGGCCGCACATGAGGGAGGATGTGGAGGCCTATGTGAAGACTTGTCTTGTGTGCCAACAGGGCAAGGTGGAGCTCAAGAAACCAGGTGATTTCTTAGAGCCATTGCCAATGCTAGAGCGACCATGGGAGAGTGTTTCTCTGGACTTTATAGTTGGTCCACCCAAGACAGAGGGGTTTGGAAGCATCATGGTAGTGGTGGACAGGTTTTCCAAGTATGGAATTTTCATTCTAGCAACTAAGGAGTGCCCAGCCGAGGAGGCAGCTTGATTATTCCTAAAGAATATGGTTAAGTACTGGGGAGTGTCGAGGACCATTGTTAGTGATCGGGATGGGCGGTTCATGGGTAGGTTCTGGACTGAGTTGTTCAAGCTGTTAGGGTTAGACTTGAACTTTTCCACCAGCATGCATCCACAGATCGATGGGCAGACAGAACGAGTGAATGGACTATTGAAGGTCTACCTCAGGCACTATGTGAGTGCCACACAAAAGGACTAGCCAAAGCTGCTAGATATTGCGCAATTTTCCTACAACTTGTAAAGGAGCGAGGCAATGAACCAGAGCCCATTTGAGGTTGTGACAGGGCAACAACCACTAACACCTGGTTCTATTGTTGCAGGTTATATAGGGCCAAATCCAGCAGCATACAAGTTTGCCAAAGCATGGCAGGAGCAAACTGACTTGGCCAGAGTTTGTCTACACAAGGCAACCAAGAGGTCGAAGAAGTGGGCAGACCAGAATAGGCGGGACGTGTAGTTCCAAGTTGGAGACTTGGTGTTGGTAAAGCTGCATCCCATTGTGCGCCACAGGGGGCTGCATAAAGGCCTAGCCCGGAGGTATGAGGGACCTTTCTGAATAGTCAAGAGGGTAGGCAAGGTTGCCTACAAGCTGGATATGCCACCTAAGCGGAGGGTACACCCGGTGTTCCATGTGAGCATGCTCAAGTCGTTCCATGAGGATGAAAGAGTTCCAGGATAAGCAGAGTCAAAGCATGGGCCATTGGGAACAAGGGCCTTATATGAGAAGGAGGTCCACAACATCATAGCTGACCAGGAGGTGAGACGGAAGAACTAAAAACCAAGACATGAGTACTTGGTGCATTGGAAGGGACTTCCAAATAGTGAGGTGAGTTGGGAATTGACAGAGGTCTTATGGTAGTTCGGGGATCAGATCAGGCAGTACCATGCAGAAGACACAACGAGGGCATTACACAATCAGGTGGGGGAGAATGTCACACCCTGGGCGAGCATGCTAGGCACATCAGGCAGACCAGCAGGCGAGCCAGAGGTTGAGGCCCACAGACCAAGCATCCTAGTGGGTATCTGTGTGCAAAGCCTAGCAGATGAGCTCAGAACACCCGCCCGACTTGTAGGCCAGCCCGTGAGACCAAGGCTTGGCATACAAGCTACCCGTACCACATCCAAAAGGGCCCAAGGTGCTGGACATGCAAGGGAAGCTTCTGGAAACAGGCAGGAGCATCCAGGCAGATTTGGTTGACCCTGAAAATCAGGAGTTAGCATCCTGATTGATTGTAATCCCATGATTTTATCCTTTATTCTAAGGATATGCCATTAAGTTGTAGCTGGAGCCTCAACTATAAATAGAGGGCTGCTCCACCCTCATTTGGACACCATCAAACACTTCTGCTTCAATGATTACAAGAGCATTTCTAGAATTCTATCTTCTTATCCTGTTTCTCTTTAACTTGTGTAATCAGCCCTTCCCATTGTTCTAGTGCCCGTACACTTGTGTTTTAGGCTGACTTAGGCACAAAAGAGGAGATTCCAAGCCTAAGGCCGTACGGATTCTAAGTCTAAGGTCGAAGCCTGTGACACCTGCGTGCTACCGATCCTGTTGCTGTAACCCTCAGTTCGGTCTGATCTTAGACTGGGAATGAACTCTGTATGCCTAAGCCAACCGACGAAACGAGCGGACGGGCGGGCACTACGCTGGCCAGAGAGGCGGGATGCGCAAGCTGTGCATCGATAGGGTGGTAGGTGGGTTTAGGCACATCTTCATATTTCTACCATGCCAATGCCATTTTTATGGCTTGTAAATTCATACAATGGTCCCTTAAGCCTTCATGTGAAGTTTCATGGCAAGACGACTCATTTTCTATTTTTCACGATTTTTGAAACTTTTTACGGTTCAGGATTTTTTTAAAATTTTTTCAAATGGAGTTTTTACCCCAAACTTGGTAGACGTGATCCTTGTATTTTTATTGGCATGCACAAAAATATTTAGCTAAAAACTCATAGTGTACAGGATTTTGTAACCATTTCAACAAAGTGTCCCCATTTCAGACACTTTAATGGCTACTGGGAGCAAACCTGTAAAATCTCAAATGCTCTTTCAGAGGGTGTGAGTTCTTGAGGTTTGATGAGGGATAGGGGGCCAATATAAGGGCCAAGTACCAGCACCCATTGCACATCATGTGTGCACACCCCCCTCGGCCCTCCCAATCGTCGGAACCCAAATGTCGCCGGTCAGGTTCTCCGGTGATGCTCCGACGATGGTGCCCCGAGCAAAAAAAAAATGCGGCACCAGCACATGCTCGAGCCTAGCATGTGCATCCGTAACCCTCGGTCCGGTCCGATCTTACACTGGGAATGAACTCCGTATGCTTAGACTGAGAATGAACTCCATAAGCCTAAGTCAAACCACGAAATGAGCATGCGGGTGCTCAGTCGATCGGAGGGGTAGGATGGGCAAGTCGGGGATCGACCGGGTCCCCCCCCACGTACTGTCGATCCTGCTACTGTAACCCTCGGTCCGGTTCGATCTTAGACTGGGAATGAACTCCGTATGCCTAAGCTGGGCGGGCGAGCACTGCGCCAGCCAAAGAGGCGAGATGCGCAAGCCGTGGATCGATAGGGTGGTAGGTTGGTTTACGCACATCTTCATATTTCTGCCACACCAATGCCATTTTTATGGCTTGTAAATTCATACAATGGTCCCTTAAGCCTTCATGTGAAGTTTCATGGCAAGACAACTCGTTTTCTATTTTTCACGATTTTTGAAACTTTTTACAATTCAGGATTTTTTTAAAATTTTTTCAGAAGGGTTTTTGGCCCGACAGTTGGTAGATGTGATCCTCATATTTATTTTGGCATGCACAAAAAAATTTAGCTAAAAACTCGAAGTGTACAGGATTTTGTGACCATTTGAAAAAAGTGTCCCCATTTCAGACACTTTAATGGCTACTAGCAGCAAACCTATAAAATCTCAAATGCTCTTTAAGGGGGTGTGAGTTCTCGAGGTTTGATGAGGGATAGGGGGCCAATATAAGGGCCAAGTACCTGCACCCATCGCACATCATGTGCGCACACCCCCTCGCCACCCCAATCGTCGGAACCCCAATACCGTTGGTCAGGTTCTCCGACGATGCTACGGCAACGGTGCCCCGAGCAAAAAAAAAATGCGGCACCAGCACATGTCTGAGCCCAGCATGTGCACCCGCAAGCCTCGGTCTAGTCCGATCTTACACTGGGAATGAACTCCATATGCTTAGACTGGGAATGAACTCCGTATGCCTAAGTCAACCCATGAAACGAGCATGGGGCGCTCAGCCAGCCGAGGGGTAGGATGCACAAGCCAGGGATCGGTCGAGTCCCCCCCTACGAGCTGCCGATCCTGCTATCGTAACCCTCGATCCGGCCTGATCTTAGACTAGGAATGAACTCCATATGCCTAAGCTAATCGACGAAAGAAGCGGGCGGGCGGGCACTACGCCGGCCAGAGAGGCAGGATGCATAAGCCGTGGATCGATAGGGTGGTAGGTGGGTTTACGCACATCTTCATATTTTTGGCATGCCAATGATATTTTTATGGCTTGTAAATTCATACAATGGTCCCTTAAGCCTTCATGTGAAGTTTCATGGCAAGACGACTCGTTTCCTATTTTTCATGATTTTTGAAACTTTTTACGGTTCGGGATTTTTTTAAAAATTTTTTCAAAGGGAGTTTTGGCCCCAAACTTGGTAGACATGATCCTTGTATTTTTCTTGGCATGCACAAAAAAATTTAGCTAAAAACTTGAAGTGTACAGGATTTTGTGACCATTTGAAAAAAGTGTCCCCATTTCAGACACTTAATGGTTACTGGCAGCAAACCTATAAAATCTCAAATGCTCTTTAAGGGTGTGTGAGTTCTAGAGGTTTGATGAGGGATAGGGGACCAATATAAGGGCCAAGTACCAGCACCCATCGCACATCATGTGCGCACACCCTCTCCCTCGCCCCCAATCATTGGAACCCTAATGCCGTCGGTCAGGTTCTCCGACGATGCTCCGGCGATGGTGCCCTGGGCGAAAAAAAATGTAACACCAGCACATGCCCGAGCCCAGCATGTGCACCCATAACCCTCGGTCTGGTCTGATCTTACATTGGGAATGAACTCTATATGCTTAGACTGGGAATGAAATCCGTATGCCTAAGTTAACCCACAAAACGAGCTTACGGGCACTCAGTCGGCTAGAGGGGCAGGATGCGCAAGTCAGGGATCGGCCGGGTCACCCTTACGTGCGACTGATCCTATTGTTGTAACCCTCGGTCCGATCCGATCTTAGACTGTAACCTTCATTTTCTATTTTTACGGTTCAAATTTTTTTAAAATTTTTTCGCAAGTAGTTTTGGCCCCAAACTTGGTAGACGTGATCCTTGAATTTTTCTTCGCATGCACAAAAAAATTCAGCTAAAAACTTGAAGTGTACGGGATTTTGTGACCATTTGAAAAAAGTGTCCCTATTTCAAACACTTTAATGGTTACAGGCTGCAAACCTATAAAATCTCAAATGCTCTTTAAGGGGGTGTGAGTTCTCGAGGTTTGATGAGGGATAGGGGGCCAATATAAGGGCCAAGTACCAGCACCCATCGCACATCATGTGCGCACACCCCCCCTCCACTCGCCCTAATCATCGAAACCCCAATGCCATCGATCAGGTTCCCTGTAATGCTCCAGCGATGGTGCCCCAGGCGAAAAAAAAATACGGCACTAGCACATGTCCGAGCCCAGCATGTGCACCCATAACTTTCGGTCTGGTTCGATCTTACATGGGGAATAAACTCCGCATGCTTAGACTGGGAATGAACTCCGTATGCTTAGACTGGGAATGAACTCCGTATGCCTAAGTCAACCCACAGAACAAGCGTACGGGCGCTCAACCGGCCAGAGGGGCAGGATGCATAAGCCGGGGATCAGCCGGGACCCCCCTGCGTGCTGCCAATCCTGTTGCTGCAACCCTCGGTCCGATCCAAACTTAGATTGGGAATGAACTCCGTATGCCTAAGCCAACTGACGAAACGAGTGGGCAGGTGGGCACTACACTGGCCAGAGAGACGGGATGCGCAAGCCATGGATCGATAAGGTGGTAGGGGGTTTAGGCACATCTTCATATTTCTGCCATGCCAATGCCATTTTTATGGCTTGTAAATTAATACAATGGTCCCTTAAGCCTTCATGTGAAGTTCCATGGCAAGACGACTCGTTTTTTATTTTTCACGATTTTTATAAATTTTTATGGTTCAAGATTTTTTTAAAATTGTTCTAGAAGGAATTTTGGTCCTAAACTTGGTAGACGTGATCCATGTATTTTTTTTGGGATGCACAAAAAAATTCAGCTAAAAACTTGAAGTGTACAGGATTTTGTGACCATTTGAAAAAAGTGTCCCCATTTCAAACACTTTGATGACTACTGGCAGCAAACCTGTAAAATCTCAAATGCTCTTTAAGGGGGTGTGAGTTCTCGTGGTTTGATGAGGGATAGGGGGCCAATATAATGGCCAAGTACCAGCCCCTATCGCACATCATGTGCGCACACCCCCTGCCCCCTCAATCGTCGGAACACCGCCGGTCAGGTTCTCCGACGATACTCTTACGATGGTACCCCGTGCGAAAAAAAATGCGGCACCAGCACATGCCTGAGCCCAGCATGTGCACCCGCAATCCTCAGTCCGGTCTGATCTTAGACTAGGAATGAACTCAGTTTCCTTAGACTGGGAATGAACTCCGTATGCCTAAGTCAACCCACGAAACTAGCGTGTGGGTGCTCAGCTGGCCCGAGGGGCAGAATGCACAAGCTGGGGATCTGTCAGGTCCCCCCCTACGTGTTGCAGATCCTACTGCCACAATCCTTGGTTCGATCTGATCTTAGCCTGGGAATGAACTCCGTATGCCTAAGCCAACCGACAAAACGAGCGGGCGGGCGGGCACTACGCCGGCCAGAGAAGCGGGATGCGCAAGCCGTGGATCGATAGGGTGGTAGGTGGGTTTAGGCACATCTTCATATTTTTGCCTTGCCAATGCCATTTTTATGGCTTGTAAGTTCATACAATGGTCCTTTGAGCCTTCATGTGAAGTTTCATGGCAAGACGACTCATTTTTTATTTTTCACGATTTTTTAAACTTTTTAGGGTTCGGGATTTTTTTAAAATTTTTTCAGGAGGAGTTTTGGCCCAAACTTGGTAGACATGATCCTTGTATTTTTGTTGGCATGTATAAAAAAATTCAGTTAAAAACTCAAAGTGTACAGGATTTTGTGACCATTTGGAAAAAGTGTCCCCATTTCAGACACTTTAATGGCTATTGGCAGCAAACCTATAAAATCTCAAATGCTCTTTAAGGGGGTGTGGGTTCTCAAGGTTTGATGAGGGATAGGGGGCCAATATAAAGGCCAAGTACCAGCACCCATCACACATCATGTGCGCCCACCCCCTCTGCCCCCCCATTCGTCGGAAACCCAATGCCGTCGATCAGGTTCTCCAGGTGATGCTTCAGCGATGGTGCCCCGGGCGAAAAAAAATGTGGCACCGGCACATGCCCGAGCCCAGCATGTGCAACCGCAACCCTCGTCTGGTTTGATCTTACACTGGGAATGAACTTCGTATGCTTAGACTGGGAATGAACTCTGTATGCCTAAGTCAACCCACGAAACGAGCGTACGAGCACTCAGACGGCCAGGCGGGCAGGATACGAAAGCCGGGGATCGATCGGGTCCGCCCCTAACATGCTATCGATCATGCTACTGCAACCCTCGGTGTGGTCCTATCTTAGAATAGGAATGAACTCCGTATGCCTAAGCCAACCGACGAAACGAACGGGCAGGCGGGCACTACACCGGCCAAAGAGGTGGGATGCGCAAGTCGTGGATCGATAGGGTGGTAGGTGGGTTTAGGCACATCTTCATATTTCTGCCATGCCAATGCTATTTTTATTTCTTTTAAATTCATACAATGGTCCCTTAAGCCTTCATGTGAAGTTTCATGGCAAGATGACTCGTTTTCTATTTTTCACGATTTTTGAAACTTTTTACAGTTTAGGATTTTTTTAAAATTTTTTCAGAAGGCGTTTTGGCCCCACACTTGGTAGACATGATCCTTGTATTTTTTTTGGCTTGCACAAAAAAATTCAGCTAAAAACTCGAAGTGTACAGGATTTTGTGACCATTTGAAAAAAGTGTCCCCATTTCAGACACTTTAACGGCTACTGGCAGCAAACCTGTAAAATCTCAAATGCTCTTTAATGGGGTGTGAGTTCTCGAGGTTTGATGAGGGATAGGGGGCCAATATAAGAGCCAAGTTCCAGCACCCATCACACATCACGTGCGCACACCCTCCGCCCCCCCAATCGTTGGAACGCCAATGTCGTTGGCCAGGTTATCCGGTGATGCTCAGGCGATGGTGCCTCGGGATAAAAAAAATGCGGCACCAGCACATGTCTGAGCCCAGCATGTGCACCCACAACCCTCAGTCTGATCTGATCTTACACTGGAAAAGAACTTCGTATATTTAGACTGGGAATGAACTCCGTATGCCTAAGTCAACCCATGAAATGAGTGTGCGGGTGCTCAGCCGGCTAGAGGGGCAGGATGCACAAGCCGAGGATCGGTCGGGTCCCCCCTACCTGCTACCAATTCTACTGCTGTAACCCTCAGTTCGGTCTGATCTTAGACTGGGAATGAACTCCGTATGCCTAAGCCAACCGATTAAACGAGCGGACAGGCGGGCACTAGGCCGGCCAGAGAAGCGGGATGCGCAAGCTGTGCATCGATAGGGAGGTAGCTGGGTTTAGGCACATCTTCATATTTTTACCAAGCCAATGCCATTTTTATGCCTTGTAAATTCATACAATGGTCCCTTAAGCCTTCATGTGAAGTTTCATGGCAAGACGACTCGTTTTCTATTTTTCACGATTTTTGAAACTTTTTACGGTTCGAGATTTTTGAAAAAAATTTTCGGAAGGAGTTTTGGCCCCACACTTGGTAGACATGATCCTTGTATTTTTTTTTGGCATGCATAAAAAAATTCAGCTAAAAACTCGAAGTGTACAGGATTTTGTGACCATTTGAAAAAAGTGTCCCCATTTCAGACACTTTAATGGCTACTCGCAGCAAACCTGTAAAATCTCAAATGCTCTTTAAGGGGATGTGAGTTCTCGAGGTTTGATGAGGGATAGGAGGCCAATATAAGGGCCAAGTGCCAGCACCCATCGCACATCATGTGTGCACACCCCCCACCCCCCCAATTGCCGGAACCCCAATGCCGTCGGTCAGGTTCTCTGGCGATGCTCCGACGATGGTTCCCCGGGCGAAAAACAATACAGCACCAGCACGTGCCCAAGCCTAGCATGTGCACCCGCAACCCTCGGTCCGGTCCGATCTTACACTTCAAATGCACTCCATATGCTTAGACTAGGAATGAACTCCGTATGCCTAAGTCAAACCACGAAACAAGCGTGCGGGCGCTCAGCCGGCCAGAGGGGTAGGATGCGCAAGTCGGGGATCGATCGGGCCCCCCTATGTGCTGTCGATCCAGCTGCCACAACCCTCAGTCTGGTCTGATCTTAGACTGGGAATAAACTCCATATGCCTAAGCCAATCGATGAAACGAGCGGACGAGCGGGCACTATGCCGGCCAGAGAGGCAGGACGTGCAAGCCCTAGATCGTTAGGGTGGTAGGTGGGTTTAGGCACATCTTCATATTTTTGCCATGCCAATGCCATTTTTATGGCTTCTAAATTCATACAATGGTCCCTTAAGCCTTCATGTGAAGTTTCATGGCAAGATGACTCGTTTTCTACTTTTCACAATTTTTGAAACTTTTACGGTTCGAGGTTTTTTGAAAATTTTTTTGGAAGGAGTTTTGGCCCCAAATTGGGTAGACCTGATCCTTGTATTTTTGTTGGCATGCACAAAAAAATTCAGCAAAAAACTCAAAGTGTACAGGATTTTGTGACCATTTGAAAAAAGTGTCCCCATTCCAAACACTTTAATGGCTAGTGGCAGCAAACCTGTAAAATCTCAAATGCTCTTTAAGGGGGTGTGAGCTCTCAAGGTTTGATGAGGGATAAGGGGCCAATATAAGGGCCAAGTGCCAGCACCCATCGCACATCATGAGCGCACTCCCCCCCTCGCCCCCTAATCGCCGGAACCCCAATGTCGTCGGTCAGGTTCTCTGGCGATACTCCGACGATGGTGCCCCAGGCAAAAAAAAATGCAGCACCAGCACGTGCCCAAGCCCAGCATGTGCACCCGCAACCCTCGGTCTGGTCCGATCTTACACTTCAAATGCACTCCATAAGCTTGGACTAGGAATGAACTCCGTATGCCTAAGTCAAACCACGAAACAAGCGTGCGGGCGCTCAGTCGGCCAGAGGGGTAGGATGCGCAAGCCGGGGATCGGCCGGGCCCCCCTATGTGCTACCGATCTAGCTGCCACAACCCTCAGTCCAGTCTGATCTTAGACTGGGAATGAACTCCATATGCCTAAGCCAACCGAAACGAGCGGGCGAGCGGGCACTACGTCGGCCAGAGAGGCGGGATGTGCAAGCAATGGATCGTTAGGGTGGTAGGTGCGTTTAGGCACATCTTCATATTTTTGCCATGCCAATGCCATTTTTATGGCTTCTAAATTCATACAATGGTCCCTTAAGCCTTCATGTGAAGTTTCGTGGCAAGATGACTCATTTTCTACTTTTCACGATTTTTAAAACTTTTTACGGTTCGGGAATTTTTTAAAATTTTTTCAGAAGGAGTTTTAGCCCCACACTTGGTAGACGTGATCCTTTTATTTTTTTTGGCATGCGTAAAAAAATTCAGCTAAAAACTCGATGTCTACAGGATTTTGTGACCATTTGAAAAAAATGTCCCCATTTCAGACACTTTAATGGCTACTCATAGCAAACCTATAAAATCTCAATTGCTTTTTAAGGGGGTGTGAGTTCTCCAGGTTTGATGAGGGATAGGGGGCCAATAGAAGGGCCAAGTACCAGCACCCATCGCACATTATGTGCACACACCCCCCGCCCCCCAATCGTCGGTCAGGTTTTTCGGCGATGGTGCCCCGAGCGAAAAAAAAATACGGCACCAGCACATGCTCGAGCCTAGCATGTGCACCTGTAACCCTTGATCTGGGCCGATCTTACACTGGGAATGAACTCCATACGCTTAGACTGGGAATGAACTCCATATGTCTAAGTCAACCCATGAAACGAACGTGCGGGCGGTCAGTCGACTAGAGAGGTAGGATGCAAAAATCGAGGATCAATCAGGTCCCCCCTGCATCCTGCCGATCCTGCTACCATAACCCTTGGTCTGATCTGATCTTAGATTGGGAATTAAGTCCGTATGCCTAAGCCAACCGGAGAAACGAGCGGGCAGGCGAGCACTACACTGGCCAGAGAGACGCGATGCGCAAGCTGTGGATCGATAGGGTGGTAGGTGGGTTTAGGCACATCTTCATATTTTTGCCATGCCAATGCCATTTTTATGGCCTGTAAATTAATACAATGGTCCATTAAGCCGTCATGTGAAGTTTCATGGCAAGACGACTCGTTTTCTATTTTTCATGATTTTTGAAAAATTTTATAGTTTGAGATTTTTTAAAAAATTTTTCAGAAGGAGTTTTGGCCCCAAACTTAGTAGACATGATCCTTGTATGTTTGCTGGCATGCACAAAAAAATTCAGCTAAAAACTCGAAGTGTACAGGATTTTGTGACCATTTGAAAAAAGTGTCCCCATTTCAGACATTTTAATGGCTACTGGCAACAAACCTGTAAAATCTCAAATGCTTTTTAAGGGGGTGTGAGTTTTTGAGGTCTGATGATGGCTATGGGGCCAATGTAAGGGCCAAGTAGCAGCACCCATTGCACATCATGTGCGCACGCCCCCACGCCCCCCCAATTGCCGGAACCCTAATGCCATCGGTCAGGTTCTCTGATGAAGCTCCAGCAATGGTGCCCCGGGCAAAAAAAAAATGCAACACCAGCACATGCCCGAACCCAGCTTGTGCACCCACAACCCTCGGTCCGATTCGATCTTATACTGGGAATGAACTCCGTATGCCTAAGTCAACCCACGAAATGAACGTGCGGGCGCTCTACCGGCCAGAGGGGCAGGATGCGCAAGCCGGGGATCGGTCGGGTCCCCCCCTGCGTGCTGCCAATCCTGCTACTATAACCCTTCATTCGATCTAATCTTAGACTGGGAATGAACTATATATGCCTAAGCCAACCGACGAAACGAGCGGGTGGGCGGGCACTACGTCGGCCAGAGAGACGGGATGTGCAAGCCGTGGATCGATAGGGTGGTAGGTGGGTTTAGGCACATCTTCATATTTTTGCCATGCCAGTGCCATTTTTATGGCTTGTAAATTCATACAATGGTCCCTTAAGCCTTCATGTGAAGTTTCATGGCAAGACGACTCGTTTTCTATTTTTCACAATTTTTGAAACTTTTTATGGTTCAGGATTTTTTTAAAATTTTTTCAGAAGGAGTTTTGGCCCCACACTAGGTAGACGTGATCCTTGCATTTTTGTTGGCATGCACAAAAAAATTCAGCAAAAAACTCGAAGTGTACAGGATTTTTTGACCATTTGAAAAAAGTGTCCCTATTTCAAATACTTTGATGGCTACTGGCAACAAACCTGTAAAATCTCAAATGCTCTTTAAGGGGGTGTGAGTTCTTGAGGTTTGATGAGGGATAGGGGGCCAATATAAGGGCCAAGTACCAGCACCCATCACACGTCATACGTGCACACCCCCCCCGTCCCCCCAATCGCCGAAAGCCTAATGCCGTCAGTCAGGTTCTCCGACGATGGTGCCCCAGACGAAAAAAAAAATGCGGCACCAGCACATGCCCGAGCCCAGCATGTGCACCTGCAACCATCGATCCAGTCCGATCTTACATTGGGAATGAAGTCCGTATGCTTAGACTGGGAATGAACCCCATATGCCTAAGTCAACCCACGAAACGAGTGTGCGGGCTCTCAGCCGGCTAGAGGGGCAGGATGCACATGTTGGGGACTAGCCAGGTCCCCCTTACATGCTGCTGATGTTGCTGCTGCAACCCTCGGTCTGGTCCGATCTTAGACTGGAATGAACTCCATATGCCTAAGCCAACCGATGAAACGAGCGGGCAGGCACTACGTCGACCAGAGAGGCGGGATGCGCAAGCCGTGGATCGATAGGTTGGTAGGTGCGTTTAGGCACTTCTTCATATTTCTATTGTGCCAACGCCATTTTTATGGCTTGTAAATTCATACAATGGTCCTTTAAGCCTTCATGTGAAGTTTCATGGCAAGACGACTCGTTTTCTATTTTTCATGATTTTTGAAACTTTTTACGGTTCGGGATTTTTTTAAATTTTTTCAGAAGAACTTTTGGCCCCAAACTAGGTAGACATGATCCTTGTATTTTTGTTGGCATGCACAAAAAAATTCAGCTAAAAACTCGAAGTGTACAGGATTTTGTGGCAAATTTGAAAAAAGTGTCCCCATTTCAGACACTTTAATGACTATTGGCAGCAAACCTGTAAAATCTCAAATGCTCTTTAAGGGGGTGTGAGTTCACAAGGTTTGATGAGGGATAGGGGGCCAATATAAGGGACAAGTACCAGCACCCATCGCACATCATGTGTGCACACCCCCTCGTCGCCCTAATCGTCGGAACCCTAATGCCGCCGGTTAGGTTCTCCGACGATGCTCCGACGATGGTGCCCCGGGCGAAAAAAATGCGGTACCAGCACATGCCTGAGTCCAGCATGCACACCCGTAGCCCTCGGTCTGGTCTGATCTTACACTGGGAATGAACTCTGTATGCTTAGACTGGGAATGAACTCCGTATGCCTATGTCAACCCATGAAACGAGCGTACGGGCGCTCAGTCGGCTAGAGGTGCAGGATGCGCAAGCCAGGGATCGATCGGGTCCCCCCTATGTGCTGCCGATCTTAGACTGGGAATGAACTCCGTATGCCTAAGCGAACCGACGGAACGAGCGGGCGGGCGGGCACTACACCGGCTTGAGAGACGGGATGCGTAAGCCGTGGATCGATAGGGTGGTAGGTGGATTTAGGCACATCTTCATATTTCTGCCATTTTTATGGCTTGTAAATTCATACAATGGTCCCTTAAGCCTTCATGTGAAGTTTCATGGCAAGACGACTTGTTTTCTATTTTTCACAATTTTCAAAACTTTTAACGGTTCAGGATTTTTTTTAAATTTTTTCAAAAGGATTTTTGGCCCCACACTTGGTTTAGGAGATCCTTGTATTTTTTTTGGTATGCACAAAAAAATTAAGCTAAAAACTCGAAGTGTACAGGATTTTGTGACCATTTGAAAAAGGTGTCCCCATTTCAGACACTTTAATGGCTGCTGGCAGCAAACCTTTAAAATCTCAAATGCTTTTTAAAGGGGTGTGAGTTCTCGAGGTTTGATGAGGGATAGGTGGCCAATATAAGGGCCAAGCACCAGCACCAATCGCACACCATGTGCGCACACCCCCTGCCCCCCAATCACCGAAACCCCTATGCCGCTAGTCAGTTTCTTCGGTGATGGTGCCCTGGGCGAAAAAAAATGTGGCACCAGCACATGCCCAAGCCCAGCATGTGCACCCGCAACCCTCGGTCCGGTGTGATCTTACACTGGGAATGAACTTCGTATGCTTAGACTGGGAATGAACTCTGTATGCCTAAGTCAACCCACGAAACGAGTGTGCAGGCACTCAGCTGGCAAGAGGGGCATCATGCACAAGCCGAGCATCGACCAAGTCCCCCCTGCGTGCTTCCAATCCTGCTACCGCAACCCTCAGTCTGGGCCAATCTTAGACTGGGAATGAACTCCGTATGCCTAAGGCAACCGACGAAATGAATGGGCGGGCGGGCACTACGCCGACCAGAGAGGCGGGATGCGCAAGCAGTGGATCGATAGGGTGGTAGGTGGGTTTAGGCACATCTTCATATTTCTGCCATGCCAATGCCATTTTAACGGCTTGTAAATTCATATAATGGTCCCTTAAGCCTTCATGTGATGTTTCATGGCAAGACGACTCGTTTTCTTTTTTTCACACTTTTTGAAACTTTTTAAGGTTCGAGATTTTTTTAAAATTTTTTCAGAAGGAGTTTTGGGCCCAAACATGGCAGACGTGATCCTTTTATTTTTTTTTGGCATGCACAAAAAAATTCAGCTAAAAACTCGAAGTTTACAGGATTTTGTGACCATCTGAAAATAGTGTCCCCATTTCAGACACTTTAATGGCTACTGGCAGAAAACCTGTAAAATCTCAAATGCTTTTTAAGGGTGTGTGAGTTCTCAAGGTTTGATGAGGGATAGGGGGCCAATATATGGGCGAAGTACCAGCACCCATCGCACATCATGTGTGCACACCCCCCGCCACCCCAATCGTCGGAACCCTAATGCTGCTGGTCAGGTTCTCCGGCGATGGTGCCTCGGGTGAAAAAAAATGCGACACCAGCACATGCCCGAGCCTGGCATGTGCACCCACAACCCTCGGTCTGGTCCGATCTTACACTAGGAATGAACTCCGTATGCTTAGACTGGGAATGAACTCCGTATGCCTAAGTCAACCCATGAAACGAGTGTGCGGGTGCTCAATCGGCCAGAGGGGTAGGATGCGCAAGTCGAGGATCGGTCGGGCCCCCCCTACGTGCTACCGATCCTACTGTTGCAACCCTCAGTCTGGGCCGATCTTAGAGTAGGAATGAACTCCGTATGCCTAAGCCAATCGACGAAACGAGTGGGTGGGCGGGCACTACGCCGGCCAGAGAGGTAGGATGCGCAAGCCGTGGATCGATAGGGTGGTAGGTTGGTTTAGGCACATCTTCATATTTCTATTGTGCCAATGCCATTTTTATGGCTTGTAAATTCATAAAATGGCCCCTTAAGCCTTCATGTAAAGTTTCATGGCAAGACGACTCGTTTTCTATTTTTCATAATTTTTGAAACTTTTTATGGTTTGGGATTTTTTTAAAATTTTTTCAGAAGGAGTTTTGGCCCCAAACATATTAGACATGATCCTTGTATTTTTGTTGGCATGCACAAAAAAATTCAGCTAAAAACTCGAAGTGTACAGGATTTTGTGACCGTTTGAAAAAAGTGTCCCCATTTCAGACACTTTAAGGGCTACTGGCAGCAAACTTGTAAAATTTCAAATGCTCTTTAAGGGGTTGTGAGTTCTCAAGGTTTGATAAGGGATAGGGGGCCGAAATAAGGGCCAAGTACCAGCACCCATTGCACATCATGTGCGCACACCCCCACCCCCCCAATCGTTGGAACCCCAATGCCACCGCTCAGGTTCTTCGACGATGGTGCCCTGGACGAAAAAAAAATACGGCACCAGCACATGCCTGAGCCCAGCATGTGCACCTGCAACCCTCGGTCCGGTCTTATCTTACACTGGAATGAACTACATATGCCTAAGTCAACCTACGAAATGAGCATGTGGGCGCTCAGTCGGCCAGAGGGGCAGGACGCACAAGCCGGGGATCGATCGGGTCCCCCCTACGTGGTGCTGATCCTGTTGTCGCAACCCTCAGTCCAATCCGATCTTAGACTGGGAATGAACTCCGTATGGTGCAACCCATGGATCGATAGGGTGGTAGGTGGGTTTAGGCACATCTTCATATTTCTACCGTGCCAATGCCATTTTTATGGCTTGTAAATTCATATAATGGTCCCTTAAGCCTTCATGTGATGTTTCATGGCAAGACGACTCGTTTTCTTTTTTTCACGATTTTTGAAACTTTTTAAGGTTCGGGATTTTTTTAAATTTTTTCAGAAGGAGTTTTGGGCCCAAACATGGTAGACGTGATACTTTTATTTTTTTTGGCATGCACAAAAAAATTCAGCGAAAAACTCGAAGTGTACAAGATTTTGTGACCATTTGAAAATAGTGTCCCCATTTCAGACACTTTAATGGCTACTGGCAGCAAACCTGTAAAATCTCAAATGCTTTTTAAGGGTGTGTGAGTTCTCTAGGTTTGATGAGGGATAGGGGGCCAATATATGGGCCAAGTACCAGCACCCATAGCACATCATGTGCGCACAGCCCCCCTGCCCCCCCAATCGTCAGAACCCTAATGTCGTCGGTCAGGTTCTCCGACGATGCTCTGACGATGGTGCCCCGGGCAAAAACAAATGTGGCACCAGCACATGCCTTAGCCCAGCATGTGCACCCACAACCCTCGGTCCGGTTCGATCTTACGCTGGGAATGATCTACGTACGTTTAGACTAGGAATGAACTCTGTATGCCTAAGTCAACCCATAAAATGAGTGTGCAGGCGCTCTGTCGGCCAAACGGGCAGGATACACAAGTTGGGGATCGATCGAGTCCCCCTCTGCATGCTGCCGATCCGACTGCCGTGACCCTCAATCCAATTCGATCTTAGACTGGGAATAAACTCCGTATGCCTAAGCCAACCAATGAAACGAGCGGACGGGCGGGCACTATGTCGGGCAGCGAGGCGGGATGCATAAGCCGTGGATCGATAGGGTGGTAGGTGGGTTTAGGCACATCTTCATATTACTACCATGCCAATGCCATTTTTATGGCTTGTAAATTCATACAATGGTCCCTTAAGCCTTCATGTGAAGTCTCATGGCAAGATGACTCGTTTTCTATTTTTCACGATTTTTGAAGCTTTTTACGGTTCGTAATTTTTTAAAAATCTTTTTGGAAGGATTTTTGGCCCCAAACTTGGACGTGATCCTCATATTTTTGTTGGCATGCACAAAAAAATTCAGCTAAAAACTCGAAGCGTACAAGATTTTGTGACCATTTGAAAAAAGGGTCCCCATTCCAGGCACTTTAATGGCTACTAGTAGCAAACCTGTAAAATCTCAAATGCTCTTTAAGTGAGTTCTCGAAGTTTGATGAGGGATAGGGGGCAAATATAAGGGCCAAGTACCAGCACCCATCGCACATCATGTGCGCACACCCCTAGCCCCTCCAATCGTCGAAACCCCAATTCCGCCGGTCAGGTTCTCCGGTGATGCTCTGACGATGGTGCCTCGGGCAAAAAAAATGCGGCACCAGCACATGCCCAAGCCCTGCATGTGCACCCGCAACCCTTGATCTGGTCTGATCTTACACTGGGGATGAACTCCGTATGCTTAGACTGGGAATGAACTCTGTATGCCTAAGTCAACCCACGAAACGAGCGTGCTGGCGCTCAGCCAGCCAGAGGGGGAGGATGCACAAGCTGGGGATCGGCCGGGTCCCCCCCTACGTGCTGCCGATCCTGCTACCAAAACCCTCCGTCCAGTCCAATTTTAGACTAGGAATGAACTCCGTATGCCTAAGCCAACTGATGAAACGATCGGGTGGGCGGGCACTAGCCGGCCAGAGAGGCGGGATGCGCAAGTCATGGATCGATAGGGTGGTAGGTGGGTTTAGGCACATCTTCATATTTCTGTTGTGCCGATGCCATTTTTATGGCTTGTAAATTCATACAATGGCCCCTTAGGCCTTCATGTGTAGTTTCATGGCAAGACGACCCGTTTTCTATTTTTCACGATTTTCAAAACTTTTTTCGGTTCAGGATTTTTTTAAACTTTTTTCAGAATCTGTTTTGGCCCCAAACTTGGTAGACATGATCCTTGTATTTTTTTTGGCATGCATCAAAAAATTCAGCTAAAAACTCGAAGTGTACAGGATTTTGTGACCATTTGAAAAAAGTGTCCCCATTTCAGACACTTTATTGGCTACTGGCAGCAAACTTGTAAAATCTCAACTGCTCTTTAAGGGGGTGTGAGTTCTTGAGGTTTGATGAGGGATAGGGGGCCAATATAAGGGCCAAGTAACAGCACCCATCACACATCATGTGCGCACACCACCCCCGCCCCCCCAATCGCTGGAACCCTAATGCCGTCGGTCAGGTTCTCCAGTGATGCTCCGGTGATGGTGCCCTGGGAGAAAAAAAATGTGGCACCAGCACATTCCCGAGCCCAGCATGTGCACTCGCAACCTTCGGTCTGATCCGATCTTACATTGGGAATGAACTCCTATGCTTAGACTGGGAATGAACTCCGTATGCCTAAGTCAACCCACGAAATGAGCGTGTGGGCGCTCAGTCGGCCAGAGGGGCAGGATGCGTAAGCCGAGGATCAGTCGGGTCCCCCCCAACGTGCTACCGATCCTGCTGCCATAACCCTCAATCTGGTTTGATCTTACACTGAGAAAGAACTCTGTATGCCTAAGTCAACAGATGAAATGAACGGGCAGGCGGGCACTACGTCGGCCAGAGAGGCGGGATGCGCAAGCCATGGATCCATAGGGTGGTAGGTGGGTTTAGGCACATCTTCATATTTCTACCATATCAATGCCATTTTTATGGCTTGTAAATTCATACAATGGTCCCTTAAGCCTTCATGTGAAGTTTCATGGCAAGACGACTCGTTTTCTATTTTCGATGACTTTCAAAACTTTTTACGGTTTGAGATTTTTTAAAATTTTTTCAGAAGGATTTTTGGCCCCAAACTTGGTAGACATGATCCTTGTAATTTTGTTCACTTGCACAAAAAAATTCAGCTAGAAACTCAAAGTGTACAGGATTTTGTGACCATTTGAAAAAAGTGTCCCCATTTCAGACACTTTAATGGCTACTGGCAGCAAACCTGTAAAATCTCAAATGCTTTTTAAAGGGGTGTGAGTTCTCGAGGTTTGATGAGGGATAGGGGCCAATATAAGGGAAAAGTACCAGCAACCATCACACATCATGTGCGCGCACCCCCCCGCCCCCAATCGCCGGAACCCCATGCCGTCGGTCAGGTTCTCCGGTGATGCTCTGGTAGTGGTGCCCCGGGTGAAAAAAAATGAACTTCGCTGGACAGAGAGGTGAGATGCGCAAGTCATGGATCGATAGGGTGGTAGGTGGGTTTAGGCACATCTTCATATCTCTACCATGCCAATGCCATTTTTATGGCTTGTAAATTCATACAATGGTCCCTTAAGCCTTCATGTGAAGTTTCATGGCAAGATGACTCGTTTTCTATTTTTCACGATTTTTAAAACTTTTTGCGTTTCATAAGTTTTTTAAAAATTTTTTTAGAAGGAGTTTTGGCCCTAAACTTGGTAGACATGATCCTTGCATTTTTGTTGGCATGCACAAAAAAATTCAGCTAAAAACTCGAAGTGTACAGGATTTTGTGACCATTTGAAAAAAATGTCCCCATTTCAGATGCTTTAATGGCTACTGGCAGCAAACCTGTAAAATCTCAAATGCTCTTTAAGGGGGTGTGAGTTCTCGAGGTTTGATGAGGGATAGGGGACCAATATAAGGGCCAAGTACCAGCACCAATCGCACATCATGTGCGCACACCCCCCGCCCCCCCAATCGTCGGAACCGCAATGCCGTCGGTCAGGTTCTCCGGTGATGCTCCAGCGATTGTGCCCTGGGCAGAAAAAAACCAGCACATGCCTGAGCCTAGCATGTACACCCGCAACCCTCGGTCCGGTCTGATCTCACACTGGGAATGAATTCGGTATGCTTAGACTAGGAATGAACTCCGTATGCCTAAGTCAACCCACGAAATGAACGTGCGGGCACTCAACGGGCCAGAGGGGCAGGATGCGCAAGCCGAGGATCGATCGGGTCCCCCCTATGTGCTATCGATCTTGCTGCCAATCTTAGACTGGGAATGAACTCCGTATGCCTATGCTAACCGATGAAACGAGCGGGCAGGCGGGCACTACACTGGCCAGAGAGGCGGGATACGCAAGCCGTGGATTGATAGGTGGTATGTGGGTTTAGGCACATCTTCATATTTTTGCCATGCCAATGCCATTTTTATGGCTTGTAAATTCATACAATGGTCCCTTAAGCCTTCATGTGAAGTTTCATGGCAAGACGACTCGTTTTCTATTTTTCATGATTTTTGAAACTTTTTACGGTTTGGGATTTTTTTAAAATTTTTTGAGAAGGAGTTTTGGCCCCAAACTTGGTAGACATGATCCTTGTATTTTTGTTGGCATGTACAAAAAAATTTAGCTAAAAATTCAAAGTGTACCGGATTTTGTGACCATTTGAAAAAAGTGTCCCCATTTCAGACACTTTAATGGCTACTGGAAGCAAACCTGTAAAATCTCAAATGCTCTTTAAGGGGGTGTGAGTTCTCGAGGTTTGAAGAGGGATAAAGGGACAATATAAGGGCCAAGTACCAGCAGCCATCGCACATCACGTGTGCATCCCCCCCACCCCCCCAATCGTCGGAACCCCAATGCCGTCGGTCAGGTTCTCCGACGATGCTCCGACGATGGTGCCCCGGGCGAAAAAAATGTAACACCAGCACATGTCGGAGCCCAGCACGTGCACCCACAACCCTCGGTCCGGTCCGATCTTAGACTGGGAATGAACTCCGTATGCTTAGACTGGGAATGAACTTCGTATGCCTAAGTTAACCCATGAAACGAGCGTGCGGGCACTCAGCCGGCCAAAGGGGCAGGATGCGTAAGCCGGGGATCGGTCAGGTCGCCCTACGTGCTACTGATCTTGTTGCCGCCACCCCCAATCTGGTCCAATCTTAGACTGGGAATGAACTCCATTTGCTTAGACTAGGAATGAACTCCATATGCCTAAGTCAACCCACTAAACGAGCTTTCGAGAGTTCAGCGGCCAGAGGGGCAGAATGCACAAGCCGGGGATCGACCAGGTCCCCCACTACGTGCTATCAATCCTACTACCATAACCCTTGGTCCGGTCTGATCTTAGATTGGGAATGAACTCCGTATACCTAAGCCAACCGATGAAATGAGCAAGTGGGAGGGCACTACTTCGGCCAGAGAGGCGGGATGCGCAAGCCGTGGATCAATGGGGTGGTAGGTGGGTTTAGGCACATCTTCATATTTCTACCATGCCAATGCCATTTTTATGGCTTGTAAATTCATACAATGGTCGCTTAAGACTTCATGTGAAGTTTCATGGGAAGACGACTCATTTTCTATTTTTCACGATTTTCAAAACTTTTTACGGTTCGGGATTTTTTTAAAATTTTTTCAGAAGGAGTTTTGGCCCCAAACTTGGTAGACGTGATCCTTTTATTTTTTTTGTCATGCACAAAAAAATTCAGCTAAAAACTCGAAGTGTACAGGGTTTTGTGACCATTTGAAAAAAGTGTCCCTATTTCAAACACTTTAATGGCTACTGGCAGCAAACCTGTAAAATCTCAAATGCTCTTTAAGGGGGTGTGAGTTCTCGAGGTTTGATGAGGGATAGGGGGCCAATATAAGGGCCAAGTACCAGCACCCATCGCAAATCATGTGCCCACACCCCCCCGCCCCCCAATCATCGGAACCCCAATGATGTCGGTCAGGTTCTCCGACGATGGTGCCCCAAGCGAAAGAAAAATGTGGCACCAATACATGCCTGAGCCCAGCATGTGCACCCGTAACCCTCAGTCCGATCCAATCTTACACTGGGAATGAACTCCGTAAGCTTAGACTAGGAATGAACTCCGTGTGCCTAAGTCAACCCACGAAACAAACGTGCGGGCGATCAGCCGGCCAGAGGGGTGGGATGCACAAACCGGGGATGATCGGGTACCCCCTACATGCTGCCAATCCTACTACTGCAACCCTCAGTTCGGTCCTATCTTAGACTGAGAATGAACTCTGTTGTCCTAAGCCAACCGGTGAAACGAACGGGCGGGTGGGCATTACGTCGGCCAGAGAGGCGGGATGCGCAAGCCGTGGATCGATAGGGTGGTAGGTAGGTTTAGGCACATCTTCATATTTCTACCACGCCAATGCCATTTTTATGGCTTGTAAATTCATACAATGGTCCCTTAAGCCTTCATGTGAGGTTTCATGGCAAGACGACTCATTTTCTATTTTTCATGATTTTTGATACTTTTTATGGTTCGGGATTTTTTTTAAATTTTTTCAGAAGGAGTTTTGGCCCCACACTTGGAAGACGTGATCCTTGTATTTTTGTTGGCATGCAAAAAAAAATTGAGCTAAAAAATGAAAGTGTACAGGATTTTGTGACCATTTGAAAAAAGCATCCCCATTTCAGACACTTTAATGGCTACTGGCAGCAAACCTGTAAAATCTCAAATGCTCTTTAAGCAGGGGTGAGTTCTCGAGGTTTGATGAGGGATAGGGGGCCAATATAAGGGCCAAGTACCAGCACCCACCACACATCATGTGCGCACATCCCCCCCGCCGGTGATGCTCCGGCGATGGTGCCCCAGGTGAAAAAAAATGTGGCACCAGCACATGCTCGAGCCTAGCATCTGCACTCGCAACCCTCGGTCCAGTTTGACCTTACACTTTGAATGAACTCTGTATGCTTAGACTGGGAATGAACTCTGTATGCCTAAGTCCACCCACGAAACGAGTGTGCAGGCGCTCAGCCGGCCAGAGGGGTAGGGTGCGCAAGCCAGGGATCGACCGGGTCCCCCCTACGTGCTTTCGATCCTGCTGCCACAACCCTCTGTCCGATCCAATCTTAGACTGGGAATGAACTCCTATGCCTAAGCCAACCGATGAAATGAGCAGACGGGAGGGCACTATACCGGCCAAAGAGGCGGGATGCTCAAGCCATGGATCGATAGGGTGGTAGGTGGGTTTAGCCACATCTTCATATTTCTGCTGTGCCAATGCCATTTTTATGGCTTGTAAATTCATGGCAAGAGGACTCGTTCTCTATTTTTCATGATTTTCAAAACTTTTTACGGTTCGAGATTTTTTAAAAATTTTTTCAAAACTTGGTAGACGTGATCCTTGTATTTTTGTTGGCTTGCACAAAAAAATTCAGCAAAAAACTCGAAGTGTACAGGATTTTGTGACCATATGAAAAAAGTGTCCTCATTTCAGACACTTTCATGGCTACTAGCAGCAAACCTGTAAAATCTCAAATGCTCTTTAAGGGGGTGTGAGTTCTTGAGGTTTGATGAGGGATAGGGGCCAATATAAGGGCCAAGTACCAGCACCCATCGCACATCATGTGCGCACACCCCCCACCCACCCCCCCAATCACCGAAACCCCAATGCCACCGGTCAAGTTCTTCGACAATGCTCCGACGATGGTGCCCTGGGCGAAAAAAAATACGGCACCAGCATAGGCTCGAGCGTAGCATGTGCACCCGTAACCCTCGTTCTGGTCCGATCTTACACTGGGAATGAACTCCATATGCTTAGACTGGGAATGAACTCCGCATGCCTAAGTCAACCAACGAAATGAGCGTGCAGGCACTCAGCCGGCCAGAGGGGCAAGATGCGCAAGCCGGGCATTGATCGCGTCCCCCCTACATGTTGTCGATCCTACTGTCGCAACCCTCTGTCCAATCCTATCTTAGACTGGGAATGAACTCCATATGCCTAAGCCAACCGACGAAACGAGTGGGCAGGCGGGCACTACACCGGCCAGAGAGGCGGGATGCGTAAACCGTGGATCGATAGGGTGGTAGGGGGTTTAGGCACATCTTCATATTTCTGCCATGCCAATGCCATTTTTATGGCTTGTAAATTCATACAATGGTCCCTTAAGCCTTCATGTGAAGTTTCATGGCAAGACGACTCGTTTTCTATTTTTCATGATTTTTGAAACTTTTTAATGTTCAGGATTTTTTAAAAATTTTTTCAGAAGGAGTTTTGGCCCCACACTTGGTAGACATGATCCTTGTATTTTTGTTGGCATGCACAAAAAAATTCAGTTAAAAACTCGAAGTGTCCCCATTTCAGACACTTTAATGGCTATTGGCAGTAAACCTGTAAAATCTCAAATGCTCTTTAAGAGGGTGTGAGTTCTCAAGGTTTGATGAGGGATAGGGGGCCAATATAAGGGCCAAGTACCAGCACCCATTGCACATCATGTGCGCACACCCCCCGCCCCCCCAATCGTCGGAACCCTAATGCCGTCGGTCAGGTTCTCCGACGATGCTCCGGTGATGGTGCCCCGGGCGAAAAAAAAATGTGGCACCAGCACATGCTCGAGCCCAGGATGTGCACCCATAACCCTTGGTCCGATCCGATCTTACACTGGGAATGAACTCCGTATGCTTAGACTGGGAATGAACTCCGTATGCCTAAGTCAACCCATGAAACAAGCGTGCGGGCGTTCAGCCGGCTAGAGGGGCAAGATGGCAAGCCGGGGATCGACCTGGTCCCCCCCGACATCCTGTTGATCCTTCTACTGCAATCCTGGGTCTGGTCTGATCTTAGACAGGGAATGAACTCCGTATGCCTAAGCCAACAGACGAAACGAGCGGGCAGGCGGGCACTAGGCCGGCCAGAGAGGCGGGATGCGCAAGCCGTGGATCGATAGGGTGGTTAGTGGGTTTAGGCACATCTTCATATTTCTACCTTGCCAATGCCATTTTTATGGCTTGTAAATTCATACAATGGTCCCTTAAGCCTTCATGTGAAGTATCATGGCAAGACAACTCGTTTTCTATTTTTCATGATTTTCAAAACTTTTTAATGTTCAAGATTTTTTTTTAATTTTTTCAGAAGGAGTTTTGGCCCCACACTTGGTAGAGGTGATCCTTGTATTTTTGTTGGCAAGCATAAAAAAATTCAGCTAAAAACTCGAAGTGTACGGGATTTTGTGACCATTTGAAAAAAGTGTCCCCATTTCAAACACTTTAATGGCTACTGGTAGCAAACCTGTAAAATCTCAAATGCTCTTTAAAGGGGCATGAGTTCTTGAGGTTTGATGAGGGATTGGGGGCCAATATAAGGGCCAAGTACCAGCACCCATCACACATCATGTGCGCACACCCCCACCCGCCCCCCCAGTCGCCGAAACCCTAATGCCGTCGGTCAGGTTCTTTAGCGATGGTGCCTTAGGCAAAAAAAATGTAGCACCAGCACATGCCCGAGCCCAGCATGTGCACCTGCAACCCTCGATCCCGTCTGATCTTACACTGGGAATGAACTCTGTATGGTTAGACTGGGAATGAACTCTGTTTGCCTAAGTCAACCCACGAAACGAGTGTGCGGGGGCTCAGTCAGCCAGAGGGGCAGGATGCGCAAGCTGGGGTTCAGTCGGGTCCCCTCCTACGTGCTACCGATCCTACTACCGTAACCCTCGGTCTGGTCTGATCTTAGACTGGGAATGAACTCCGTATGCCTAAGCCAACCGATGAAACGAGCGGGCGGACGGGCACTAAGCTGGCTAGAGAGGCGAGATGCGCAAGCCATGGATCGATAGGGTGGTCGGTCGGTTTAGGCACATCTTCATATTTCTGTCATGCCAATGCCATTTTTATGTCTTGTAAATTCATACAATGGTCTCGTAAGCCTTCATGTGAATTTTCATGGCAAGACGACTTGTTTTCTATTTTTCATGATTTTTGAAACTTTTTACGGTTCGAGATTTTTTGAAAATTTTTTCGAAAGGAGTTTTGGCCCCAAAATTGGCAGACATGATCCTTGTATTTTTTTTGGCATACACAAAAAATTCAGCTAAAAACTCGAACCGTACATGGTTTTGTGACCATTTGAAAAAAGTGTCCCCATTTCAGACACTTTAATGGCTACTGGCAGCAAACCTGTAAAATCCCAAATGCTCTTTAAGGGGGTGTGAGTTCTTAAGGTTTGATGAGGGATAGGGGGCCAATATAAGGGCCAAGTACCAGCACCATTCGTACATCATGTGGGCACACCCCCACTCGCCCCCCCAATCGTTGGAACCCTAATGCTGCCGGTTAGGTTTTCGGGCGATGATTCGGCGATGGTGCCTCGGGCGAAAAAAAATACGGCACCAGCACATTCTCGAGCGTAGCATGTGCATCCGCAACCCTCGGTCTGGTCTGATCTTACACTGGGAACAAACTCCGTATGCTTAGACTAGGAATGAACTACGTATGCCTAAGTCAACCCACGAAACGAGCGTGCGGGCGCTCAGTCGACCAGAGGGGCAGGATGCGCAAGCCGGGGATCGGTCGGGTCCCCCCCTGCGTGCTGTCGATCCTACTACCGTAACCCCCAGTCTGGTCTGATCTTAGACTGGGAATGAACTCTGTATGCCTAAGCCAATCGACGAAACGAGCGGGCGGGCGGGCACTACGCCGGACAGAGAGGAGGGATGTGCAAGCCGTGGATCGATAGGGTGATAGGTGGGTTTAGGCACATCTTCATATTTTTGTTGTGCCAATGGCATTTTTATGGCTTGTAAATTCATACAATGTTCCCTTAAGCCTTCATGTGAAGTTTCATGGCAAGATGACTTGTTTTCTATTTTTCATGATTTTTGAAACTTTTTATGGTTCGGGATTTTTTTAAAATTTTTACAGAAGGAGTTTTGGCCCCAAACTTGGTAGTTGTAATCCTTGTATTTTGGTTGGCTTGCACAAAAACATTGCCCTGAAAACTCAAAGTGTACAGGATTTTGTGTCCATTTGAAAAAAGTGTCCTCATTTCAGACACTTTAATGGCTATTGGTAGCAAACCTATAAAATTTCAAATGCTCTTTAAGTGGGTGTGGGTTATCGAGGTTTGATGAGGGATAGGGGGCCAATATAAGGGCCAAGTACCAGCACCCATCGCACATGATGTGCGCACACCCCGCCCCCCTCAATCGCTAGAACCCCAATGCTATCGGTCAGGTTCTCTGACGAGGCTCCGATGATGGTGCCCCGAGCAAAAAAAAAATATGGCACCAGCACATGCCCGACCCCAGCATGTGCATCCACAACCCTCGGTCCAGTCTGACCTTACACTGGGAATGAACTCCGTATGCTTAGACTGGGAATGAACTCTGTATGCCTAAGTCAACCCACGAAACGAGCGTGCAGGAGCTCAACCGGCCAGAGGGGCAGGATGCGCAAGCCGGGGATCGATCGGGTCCTCCCCTACGTGCTGCCGATCCTGCTACCACAACCCTCTGTCTGGTCTGATCTTAGACTGAGAATTAACACCATATGCCTAAGCCAACTGACGAACCGAGCGGGCGGGCGGGCACTACACCGACCAGAGAGACGGGATGCGCAAGTCGTGGATCGATAGGGTAGTAGGTGGGTTTAGGCACATCTTCATGTTTTTGCCATGCCAATGCCATTTTTATGGCATGCAAATTCATACAATGGTCCCTTAAGCCTTCATGTGAAGTTTAATGGCAGGACGACTCGTTTTCTATTTTTCATGATTTTGGAAACCTTTTACGGTTCGAGATTTTTTTAAAATTTTTTCAGAAGCAGTTTTGGCCCCAAACATGGTAGACGTGATCCTTGTATTTTTGTTGGCATGCACAAAAATATTCAGCTAAAAACTCGAAGCGTACAAGATTTTGTGACCATTTGAAAAATGTGTCCCCATTTCAGACACTTTAATGCTACTGGCAACAAACCTGTAAAATCTCAAATGCTCTTTAAGGGGGTGTGAGTTCTCAAGCTTTGATGGGGGATAGGGGGCTAATATAAGGGCCAAGTACCAACACCCATTGCACATCATGTGTGCACACCCCCCCGCCCCCCCAATCACCAGAACCCCAATGTCGTTTGGTCCGGTGTTAGACGAGGAATGAACTCCGTATGCCTAAGCCAACCGATGAAACGAGTGGGCGGGCGGGCACTACGTCGACCAGAGAGGTGGGATGCGCAAGCCATCGATGGATAGGGTGGTAGGTGGGTTTAGGCACATCTTCATATTTCTACCATGCCAATGCCATTTTTATGGCTTGTAAATTCATACAATGGTCTCTTAAGCCTTCATGTGAAGTTTCATGGCAAGATGACTTGTTTTCTATTTTTCATGATTTTTGAAACTTTTTACAGTTCGAGATTTTTTTAAAATTCTTTCACAAGGAGTTTTGGCCCCAAACTTGGTAGTCGTGATCCTTGTATTTTGGTTGGCTTGCACAAAACAATTCCGCTGAAAGCTCAAAGTGTACAGGATTTTGTGAGCATTTGAAAAAAGTGTCCCCATTTCAGAAACTTTAATGGTTACTGGCAGTAAACCTATAAAATCTCAAATGCTCTTTAAGGGGGTGTGAGTGCTCAAGGTTTCATGAGGGATAGGGGGCCAATATAAGGGCCAAGTACCAGCACCCATTGCACATCATGTGCGCACACCCCCCCCGTCCCCCAATCGTCGGAACCCCAATGCCGTCGGTCAGGTTCTCCGACGATGCTCCAGCGATGGTGCCCTGGGCGAAAAAAATTGCGGCACCAACACATGCCCGAGCCCAACATGTGCACCCACAACCATCGGTCCGGTCCGATCTTACACTGGAAATGAACTCCGTATGCTTAGACTGGGAATGAACTCCGTTGCCAAGTCAACCCACAAAACGAGCGTGCGGGCACTCAGTCGGCTAGAGGGGCAGGATGCGTAAGCCGGGGATCGGTCGGGTCCCCCCTGTGTCACACCTTGGGCAGGCGCACCAGGCACATCAGGCAGACCAGTAGGCAAGCCAGAGGTTGAGGCTCGTAGACCAGGCGTGCTGACGGGTATCTATGCGCAAAGCCTAGCAAACGAGCTCAGAACGCCCGCCCGACTTGCTGGCTAGCCCGTGAGACCAAGGCCTGGCATACAAGCTGCCCGCACCACATCCAGAAGGGCCCAAGGTGCTGGATACGCAAGGGAAGCTTCTGGAAATAGGGAAGAGCATCCTGGCAGATTTGGTTGACCCTGAAAATCAGGAGTTAGCATCTTGATTGATTGTAATCCCATGATTTAGCCTTTATTCTAAGGATATGCCATTAAGTTGTAGCTGGAGCCTCAACTATAAATAGAGGGCTGCTCCACCCTCATTTGTACACCATCAAACACTTCTGTTTTAGTGAATACAAGAGCATTTCTAGAATTCTGTCTTCTTATCCTGTTTCTCTTTAACTTGCGTAATCAGCCCTTCCCATTGTTCTAGTGCCCGCACGCTTGTGTTTTAGGCTGACTTAGGCACAAAAGAAGAGATTCCAAGCCTAAGGCTGCACGAATTATGAGTCTAAGGTCAGAGCCTATGACATTTGGTATCAGAGCAAGTTTGATTCTGCGTGTTTGTGTTATGCAGATTAGATCCTGATTGAGGAGATGGCATCCCAAAGCCACGTTGCTAGCCAACAACCAGAGGCCCAGGAGCATGGCCAGGGAAGAGGCAAGAAAGCCAGTTCTAGAGATATCTGGTCTACCATGGACGGTAGGCTGGCCAAGGTGGAGGTGACCGTAGGCGACATGGGGGAAAAGCTTGAGGAAATAGAGACTCATATTGCATCGCTAGACTCCATGGGGGAGGAGATCCAAAGTGAGCTAGAAGCTGCTCTCAACAAAGGCTTGGACGTGTTCACCAAAAAGAACCAGACCTTGAAGGCTGAAGTGCGGACCTTGCGCGATGGCATGGTGGCCATGCGCCAGCGGATGGAATAGCTTACTAGTGAGCTCGTTACTTGCAAACTGCCATTGGAATGACATGTTTGCTGGAGTGTCCAAATCCAGATTGGATGTTCCCAAGCCTAAGGAGCATAAAGGGACTAGGGTGGCTAAGGAAGTAGACAACTACCTTCGGGGTATGGAGCAGTACTTCCAGGCTATGGGCATGGAAGACGAGGCGATAAAGGTAAGCACCGCTGCTATATATCTCACTGATGTAGCCTTATTGTGGTGGAGGCGTAGGTGTGATGATGTCAGGCGTGGGAGCGCCAAGATTAGAACCTGGGCAAAGTTCCAAAAAGAGTTCAGAGAACAATTTTACCCGGAGTATGCCGATGATGAGGCGCGGGCAAAGTTGCGCAAGTTGAGCCAGCAAGGGGACATAAGGGAGTATGTCCAAAAATTCTCTGAACTGATGCTACAGATCTCAGATCTAGGTGAGAAGGATGCATTCTTTGCTTTCATGAATGGGCTGAAGTCGTGGGTAAAGCATGAGCTACAAAGGAGAGGAGTTCATGACTTGGCTAAAGCCATGACTACTACCGAGGCCTTGATAGAGTTCAAGCCTCTGAACAAGTTCGAGTCTTCCAAGCCCAAGGGTAAGGGTAGGGATGATAGGGACCAAAAGAAGCAATCCAAGGGGAAAGACCGTGACCGAGAGTCCAAGGATGGAGCCTGAGACCGTTCAACCAAGGATGGCGAGAGGAAGCCACCAGCAGGCAAGTGGAAAGCAAAGCGGGATCGAGAGCCACTAGCATGCTACCTATGTGGAGGGAGCCACATAGCCCGCAATTACCCGCAGAAGGGTAAGCTGGCTGCTGTAGACAAGGAGTCTGACGAGGAGCCAGAGTCAAGGGCAGCAAAGCTTGGGTCGTTAGTGCTCAATGCTGTCCAGAGTAAGGGGAGCCACAAGCCAAAGGGCTTCATGTTTGTGGATCTGATGGTTGTGGGTCAGAAGGTGAGCGCACTGGTGGACACAAGTGCCTCACATCTTTTTATTTCAGGTGATGGAGCCCGAAAGCTCAGACTAAAGGTGCTGAAAGGGACTGGTACCATTAAAATGAAGAACTCCAAGGAAGTTTCAGCCATTGGAGTAGCACGAGGAGTGGAGTTGTAGCTTGGAGACTGGAAACACAAGGAGACCATTGAGGTAATACCCCTTGATGACTATGAGTTTGTGATTGGGTTGGATTTCCTTGTTCGGATTAACACCCTCCTTGTGCCTTTTGCCGATTGTGTTTGCATCTTGGATGCAAGGTGCCAATGCCTAGTGCCATTGAGAAGAGGGACTAGAGTTGGGTGGCGGGTGGTGTCACGCCATCCAATTTGCCAAGGCGGTAAGCAAACAAGAAGACACCTTCTTGGCAACCCTGAAATATGATGAACCAAGGGAGAAGGAGACTGAGTCACCCTTGGAGGTGCTAAAGGTGCTGAAGACCTTTAGTGATGTGATGCCCGCAAAGCTGCCTAACAAGCTACCACCTAAGAGGGAGGTGGACCACAAGATCGAGCTGGTGTCTGAGGCCAAGCCACCAGCCAGAGCCCCTTACCAAATGTCTCCACCAGAGTTGGAGGAGTTAAGGAAGCAGCTCAAGGAGTTAGTTGATGCTGGTTTCATCAGGCCATCGAAGGCACCCTATGGTGCACCGGTTCTATTCCAGTGCAAGCATGATGGGTCTTTGCAACTGTGCATAGACTACCGGGCCTTGAACAAGCTGACCATAAAAAACAAGTACCCCATCCCACTCATTGCAGACTTGTTCAATCAACTTGGGAGCGCAAGGTGGTTCACCAAGCTGGATTTGAGGTCAGGCTACTATCAAGTCAGGATCGCGGAGGGAGATGAGCCAAAGACAGCATGTGTCACTCGGTATGGTTCGTATGAGTTCTTGGTGATGCCTTTCGAACTCACGAATGCCCCAGCAACATTCTGCACCCTTATGAACAAGGTACTTCAGTCATTCCTTGATCGGTTTGTTGTGGTTTATTTGGATGACATTGTGATCTACAGCCAGACTTTGGGAGAGCATGTAGACCACTTGAGATAGGTGTTCAAGGTGTTGCAGGTGCACAAGCTATTTGTCAAGAGGGAGAAGTGCTTATTCGCCTAGCAGGAGATCCCGTTCCTAGGCCACATAATCGGAGGTGGCAGGATACGCATGGATGAAGGCAAGATACATGCCATCCTGGAGTGGCAACCGCCAGCCAAGGTCACTAAGTTGAGATCATTCCTTGTGCTGGTTAACTACTACAGACACTTCATCAAAGGTCACTCAGCAATAGCCACGCCATTGACTAACTTGCTCAAGAAAGAGAGAGCATGGGAGTGGAGCGCAGTGTTATAGGAAGCCTTTGACAGGTTTAAGCGGGCTGTGATCGAGGAACCAATCTTGGCCTTGCCAGACCATGCGGAGCCGTATGAAGTGCATACGGATGCATCAAACTTTGCCATAGGGGGCCTGTTGATGCAGGAGGGACGTCCAGTCGTGTTCGAGAGCAGGAAGCTAAATGAGACTGAACGTAAGTACACGATCCAAGAGAAGGAGATGACTACAGTGGTGCACTTCTTGCGCACTTAGCACCATTACCTATTGGGGTTGAGGTTTGTGGTGAGGACGGACAATGTGGCGACCAACTACTTTCAGACGCAGAAGAAGCTGTCCCCCAAGCAGGCGAGATGGCAAGATTTTCTTGCAGAATTTGATTTCCAGATGGAGTACAAGCCAGGACGGGCGAACCTAGTGGTAGATGCCCTGAGCAGGAAGGCTAACCTTACTGCCATTAGCCAACCAGAGGGGTCACTGGTGCTGCGCATCAAGGAGGGACTTTACGCATGATCCTGCAGCCAAGGCTTTGATGGAGTATGCCCAGCAAGGTAAGACTAGGCGGTTTTGGTTGCAAGATGGTTTGTTGTACACCAAGGGTAGTAGACTGTTTGTGTCGCAGCACGGGAAGCTCTGCAAGGAAGTTTTGCAAGAATGTCATGATTTAAGATGGGCTGGACACCCTGGAGTGAGCCGCACCTTGGCGTTGATCAAGGATTAGAACTACTGTCCGCACATGAGGGATGATGTGGAGGCCTATGTGAAGACTTGTCCTATGTGCCAATAGGACAAGGTGGAGCTCAAGAAACCAGACGGTCTCTTAGAGCCATTGCTAGTGCCAGAGCGACCATGGGAGAGTGTTTCTCTGGACTTTATAGTTGGTCCACCCAAGACAGAGGGGTTTGGAAGCATCATGGTAGTGGTGGACAGGTTTTCCAGGTATGGAATTTTCATTCCAGCAACCAAGGAGTGCCCAGTCGAGGAGGCAGCTCGATTGTTCCTAAAGAACATGGTTAAGTACTAGGGAGTGTCGAAGACCATTGCTAGTGATCGGGACAGGCGATTCATGGGTAGGTTCTGGATTGAGTTGTTCAAGCTATTAGGGTCAGACTTGAACTTTTCCACCAGCATGCATCCGTAGACCGATGGGTAGATAGAACGAGTGAATGGACTATTGGAGGTCTACCTCAGGCACTATGTGAGTGCCACACAAAGGGACTGGCCAAAGCTGCTAGATATTGCACAGTTTTCTTACAACTTGTAAAGGAGGGAGGCAACGAACTAGAGCCCATTTGAGGTTGTGACAGGGTAACAACCACTAACACCCGGTTCGATTGCTGCAGGTTATACATGGCCGAATCCCACAGCATACAAGTTTGCCAAGGCATGGCAGGAGCAAACTAACTTGGCCAGAGTTTGTCTACACAAGACCGCCAAGAGGTCGAAGAAGTGGGCAGACCAGAATAGGCAGGACGTGCAGTTCCAGGTTGGAGACTTGGTGTTGGTAAAGCTGCATCCCATTGTACACCATAGGGGGCTGCACAAAGGCCTAGTCCGGAGGTATGAGGGACCTTTTCGAATAGTCAAGAGGGTAGGCAAGGTTGCCTACAAGCTGGATATGCCACCCAAGCTGAAGGTACACCCGGTGTTCCATGTGAGCATGCTCAAGCCGTTCCATGAGGATGAGGGAGATCCAGGACGGGCAGAGTCAAAGCGTGAACCATTAGGAGCAAGGGCCTCATATGAGAAGGAGGTCCACAGCATCATAGCTGACCGGGAGGTGGGATGGAAGAACTATCAACCAAGACATGAGTACTTAGTGCACTGGAAGAGACTTCCAGATAGTGAGGTGAGCTGGGAACTAGCAGAGAACTTATGGTAGTTCAAGGACCAGATTAGGCAGTACCATGTAAAAGATGCAATGAGGGCATTACACAATCAGGTGGGGGAGAATGTCATGCCCTGGGTGGACACACCAGGCACATCAGGCAGACCAGTAGGTGAGCCAAAGGTTGAGGCCCACTAACCAGACGTGCTGGTGGGTATCTGTGCACAAAGCCTAGCGAACAAGCTCAGAACGCCCGCCTGACTTGTAGGCTAGCCCGTGAGACCAAGGCCTAGCATAGAAGATGCCCGTACCACATCCAGAAGGGTCCAAGGTGCTGGACACGCAAGAGAAGCTTCTAGAAACAGGTAGGAGCATCCTGGCAAATTTGGTTGACCCTAAAAATCAGGAGTTAGCAACCTGATTGATTGTAATCCCATTATTTTAGCCTTTATTCTAAGGATATGCCACTAAGTTGTAGGTAGAGCCTCAACTATAAATAGAGGGCTGCTCCACCCTCATTTGTACACCATCAAACACTTCTGTTTCAGTCAATACAAGAGCATTTCCAAAATTCTGTCTTCTTATCCTTTTTCTCTTTAACTTGCGTAATCAGCCCTTCCCATTGTTCTAGTGCCCGTACGCCTGTGTTTTAGGCTGACTTAGGCACAAAGGAGGAGATTCCAAGCCTAAGGCCGCACGGATTCTAAGTCTAAGGTCAGAGCTCATGACACCTACGTGTTGTCGACCCTACTACCGTAACCCTCGTTTTGATCCGATCTTAGACTGGGAATGAACTCCGTATGCCTAAGCCAACCGACAAAAGGAGCGGGCGGGCGAGCACCACGCCAGCTAGAGAAACGAGATAAGCAAGCCGTGGATCGATAGGGTGGTAGGTGGGTTTAGGCATATCTTCATATTTTTGCCATGCCAATGCCATTTTTACGGCTTGTAAATTCATGCAATGGTCCCTTAAGCCTTCATGTGAAGTTTCATAGCAAGATGACTCGTTTTCTATTTTTCACGATTTTCAAAACTTTTTACCGTTTGAGATTTTTTTAAAATTTTTTCAGAAGGAGTTTTGGCCCCAAACTTGGTAGACGTCATCCTTGTATTTTTTTTGGCATGCCCAAAAAAATTCAGCTAAAAACTCAAAGTGTACAGGATTTTGTGACCATTTGAAAAAAGTGTCCCCATTTCAGACACTTTAATGGCTACTGGCAGCAAACCTGTAAAATCTCAAATGCTCTTTAAGGGGGTATGAGTTCTTGAGGTTTGATGAGGGATAGGGGGCCAATATAAGGGCCAAGTACCAGCACCCATCGCACATCATGTGCGCACACCCCACCCGCCCCTCAATCACCGAAACCCCAATGTCGTCGGTCAGGTTCTCCAACGATGCTTCGGTTATGGTGCCCCGGGAGAAAAAAAATGCGACACCAGCACATGCCTGAGCCCAGCATGTGCGCCCGTAACCCTCGGTCTGGTCCAATCTTAAATTGGAATGAACTCCGTATGCTTAGACTGGGAATGAACTCCGTATGCCTAAGTCAACCCATGAAATGAGCGGGCGGGCGCTCCGCTGACCGGAGGGGCAGGATGCACAAGCCGGGGATCTGTCGGGTACCCCCTATGTGCTGTTGATCTTGCTACCACAACCCTCAGTCTGGTTTGATGTTAGATTGGGAATGAACTCCGTATGCCTAAGCCAACCGACGAAATGAGCGGGCGGGCGGGTACTACACCAGCCAAAGAGACGGGATGCGCAAGCCGTGGATCCATAGGGTGGTAGGTGGGTTTAGGCATATCTCCATATTTCTACCATGCCAATGCCATTTTTATGGCTTGTAAACTCATACAATGGTCCCTTAAGCCTTCATGTGAAGTTTCATGGCAAGACGACTCGTTTTCTATTTTTCATGATTTTTGAAACTTTTTACGGTTCAAGATTTTTTTAAAACTTTTTCAGAAGGAGTTTTTGCCCCAAACTTGGTATACGTAATCCTTGTATTTTTGTTGGCAAGCATAAAAAAATTCAACTAAAAACTCGAAGTGGATCGATAGGGTGACCATTTGAAAAAAGTGTCCCCATTTCAGACACTTTAATGGCTACTGGCAGCAACCCTATAAAATCTCAAATGCTCTTTAAGGGGGTGTGAGTTCTCAAGGTTTGCTAAGGGATAGGGGGCCAATATAAGGGCCAGGTACCAGCACCCATCGCACATCATGTGCGCACACCCCCCACCCCCCAATCACCGAAACCCTAATACTGCCGGTCAGGTTCTCTGATGATGCTTCAGCGATGGTTCCCCGAGCGAAAAAAAAGTGACACCAGCACATGCCTGAGCCCAGTAATTGCACCTGCAACCCTCGGTCTGATCTGATCTTACACTGGGAATGAACTCTGTGCGCTTAGACTGGGAATGATCTCCGTATGCCTAAGGCAACCCATAAAACGAGGTGTGGGCGCTCAACCAGCCAGTGGGGCAGGATGCACAAGCCGAGGATCGATCGGGTCCCCCCTACGTGCTTCCTATCCTACTGGCACAACCCTCGGTCTGATCCAATCTTAGACAGGGAATGAACTCCGTATGCCTAAGCCAACCGACGAAACAAGCGGGCGGGTGGGCACTACGCCGGCCAGAGAGACGGGATATGCAAGCCGTGGATCGATAGGGTGGTAGGTGGGTTTAGGCACATCTTCATATTTCTGCTATGCCAATGCCATTTTTATGGCTTGTAAATTCATACAATGGTCCCCTAAGCCTTCATGTGAAGTTTAATGGCAAGACGACTCGTTTTCTATTTTTCACGATTTTGAAAACTTTTTACGGTTCGAGATTTTTTTAAAAATTTTTTCAGAAGGAGTTTTGGCCCCAAATTTGGTAGATGTGATCCTTGTATTCTTGTTGGCATGCACAAAACAAGTCAGCTAAAAACTCGAAGAGTACAGGATTTTGTGGCCATTTGAAAAAACTGTCCCCATTTCAGACACTTTAATGGCTACTGGCAGCAAACCTGTAAAATCTCAAATGCTCTTTAAAGGGGTGTGAGTTCTCGAGGTTTGATAAAGGATAGGGGGCCGATATAAGGGCCAAGTACCAGCACCCATCCCACATCATGAGCGCACACTGCCCCACCCCCCAATCATCAGAATCCTAATACCATCGGTCAGGTTCTCCGACGATGCTCCCGCGATGATGCCCTGAGCGAAAAAAAATGAGGTACCAGCACATGCTCGAGCCCAGCATGTATGCTCGCAACCCTCGCCCCGATCTGATCTTACACTACGAACGAACTCCGTATGCTTAGACTAGGAATGAACTCCGTATGCCTAAGTCAACCCATGAAATGAGCATGCGGGCGCTCAGCCGGCCAGTGGGGCAAGATGCACAAGCCGGGGATCGGTCGGTTCCCTCCTACGTGCTGTCGATCTTGCTACTGTAACCCTCAGTCTGGTTCGATCTTAGACTAGGAATGAACTCCATATGCCTAAGCCAATTGACGAAACAAGCGGGCGGGCAGGTACTATGCCGGCCAGAGAGATGGGATGCGTAAGCCGTGGATCGATATGGTGGTAGGTGGACGAGATGCGCAAGTCATGGATCGATAGGGTGGTAGGTGAGTTTAGGCACATCTTCATATTTCTGCCATGCCAATGCCATTTTTATGGTTTGTAAATTCATACAATGGTCCCTTAAGCCTTCATGTGAAGTTTCATGGCAAGATGACTCGTTTTCTATTTTTCTCAATTTTTGAAACTTTTTACGGTTTGGGATTTTTTTTTAATTTTTTCAGAAGGAGTTTTGGCCCCAAACATGGTAGATGTGATCCTTGTATTTTTGTTGGCATGCACAAAAAATTCAACTAAAAACTTGAATTGTACAGGATTTTGTGACCATTTTAAAAAAGTGTTCCCATTTCAGACACCTTAACGGCTACTGGCAGCAAACCTGTAAAATCTCAAATGCTCTTTAAGGGGGTGTGAGTTCTCGAGGTTTCATGAGGGATAGGGGCCAATATCAGGGCCAAGTACCAGCACCCATATCACATCATGTGCGCACACCCCCCGCGCCCCCCCAATCGTCGGAACCCCAAAGCCGCTGGTCAGGTTCTCCGGCTATGGTGCCCCGGGTGAAAAAAAATGTGGTACCAGCATATGCCTAAGCCCAACATGTGCACCCGCAACCCTCGGTTCGGTCCGATCATACACTGGGAATGAACTCCATATGCTTAGACTGGGAATGAACTCCGTATGCCTAAGTCAACCCATGAAATGAGCGTGCGTGCGCTTAGCCGGCCAGAGGGGCATGACGCACAAGCCAGGGATCGGTCGGGTAAGAGGAGATGGCATCCCAAAGCGACGTTGCTAGCCAACAACCAGAGGCCCAGGAGCATGGCTAGGTAAGAGGCAAGAAAGCTAGTTCTAGAGATATCTGGTCTACCATGGACGGTAGGCTGGCCAAGGTAGAGGTGATCGTAGGCGACATGGGGGACAAGCTTGAGGAAGTAGAGACTCACATTGCATTGCTAGACTCCATGGGGGAAGAGATCCAAAGTGAGCTAGAAGCTGCTCTCAATAAAGGCTTAGACATGTTCACCAAAAAGAACCAGACCTTGGAGGCTGAAGTGCGGACCTTACGCGATGGCATGGAGGCCATGCGCCAGTGGATGGAAGAGCTTACCAGTGAGCTTGTTACTTGCAAGACTGCCATTGGGAATGACATGTTTGCTGGAGTGTCTAAATCCAGATTGGATGTCCCTAAGCCTAAGGAGTTTAAGGGGACTAGGGCAGCCAAGGAGGTAGACAACTACCTTTGGGGTATGGAGTAGTACTTCAGGCCATAGGCATGCAAGATGAGGTGATAAAGGTAAGCACCGCTGCTATGTATCTCACTGATGTAGCCTTATTATGGTGGAGGCGCAGGTGTGATGATGTCAGGCGTGGGAGCACCAAGATTGGAACCTGGGCAAAGTTCCAAAAGAAGTTCAGAGAACAATTTTACCCGAAGTATGCCGATGATGAAGCGCGGTCAAAGTTGCGCAGGTTGAGCCAGTAAGGGGTCATAAGGGAGTATGTCCAGAAATTCTCTAAACTGATGCTACAGATCTCGAATCTAGGTGAGAAGGACACATTCTTTGCTTTCATGGATGGGCTGAAGCCGTAGGTGAAGCATGAGCTACAAAGGAAAAGAGTTCATGACTTGGCTAAAGCCATGACTACTACCGAGGCCTTGATAGAGTTCAAGCCTCTGAACAAGTTTGACTCTTTCAAGTCCAAGGGTAAGGGCAGGGACGATAGGGACCAGAAGCAATAGTCCAAAGGGAAGGACCGTGATCGAGAGTCTAAGGATAGAGATCGAGACTGTTCAACCAAAGATGGTGAGAGGAAGCCACCAGCAGGCAAGTGGAAAGCAAAGGGGGACCGAGAGCCACTAGCATGCTACCTATGTGGAGGGAGCCACATAGCATGCAATTGTCTGCAGAAGGGCAAGCTGGCTACTGTAAACAAGGAGTCTGACGAGGAGCCAGAGTTAGGGGGAGCAAAGTTTGGGTCATTGGTGCTCAATGCTGTCTAGAGTAAGGGGAGCCGTAAGCCAAAGGGCTTGATGTTTGCAGATTTGATGGTTGTATGTCAAAAGGTGAGCGCACTGGTGGACACAGGTGCCTCACATCTTTTTATTTCAGGTGATGGAGCCCGAAAGCTTGGACTAAAGGTGCAAAAAGGGACTAGTACCATTAGAACAGTGAACTCCAAGGAAGTTCCAGCCATTAGAGTAGCACGGGGAGTGGAGTTGCAACTTGGAGACTGGAAAGGCAAGGAGACCATTGAGGTAATACCCCTTGACGACTATGAGTTTATGATTGGGTTGGATTTCCTTGTTCGGATTAACGCCTTTCTTGTGCCTTTTACCGATTGTGTTTGCATCTTAGATGCACGGTGCCAATACCTAGTGCCATTGAGAAGAGGGTCTGGAGTTGGGTCGTGGGTGGTGTTAGCCATCCAATTTGCCAAGGCGATAAGCAGACAAAAAGGCACCTTCTTGGCAGCCCTGAAATATGATGAGCCAAGGGAGAAGGAGATCGAGTTACCCTTGGAGGTGCTAAAGGTGCTGAAGACCTTTAGTGATGTGATGCCCGCAAAGCTGCCTAACAAGGTACCACCTAAGAGGGAGGTGGACCATAAGATCAAGCTGGTGTCCGAGGCTAAGCCACCAGCTAGAGCCCCTTATCGAATGTCTCCACCAGAGTTGAAGGAGTTAAGAAAGTAGCTCAAGGAGTTAGTTGATGCTGGCTTCATCAGGCCTTCGAAGGCACCCTATGGTGCACTGGTTCTATTCCAGCACAAGCATGATAGGTCATTGCAGCTGTGCATAGACTACCGGGCCTTGAACAAGCTGACCATTAAGAACAAGTACCCCATCCCACTCATTGCGGACTTGTTCGATCAACTTGGGAGCGCAAGGTGGTTCACCAAGCTGGATTTGAGGTCAGGCTACTATCAAGTTAGGATCACAGAGAGAGATGAGCCAAAGATAGCATGTGTCACTCGGTATGGTTCGTTTGAGTTCTTGGTGATGCCTTTCAGACTCACGAATGCCCCAGCAACATTCTGCACCCTTATGAACAAGGTACTTCAGTCATTCCTTGATCGATTTGTTGTGGTTTATTTGGATGACATTGTGATCAATAGCTAGACTTTGAGAGAGCATGTAGACCACTTGAGACAGGTGTTCGAGGTGTTACGGGCGCACGAGCTGTTTGTCAAGAGGGAGAAGTGCTCATTCGCCCAACAGGAGATCCCGTTCCTAGGCCACATAGTGGGAGGTGGCAGGATACGCCTGGATGAGGGCAAGATACATGCCATCCTAGAGTGGCAACCGCTAGCCAAGGTCACTAAGTTGAGATCGTTCCTTGGGCTGGTTAACTACTACAGGTGCTTCATCAAAGGTCACTCAGCAATAGCCACGCCATTGACTGACTTGCTCAAGAAAGGGAGAGCATGGGAGTGGAGCGCAGGGTGCTAGGAAGCCTTTGACAGGTTGAAGCGGGCTATGACCGAGGAGCCAGTCTTGCCCTTGCCAGACCATGCCAAGCTGTATGAGGGGCATACGGATGCATCAGACTTTGCCATAGGGGGCGTGTTGATGCAGGAGGGACGTCCAGTCGCGTTCGAGAGCAGAAAGCTAAATGAGACTGAATGCAAGTACACGGTCCAAGAGAAGGAGATGACTGCAGTGGTGCACTGCTTGCGCACTTGGCACCATTACCTGTTGGGGTCGAGGTTCGTGGTGAGGACGGACAATGTGGCGATTAGCTACTTCCAGACGCAGAAGAAGCTGTCCCCCAAGCAGGCGAGATGGCAAGATTTTCTTGTAGAATTTGATTTCCAAATGGAGTACAAGCCAGGATAGGCGAACCTAGTGGCAAACGCCCTTAGCAGGAAGGCTAACCTTGCTACCATTAGCCAACCAGAGGGGTCACTGGTGCCACACATCAAGGAGGGACTTGCGCATGATCCTACAACCAAGGCTTTGATGGAGTATGCCCAGCAAGGTAAGACTAGGTAGTTTTGATTGTAGGATGGTTTGTTGTACACCAGGGGTAGTAGACTATTTGTGCCGCAGCACGAGAAGCTCCGTAAGGAAGTTTTGCAAGAATGTCATGATTCAAGGTAGGCTGGACACCCTGGAGTGAGTCGTACCTTGGCGCTGATCGAGGATCAGTACTACTACCTGCACATGAGGGACGATGTGGAGGCCTATGTGAAGACTTGTCTTGTGTGCCAACAAGACAAGGTGGAGCTCAAGAAACCAGGCGGTCTCTTGGAGCCATTGCCAATGCCAGAGCGACCATGGGAGAGTGTTTCTCTAGACTTTATAGTTGGTCTACCTAAGACAGAGGGGTTTGGAAGCATCATGGTAGTGGTGGACAGGTTTTCCAAGTATGGAATTTTCATTCTAGCAACCAAGGAGTGCCTAGCCGATGAGGCAGCTCAATTTTTCCTGAAGAACATGGTTAAGTACTGGGGAGTGTCGAGGACCATTGTTAGTGATCGGGACAGGCGGTTCATGGGCAAGTTCTGGACTGAGTTGTTCAAGCTATTGGGGTCAAACTTGAACTTTTCCACCAGCATGCATCCACAGACCGATGGGCAGACAGAACGAGTGAATGGACTATTGGAGGTTTACCTCAAACACTATGTGAGTGCCACACAAAGGGACTGGCCAAAGTTGCTAGATATTGCACAGTTTTCCTACAACTTGCAAAGGAACGAGGCAACGAACTGGAGCCTATTTGAGGTTGCGATAGGGCAACAACCACTAACACCCGGTTCGATTGCTGCAGGTTATACAGGGCCAAATCCAATAGCATACAAGTTTGCCAAGGCATGGCAGGAGCAAACTGACTTGGCCAGAGTTTGTCTACACAAGGCGACCAAAAGGTCGAAGAAGTAGGCAGACCAGAATAGGTAGGATGTGCAGTTCCAGGTTGAAGACTTGGTGTTGGTAAAGCGACATCCCATTGTGCACCACAGGGGGCTGCACAAAGGCCTAGTCCGAAGGTATAACGGACCTTTTCGAATAGTCAAGAGGGTTGGCAAGGTTGCCTACAAGTTGGATATGCCACCTAAGCTGAGGGTACACCCGATGTTCCATGTGAGCATGCTCAAGCCATTCCATGAGGATGAGGGAGATCCAGGACGGGCAGAGTCAAAGCGTGCACCATTGGGAGCAAAGGCCTCATATGAGAAGGAGGTCCACAGCATCATAGCTGATCGAGAAGTGAGACGGAAGAACTATCAACCAAGACATGAGTACTTGGTACGCTGGAAGGGACTTCCAGATAGTGACGCGAGCTGGGAACCAATAGAAGACTTATGGCAGTTGAGGACCAGATCAGGCAGTACCATGCAGAAGACGCAATGAGGGCGTTGCACAATCAAGTGGGGGAGAATGTCACGCCCTGGGCGGACTCGCCAGGCACATCAGGCAGACCAACAGGCGAGCCAGAGGTTGAGGCTCGCAGACCAGGCATGCTGGCGGGTATCTGTGCACAAAGCCTAGCAAATGAGCTCAAAACGCCCGCTCGACTTGCAGGCCAGCCCGTGAGACCAAGGCCTAGCATACAAGCTGCCCGCACCATATCCAGAAGGGTCCAAGGTGCTGGACACACAAGGGAAGCTTCTGAAAATAGGCAGGAGCATCCTGGCAGATTTGGTTGACCCTAAAAATTAGGAGTTAGCATCCTGATTGATTGTAATCCCATGATTTTAGCCTTTATTCTAGGGATATGCCATTAAGTTGTAGCTGGAGCCTTAACTATAAACAGAGGGCTACTCCACCATCATCTGTGCACCATCAAAAACTTCTGTTTTAATGAAAACAAGAGCATTTCCAGAATTCTATCTTCTTATCCTGTTTCTCTTTAACTTACGTAATTAGCCCTTCCCATTGTTCTAGTGCCCACACGCTTGTGTTTTAGGCTGACTTAGGCACAAAGGAGGAGATTCCAAGCCTAAAGCCATACAGATTCTGAGTCTAAGGTCAAAGCTCGTGACACCTGTGTGCTACCGATCTTGCTACCATAACCCTCGATCTTGTCTGATCTTAGACTAGGAATGAACTCTGTATGCCTAAGCCAATCGATGAAACGAGTGGGCGGGCGGGCACTACGCTGGCCAGAGTGGGGGGATGTGCAAGTCGTGGATCGATAGGGTGGTAGGTGGGTTTAGGCACATCTTCATATTTCTACCATGCCAATGCCATTTTTATGGCTTGTAAATTCATACAATGGTCCCTTAAGCCTTCATGTGAAGTTTCATGGCAAGAAAACTCGTTTTCTATTTTTCACGATTTTTGAAACTTTTTACAGTTTGGGATTTTTTAAAAATTTTTTTAGAAGGAGTTTTCACCCCAAACTTGGTAGACTTGATCTTTGTAATTTTGTTGGCATGCACAAAAAAATTCAGCTAAAAACTCGAAGTGTACAGGATTTTTATGACCATTTGAAAAAAGTGTCCCCATTTCAGACACTTTAATGCCTACTGGCAGCAAACCTGTAAAATCTCAAATGCTCTTTAAGGGGTAAGAGTTCTCCAGGTTTGATGAGGGATAGGGGGCCAATATAAGGGCCAAGTGCCAGCACCCATTGCACATCATGTACGCACACCCCCCTCGCCCCCCCAATCGCTGGAACCTCAATGCCGCTGGTCAGGTTCTCTGACGATGCTCCAGTGATGGTGCCCCGGGCAAAAAAAATATGGCACAGCACATGCTCAAGCCCAGCATGTGCACCCGTAACCCTTGGTCCGGTCTCATCCTACACTGGGAATGAACTCCGAACGCTTAGACTGGGAATGAACTCCGTATGCCTAAGTTAACCCATAGAACGACGTGCGGGCATTCAGCTAGCCAGAAAGGCAGGATGCGTAAGCCGGGGATCGACCGGGTCCCCCCCTACGTGCTGCCAATCCTGCTACCACAACCCTCGATCCGGTGTGATCTTAGACTGGGAATAAACTCCGTATGCCTGAGCCAACCGACAAAACGAGCGGACGGGTGGGCACTACGTCGGCCAGAGAGGAGGGATGCATAAGTCATGGATCGATAGGGTGGTAGGTGGGTTTAGGTAGATCTTCATATTTCCGCCATTCCAATGCCATTTTCATGGCTTGTAAATTCATACAACGGTCCCTTAAGCCTTCATGTGAAGTTTAATGGCAAGACGACTTGTGTTCTATTTTTCATGATTATTGAAAAGTTTTATGGTTCGGGAGTTTTTAAAAATTTTTTCAGAAGGATTTTTGGTCCCAAACTTGGTAGACGTGATCCTTGTATTTTTTTTGGCATGCACAAAAAAATTCAGTTAAAAACTCAAAGTGTACAGGATTTTGTGACCATTTGAAAAAAGTGTCCCTATTTCAGACACTTTAATGGCTACTGGCAGCAAACTTGTAAAATCTCAAATGCTCTTTAAGGAGGTGTGAGTTCTCAAGGTTTGATGAGGGATAGCGGGCCAATATAAGGGCCAAGTACCAGCACCCATATCACATCATGTGCGCACACCCCCCGCACCCCCTCAATCGTCGGAACCCTAAAGCCGCTGGTCAGGTTCTCCGGCTATGGTGCCCCGGGTGAAAAAAATACGGTACTAGCACATGCCTGAGCCCAGCATGTGCACCCGCAGCACTCGGTTCGGTCCGATCATACACTGGGAATAAACTCCATATGCTTAGACTGAGAATGAACTCCGTATGCCTAAGTGAACCGATGAAATGAGCGTGCGTGCGCTTAGTCGGCCAGAGGGGCATGACGCACAAGCCAAGGATCGGTCGGGTCCCCCCTAAATGTTGCCGATCCTGCTATCGCAACCTTCGGTCCAGTCCGATCTTACATTGGGAATGAACTTCGTACAGGATTTTGTGACCATTTGAAACAAGTGTCCCCATTTCAGACACTTTAATTGCTACTGGCAGCAAAACTGTAAAATCTCAAATGCTCTTTAAGGGGGTGTGAGTTCTCCAGGTTTGATGAGGGATAGGGGGCCAATATAAGGGCCAAGTACCAGCACCCATCGCATATCATGTGTGCACACCCCCTGCCCCCTCAATCGCGGGAAGCCCAATGCCGTCGGTCAGGTTCTCCAACGATGCTTCGGTGATGCTGCCCCAGGCGAAAAACAATACGACACCAGCACATGCCCAAGCCCAGCATGCGGACCCACAACCCTCGGTCTGGTCCGATCTTACACTGAGAATGAACTTTGTATGCTTAGACTGAGAATGAACTCCGTATGCCTAAGTCAACCCGTGAAACGAGCGTGCGGGCGCTCAGCCAGCCAGAGGGGCAGGATGGGCAAGCCGGGGATCGACCGGATCCCCTCCTATGTGCTACCGATCCTTCTATCGCAACCCTCAGTCTGATCCGATCTTAGACTGGGAATGAACTCCGTATGCCTAAGCCAACCGACAAAAAGAGCGGGTGGGCGGGCACTACATCGGGCAGAGAGGCGAGATGCGCAAGCTGTGGATCGATAGGGTGGTAGGTGGGTTTAGGCACATCTTCATATTTTTGCCATGCCAATGCCATTTTTATGGCTTGTAAATTCATACAATGGTCCCTTAAGCCTTCATGTGAAGTTTCATGGCAGGACGACTCATTTTTTATCTTTCATGATTTTTGAAACTTTTTACGATTCGAGATTGTTTTAAAATTTTTTCAGAACGAGTTTTGGCCCCAAACTTGGTAGACGTGATCCTTGTATTTTTGTTCACATGCACAAAAAATTCAGCTAAAAACTCTAAGTGTACAAGATTTTGTGACCATTTGAAAAAAGTGTCCCCATTCCAGACATTTTGTTCGCTACTGGCAGGAAACCTGTAAAATCTCGAATGCTCTTTAAGGGGGTGTGAGTTCTCGAGGTTTGATGAAGGATAGGGGGCCAATATAAGGGCCAAGTACCAGCACCCACCGCACATCATGTGCGCACACCCCCCGCCCCCCAATCGTGGGAACCCTAATACCGCTGGTCAGGTTCCCTGACGATACTCCGGTGATGGTGCCCTGGGCGAAAAAACAATGTGGCACCACTGCATGCCTAAGCCTAGCATGTGCACCTGTAACCCTCGGTCCGATCCGATCTTACATTGAGAATGAACTCCGTATGCTTAGATTGTGAATGAACTCCGTATGCCTAAGTCAACCCACGAACGGGCGCTCAGCTGGCCAGAGGGGCAGGATGCGCAAGCCGGGAATTGGCCGGGTCCCCCCTACATGTTGTCGATCCTGCTGTCACAACCCTCGATCTTATCCAATCTTAGACTGGGAATGAACTTTGTATGCCTAAGCCAACCGACGAAACGAGTGGGCGGGCGGGCACTACGCTGGCCAGAGAGGCGGGATGCGCAAGCCGTGGATCGATAGGGTGGTCGGTGGGTTTATGCACATCTTCATATTTTTGCCATGGCAATGCCATTTTTATGGCTTGTAAATTCATACAATGGTCCCTTAAGCCTTCATGTGAAGTTTCATGGCAAGACGACTCGTTTTCTATTTTTCACGATTTTTAAAACTTTTTACGATTCTTGATTTTTTTTAAATTTTTTCAGAAGGAGTTTTGGCCCCAAACTTGGTAGACATGATCCTTGTATTTTTTTTGGCATGCACAAAAAAATTCAGCTAAAAAGTCGATGTGTACAGGATTTTGTGACCATTTCAAACAACTGTCCCCATTTCGGACACTTTAATGGCTACTGGTAGCAAACCTGTAAAATCTCAAATGCTCTTTAAGGGGGTGTGAGTTCTCAAGGTTTGATGAGGGATAGGAGGCCAATATAAAAGCCAAGTACCAGCACCCATCGCACATCATGTGCACACACCCCCCCCGCCCCGCCCCCCCAATTGCCGGAACCCCAATGCCGCCTGTCAGGTTCTCCGGTGATGCCCCGACGATGGTGCCCCGGGTGAAAAAAAATTTGGCACCAGCACATGCTCGAGCCCAACATGTGCACCCACAACCCTCGGTTCGGTCCAATCTTACACTGGGAATGAACTCCATATGCTTAGACTGGGAATGAACTCCGTATGCCTAAGTCAACCCACGAAACAAGCGTGCGGGCGCTCAGCCGACCAGAGAGGCAGGATGCCCAAGCCGAGGATCGATCGGGTCCCCCCTTGCATGCTGTTGATCCTGTTGCCATAACCCTTGGTCTGATCTGATCTTAGACTAGGAATGAACTCCGTATGCCTAAGCCAACCGACGAAAAGAGCGGGCGGGTGAGCACTACGTCGGCCAGAGAGGCGGGATGCGCAAGCTATGGATCGATAGGGTGGTAGGTGGGTTTAGGCACATCTTCATATTTCTGCCGTGCCAATGCCATTTTTATGGCTTGTAAATTCATACAATGGTCCCTTAAGCCTTCATGTGAAGTTTCATGGCAAGACGACTCATTTTTTATTTTTCATGATTTTTGAAACTTTTTCTGGTTCGAGATTTTTTTAAAATTTTTTCAGAAGGATTTTTGGTCCCAACTTGGTAGACGTGATCCTTGTATTTTTTTTGACATGCACAAAAAAATTCAGCTAAAAACTTGAAGTGTACAGGATTTTGTGACCATTTGAAAAAAGTGTCCTCATATCAAACACTTTAATGGCTACTGGTAGTAAACCTGTAAAATCTCAAATGCTCTTTAAGGGGGTGTGAGTTCTTGAGGTTTGATGAGAGATAGAGGGCCAATATAAGGGCCAAGTACCAGCACCCACCGCACATAATGTGCGCACACCCCCCCGCCCCCCCAATCGCCAGAACCCCAATGCCACCGGTCAGGTTCTCCGGTGATGCTCCGGCGATGGTGCCCCGGGTGAAAAAAAATGCAGCACCAGCACATACCCGAGCCTAGCATGTGCACTCGCAACCCTCGGTCTGGTCCAATCTTACACCGGGAATGAACACCGTATGATTAGACTGGGAATGAACTCCGTATGCCTAAGTCAACCCATGAAATAAGCGCATGGGCGCTCAGCCGGCCAGAGGGGCAGGATGTGCAAGCTGGGGATCGGCCAGGTCCCCCCTAGTGCTGTCAATGCCGCTGCTGCAACCCTCGATCCGGTCTGATCTTAGATTGGGTGCCTAAGCCAACCGACGAAACGAGCGGGCGGGCGAGCACTACACGGGCCAGAGAGGCGAGATGCGCAAGCCATTGATCGATAGGGTGGTAGGTGGGTTTAGGCACATCTTCATATTTCTACAGTTCCAATGCCATTTTTATGGCTTGTAAATTCATACAATGGTCCCTTAAGCCTTCATGTGAAATTTCATGGCAAGACAACTTGTTTTCTAATTTTCACGATTTTTGAAACTTTTTAATGTTCGTAGGTGGGTTTAGGCACATCTTCATATTTCTACCATACCAATGCCATTTTTATGGCCTCTAAATTCATACAGTGGTCCCTTAAGCCTTCATGTGAAGTTTCATGGCAAGGCGACTCGTTTTCTAGTTTTCACGATTTTCAAAACTTTTTACAGTTAGGGATTTTTTTTAAATTTTTTTCAGAAGGAGTTTTAGCCCCAAATTTGGTAGACGTGATCCTTGTATTTTAGTTGGCATGCATAAAAAAATTCAGCTAAAAACTCGAAGAGTACAAGATTTTGCGACCATTTGAAAAAAGTATCCCCATTCCAGACACTTTAATGGCTACTGGCAGCAAAGCTATAAAATCTCAAATGCTCTTTAAGGGGGTGTGAGCTCTCGAGGTTTGATGAGGGATAGGGGGCCAATATAAGGGCCAAGTACCAGCACCCATCGCGCATCATGTGCACACACCCCCCCGCCCCCCTCAATCATCGAAACCCCAATGCCGCCGGTCAGGTTCTCCGATGATGCTTCGACGATGGTGCCCCGAGGGAAAAAAAATGCGGCACCAGCACATGCCCGAGCCCAGCATATGCACCCACAACCCTCGGTCTGATATGATCTTACACTGGAATGAATTTCGTATGCTTAGACTGGGAATGAACTCCGTATGCCTAATTCAACCCATGAAATGAGCGTGCGGGCGCTCAGCCGACTAGAGGGGCAGGATGCGTAAGCCGAGGATCGACCGGGTCCCACCTGTGTGCTACCAATCCTATTACCGTAACCCTCAATCTAGTCTGATCTTAGACTGGGAATGAACTCCGTAAGCCTAAGCCAACCGACGAAACGAACGGGCGGGCGGGCACTACGTTGGCCAGAGAGGTGGGATGCGCAAGCCGTGGGTTGATAGGGTGGTAGGTGGGTTTAGGCACATCTTCATATTTCTACCATGCCAATGCCACTTTTATGGCTTGTAAATTCATACAATGGTCCCTTAAGCCTTCATGTGAAGTTTCACGGCAAGATGACTTGTTTTTTATTTTTCATGATTTTTGAAACTTTTTACGGTTCATAATTTTTTTAAAATCTTTTCAGATGGAGTTTTTGGCCCAAACTTGGTAGACGTGATCCTTGTATTTTTTTTGGCATGCATAAAAAAATTCAGCTAAAAACTCGAAGTGTACAGGATTTTGTGACCATTTGAAAAAAGTGTCCCCATTTCAGACACTTTAATGGCTACTAGCCGCAAACCTGTAAATCTCAAATGCTCTTTAAGGGGGTATGAGTTCTTGAGTTTTGATGATGGATAGGGGGCCAATATAAGGGCCTCGTGCCAGCACCCATCGCACATCATGTGCGCACACCCCCTCCCCCCCCCAAATCGCCGGAACCCCAATGCCGCCGGTCAGGTTTTCTGATGATGCTCTGGCGATGGTGCGAGGAGCAAAAAAAAAATGTGGCGCCAGTGCATACCCGAGCCTAGTATGTGCACCCTTAACCCTCGGTCCAATCCGATCATACACTGGGAATAAACTCCGTATGCTTAGACTGGAATGAACTCTATATGCCTAAGTCAACCCACGAAATGAGCATGCGGGCGCTTAGCTGACCGAAGGGGCAGGATGCGTAAGTCGAGGATCGACTGAGTCCCCCCCTGTGTGCTGTTGATCCTGCTACCGCAACCCTTGGTTTGATCTAATCTTAGACTGGGAATGAACTCCGTAAGCCTAAGCCAACCGACAAAATGAGCGGGCGGGCAGGCACTAAACCGGCCAGAAAGGCAGGATGCGCAAGCCGTTGATCGATACGGTGGTAGGTGGGTTTATGAACATCTTCATATTTTTGCCATGCCAATGCCATTTTTATGGCTTGTAAATTCATACAATGGTCCCTTAAGCCTTCTTATGAAGTTTCATGGCGAGACGACTAAGTTTATATTTTCCACGATTTTCAAAACTTTTTACGGTTCTGAATTTTTTTAAAATTTTTTCAGAAGGAATTTTGGCCCCAAACTTGGTAGACGTGATCCCTGTATTTTTGTTGGCATGAACAAAAAAATTCAGGTAAAAACTCGAAGTGTACAGGATTTTGTGATCATTTGAAAAAAGTGTCCTCATTTCAGACACTTTAATGGCTACTGGCAGCAAACCTGTAAAATCTCAAATGCTCTTTAAGGGGGTGTGAGTTCTTCAGGTTTGATGAGGGATAGGGGGCCAATATAAGGGCCAACTACCAGCACCCATCGCACATCATGTGCGAACACGCCCCCCCGCGCCCCCAATCGTCGGAACCCTAATGCCCCTCCCAGTCAGGTTCTCCGACGATGGTCCAGCGATGGTGCCCCGGGCGAAAAAAAATACGGACCAGCACATGCTCGAGCCCAGCATGTACACCTACAACCCTGGGTCCGATCCTATCTTACACTGGGAATGAACTCCGTATGCTTAGACTGGGAATGAACTCTGTATGCCTAAGTCAACCCATGAAACGAGTGTGCTGGTGCTCAGCTGGCCAGACAGGCGGGATGCACAAGCTGGGGATCGGTCGGGTCCCCCCCTACGTGCTTCCGATCCTGCTGCCATAACCCTTGGTCCGGTCCGATCTTAGACTGGGAATGAACTCTGTATGCCTAAGCCAACCGACGAAACGAGCGGACGGGCGGGCACTACGCCGGCCAAAGAGGCGGGATGCGCAAGCCATGGATCGATAGGGTGGTAGGTGGGTTTAGGCACATCTTCATATTTCTGCCCTACCAATGCCATTTTTATGGCTTGTAAATTCATACAATGGTCCCTTAAGCCTTCATGTGAAGTTTTATGGCAAGACGACTCGTTTTCTATTTTTCATGATTTTCAAAAATTTTACGGTTCGGGATTTTTTTAAAATTTTTTCAGAAGGATTTTTGGTGCCAAACTTGGTAGACGTGATCCTTGTATTATTTTTGGCATGCACAAAAAAATTCAACTAAAAACTCAAAGTGTACAAGATTTTGTGGCCATTTGAAAAAAGTGTCCCCATTTCAGACACTTTAATGGCTACTGGCAGCAAACCTGTAAAATCTCAAATGCTCTTTAAGGGGGTGTGAGTTCTCAAGGTTTGATGAGGATAGGGAGCCAATATAAGGGCAAAGTACCAGCACCCATCGCACATCATGTGCGCACACCACTCACCCCCCAATCGTTGGAACCCCGATGCAGTCGGTCAGGTTCTCCGGTGATGCTCTGACGATGGTGCCCGGGTGAATAAAAATGCGACACCGACACATGCCTGGGCCCAGCATGTGCAACCATAACCCTCGGTTCGGTCCGATATTACACTGGGAATGAACTTCATATGGTTAGACTGGGAATGAACTCCGTATGCCTAAGTCAACCCACGGAACGAGTGTGCGGGCGCTCAGGCGGCCAGTGGGGCAGGATGCACAAGCTGGGGATCGATCAGCTCCCATCTTGCATGCTGCCGATCATGCTACTACGACCCTCAGTCTGGTCTGATCTTAGACTGGGAATGAACACCGTATGCCTAAGCCAACTGATGAAATGAGCAGGCGGGCGGGCACTACGCCGGCCCGAGAGACGGGATGCGTAAGCTATGGATCGATAGGGTGGTAGGTGGGTTTAGGCACATCTTCATATTTTTACCCTGCCAATGCCATTTTTATGGCTCGTAAATTCATACAATGGTCCCTTAAGCCTTCATGTGAAGTTTCATGGCAAGACGACTCGTTTTCTATTTTTCACGATTTTTGAAACTTTTTATGATTCGGGATTTTTTTAAAATTTTTTCAGAAGCATTTTTGATCCCAAACTTGGTAGATGTGATCCTTGTATTTTTGTTGGCATGCACAAAAAAATTCAGCTAAAAACTCGAAGTGTACAGGATTTTGTGACCATTTGAAAAAAGTGTCCCCATTTCAGACACTTTAATGGCTACTTGCGGCAAACCTGTAAAATCTCAAATGCTCTTTATGGGGGTGTGAGTTCTTGAGGTTTGATGAGGAATAGGGGGCCAATATAAGGGCCAAGTACCAGCACCCATCGCACATCTTGTGCGCACACCCCCCCCGCCCCCCCCAATCGCCAGAACCCCAATGCCGCCGGTCAGGTTGTCTGACGATGCTCCGGTGATGGTGCCCCGGGGAAAAAAAATGCGGCACCAGTACACGCCCAAGCCAAGCATGAGGGTCTGATCCTATCTTACACTGGGAATGAACTCCGTATGCTTAGACTGGGAATGAACTCCGTATGCTTAAGTCAACCCATGAAACGATAGTGCGGGCGCTCAGCCGGCCAAAGGGGCAGGATGCACAAGCTGGGGATCGGCTGCATCCCCCCTGCGTGCTGCCGATCCTGCTACTGTAGCCCTTGGTCCAGTCTGATCTTAGACTGGGAATGAACTCCGTATGCCTAAGCCAACCAACGAAATGAGCGGACGGGCGGGCACTACGCCGACCAGAGAGGTAGGATGCTCTAGCCGTGGATCGATAGGGTGGTAGGTGGGTTTAGGCACATCTTCATATTTTTGCCCTGCCAATGCCATTTTTATGGCTTGTAAATTCATCCAATGGTCCCTTAAGCCTTCATGTGAAGTTTCATGGCAAGACAACTCGTTTTCTATTTTTCACAATTTTTGAAACTTTTAATGATTCGAGATTTTTTTTAAATTTTTTCAGAAGGATTTTTGGCCCTAAACTTGGTAGATATGATCCTTGTATTTTTTTTGGCATGCACAAACAAATTCAGCTAAAAACTCGAAGTTTACAAGATTTTGTGACCATTTGAAAAAAATGTACCCATTTTAGACACTTTAATGGCTACAGGCAGCAAACTTGTAAAATCTCAAATGCTCTTTAAGGGGATGTGAGTTCTCGAGGTTTGATGAGGGATAGGGGGCCAATATAAGGGCCAAATACCAACACCCATCACTCATCATGTGCGCACACCCCCCGCCCCCTCAATCGTTGGAACACCAATGCCGTCGGTCAGGTTCTCCGACGACGCTTCGGCGATGGTGCCCCAGGCGAAAAAAAAATGTGGCAGCAGCACATTCCTGAGCCCTGCATGTGCATTCACAAACTTTGGTCTAGTTCGATCTTACACTGGGAATGAACTCAGTATGCTTAGACTGGGAGTGAACTCCGTATGCCTAAGTCAACCCACAAAACGAGGGTGCGGGCGCTTAGCCGGCCAGAGGGGCAGGATGCACAAGCCAGGGATCGGTCGGGTCCCCCCCTTGCGTGCTGCTGATCCTGCTGCCACAACCCTCGGTTCGGTCCAATCTTAGACTGGGAATGAACTCTGTATGCCTAAGCCAACCAACGAAACGAGCAGGCGGACGGGCGTTACGCCGCCAGAGAGCCGAGATGCGCAAGCCGTGGATCGATAGGGTGGTAGGTGGGATTAGGCACATCTTCATATTTCTGCCATGCCAATGCCATTTTTATGGCTTGTAAATTCATACAATGGTCCCTTAAGCCTTCATATGAAGTTTCATGGCAAGATGACTCATTTTCTATTTTTCACGATTTTTGAAACTTTTTACGGTTCGGGATTTTTTTTAAATTTATTCAGATGGCGTTTTGGCCCCACACTTGGTAGATGTGATCCTTGTATTTTTGTTGGCTTGCATAAAAAAATTCAGCTAAAAACTTGAAGTGTATAGGATTTTGTGACCATTTGAAAAAAGTGTCCCTATTTCAGACACTTTAATGGCTACTGGTAGCAAACCTGTAAAATCTCAAATGCTCTTTAAAGGGGTGTGAGTTGTCGAGGTTTGATGAGGGATAGGGGGTCAATATAAGGGCCAAGTACCAGCACCCATCCCACATCATGTGCGCACACCCCTCCGCCCCCCCAATGCCGCCGATCAAGTTCTTCGGCGATGCTCCGGCGATGGTGCCCTGATCGCAAAATAAAATGCGGCACCAGCACATGCCTGAGCCCAGCATGTGCACTCGTAACCCTCAGTCTGGTCCGATCTTACACTAGGAATGAACTCCGTATGCTTAGACTGGGAATGAACTCCGTATGCCTAAGTCAACCCATGAAATGAGCGTGCGAGTGCTCAACCGGCCAAAGGGGCAGGATGCACAAGTCGGGGATCGACCGGGTCCTCCCCGGTGTGCTACTGATCCTGCTGCCGCAACCCTCAATCCAGTCTGATCTTAGACTCAGAATGAACTTCATATGCCTAAGCCAACCGACGAAACGAGCAGGCAGGCGGGCACTACACCGGCCAAAGAGGCGGGATGCGCAAGTCGTGGATCGATAGGGTGGTAGGTGGGTTTTGGCACATCTTCATATTTCTGCCATGCCAATGCCATTTTTATGGCTTGTAAATTCATATAATGGTCCCTGAAGCCTTCATGTGAAGTTTCATGGCAAGACGACTCGTTTTCTATTTTTCACGATTTTCAAAACTTTTTACGGTTTGGGAATTTTTTAAAATTTTTTCAGCTGGAGTTTTCACCCAAAACTTGGTAGACGTGATCCTTGTATTTTTGTTGGCATGCACAAAAAAATTCAGCTAAAAACTAGAAATGTACAGGATTTTGAGACCATTTGAAAAAAGTGTCCCCATTTCATACACTTTAATGGCTATTGGCAGTAAACCTGTAAAATCTCAAATGCTCTTTAAAGGGGTGTGAGTTCTCGAGGTTTGATGAGGGATAGTGGGCCAATATAAGGGCCTTGTACCAGCACCCATCACAGATCATGTGCGCACACCCCCCGCCCCCCCAATCACCGGAACCCCAATGCCATCAGTTAGGTTCTCTGACGATGCTTCGACGATGGTGCCCTAGGCGAAAAAAAATGTGGTAGCAGCACATGCCCGAGCCCAGCATGTGCACCCGCAACCCTTGGTGTGGTCCGATCTTACACTGGGAATGAACCCCATATGCTTAGACTGGGAATGAACTCCATATGCCTAAGTTAACCCACGAAACGAGCGTGCAGACGCTCAGCCGTCCAGAGGGTCAGGATGCGCAAGCCAGGGATCGGCCGGGTCCCCCCTGCATGCTGCTGATTTTGCTGCCACAACCCTCGATCCGGTCTGATTTTACACTGGGAATGAACTCCGTATGCCTAAGCCAACCGATGAAATGAGCGGGCGGGCGGGCACTACGTCGGCCAGAAAGGCGGGATACGTAAGCCGTGGATTGATAGGTGGGTTTAGGTACATCTTCATATTTTTGCCATCCAATGCCATTTTTATGGCTTGTAAATTCATACAATGGTCCCTTAAGCCTTCATGTGAAGTTTCATTTCAAGACGACTCGTTTTTCATTTTTCATGATTTTCAAAACTTTTTACGGTTTGAGATTTTTTTAAAATTTTTTCAGAAGGAGTTTTGGCCCCAAACTTGGTAGACATGATCCTTGTATTTTTTTTGGCATGCACAAAAAAATTCAGCTAAAAACTTGAAGTGTACAGGTTTTTGTGACCATTTGAAAAAAGTGTCCCCATTTTAGACACTTTAATGACTACTGGCAGCAAACCTGTAAAATCTCAAACGCTTTTTAAGGGGGTGTGAGTTCTCGAGGTTTGATGAGGGATAGGAGGCCAATATAAGGGCCAAGCACCAGCCCCCATCACACATCATGTGCGCACACCCCCCCGTCCCCCAATCGTCGGAACCCCAATACCATCGATCAGGTTCTTCGACGATGGTGCCCTGGGTGAAAAGAAAAAGTGGCACCAGCACATGCCCGAGCCCAGAATGTGCACCCGTAACCCTCGGTCTGGTCTGATTTTACATTGGAAATGAACTCTGTATGCTTAGACTGGGAATGAACTCCGTATGCCTAAGTCAACCCACGAAATGAGCGTACGGGCGCTCAGCCGGCTAGAGGGGCAGGATGCGTAAGCTGGGGATCGATCGGGTCCCCCCTACGTGCTGCCGATCCTGCTACTACAACCCTTGATCTGGTCTAATGTTAGACTGGGAATGAACTCTGTATGCCTAAGCCAGCCAACGAAACGAGCGATCCGGTCCAATCTTACACTAGGAATGAACTCCGTATGCTTAGACTGGGAATGAACTCCGTATGCCTAAGTCAACCCATGAAACGAGCGTGCGGGCGCTCAGCCAGCCAAAGGGGCAGGATGTGCAAGCCCGGGATCGATCGGGTCCCCCTTTACCTACTGTCGATCCTACTGCCGCAACCCTTGGTCCGATCTGATCTTAGACTGGGAATGAACTCCGTATGCCTAAGCCAACTGACGAAATGAGCGGACGGGCGGGCACTATGCCAGCCAGAGAGACGGGATGTGCATTCTATGGATAGATAGGGTGGTAGGTGGGTTTAGGCACATCTTCATATTTCTGCCATGCCAATGCCATTTATGGCTTGTAAATTCATACAATAGTCCCTTAAGCCTTCATGTGAAGTTTCATGGCAAGATGACTCGTTTTCTATTTTTCATGATTTTTGAAACTTTTTACGGTTCAAGATTTTTTTTAAATTTTTTCAGAAGGAGTTTTGGCCCCAAACTTGGTAGAAGTGATCCTCGTATTTTTGTTGGCATGCACAAAAAAATTCAGCTAAAAACTCGATGTGTACAGGTTTTTATGACCTTGTGAAAAAAGTGTCCCCATTTCAGACACTTTAATGTTTACTGGCAGCAAACCTATAAAATCTCAAATGCTCTTTAAGGGGGTGTGAGTTCTCAAAGTTTGATGAGGGATAGGGGGGCAATATAAGGGCCAAGTACGAGCACCCATCGCACATCATGTGCGCACACCCCCCGCCCCCCCAAACATCGGAACCCCAATGATGCCGGTCAGGTTCTCCGGTGATGCTTCGGCGATGGTGCCCCAGGTGAAAAAAAATGTGGCACCAGCACATGCCCGAGCCTAGCATGTGCACCTGCAACCCTCGGTCCAGTCCAATTTTACACTGGGAATGAACTTCGTATGCCTAAGTCAACCCACGAAACGAGCGTCCGAGCGCTCAGTCGGCCAGAGGGGCAGGATGCGTAAGCCGGGGATCGGCCGGGTCCTCCTTTGCGTGCTGCCGATCCTGCTGCTGCAACCCTCAGTCCGGTCCGATCTTAGACTGGGAATGAACTTCGTATGCCTAAGCCAACCGACGAAACGAGCGGATGGACGGGCACTACGTCGGCCAAAGAGGCGGGATGCGCAAGCAATGGATCGATAGGGTGGTAGGTGGGTTTAGGCATATCTTCATATTTCTGCCATGCCAATGCCATTTTTATATCTTGTAAATTCATACAATGGTCCCTTAAGCCTTCATGTGAAGTTTTATGGCAAGACGACTCGTTTTCTATTTTTCACGATTTTTGAAACTTTTTACGGTTTGGGATTTTTTTGAAAATTTTTTTAGGAGTTTTGGCCCCAAACTTGGTAGACGTGATCCTTGTATTTTTTTTGGCATGCACAAAAAAATTAAGCTAAAAACTCGAAGTGTACAGGATTTTGTGACCATTTGAAAAAAATGTCCCTATTTTAGACACTTTAATGGCTACTGGCAGTAAACCTGTAAAATCTCAAATGCTCTTTAAGGGGGTGTGAGTTCTCGAGGTTTGATGAGTGATAGGGGGCCAATATAAGGGCCAAGTACCAGCACCCATCGCACATCATGGGCGTACACCCCCTACCCCCCAATCATTGGAACCCCAATGCGGTCAGTCAGGTTCTCCAATGATGCTCCAGCGATGGTGCCCCGGGTTAAAAAAATATGGCACCAGTACATTCCCGAGCCCAGCATGTGCACCCACAACCCTCGATCCAGTTCGATCTTACACTGGGAATGGACTCCGTATGCTTAGACTGGGAATGAACTCCGTATGCCTAAGTCAACCCATGAAACGAGCGTGCGGGTGCTCAGCCAGCCAGAGGGGCAAGATGCGCAAGCCGAGGATCGGTCGGGTCCCCATCTGTGTCACACCGTGGGTGGGCACGCCAGGCACATCAGGCAGACCAATAGGCGAGCCAGAGGTTGAGGCCCGCAGACTAGGCGTGCTGACGGGTACCAGTGCGCAAAGCCTAGCAAACGAGCTCAGAATGCCCGCCCGACTTGCAGGCCAGCCCGTGAGACCAAGGCCTGGCATACAAGCTGCCTGCACCACATCCAGAAGGGCCCAAAGTGCTGGACACACAAGGGAAGCTTTTGGAAACAGGTAGGAGCATCCTGGCAGATTTGGTTGACCCTGAATATCAGGAGTTAGCATCCTGATTGATTGTAATCCCATGATTTTAGCCTTTATTCTAGGGATATGCCATTAAGTTGTAGCTGGAGCCTCAACTATAAATAGAGGGCTGCTCCACCCTCATTTGTACACCATCAAACACTTCTGTTTCAGTGAATACAAGAGCATTTCCAGAATTCTATCTTCTTATCCTATTTCTCTTTAACTTGCGTAATCAGCCCTTCCCATTGTTCTAGTGACTGCACGCTTGTGTTTTAGGCTGACTTTGGCACAAAGGAGGAGATTCCAAGCCTAAGGCCACACGGATTCTGAGTCTAAGGTCAGAGCTCATGACAGTTGGTATCAGAGCAAGTTTGATTCTGCATGTTTTTGTTGTGCAGGTTAGATCATGATTGAGGAGATGGCATCCCAAAGCGATGTTGCTAGGCAACAACCAAAGGCCCAGGAGCATGGTCGGGGAAGAGGTAAGAAAGCCAGTTCTAGAGATATCTGGTCTACCATGGACGGTAGGCTGGCCAAGGTAGAGGTGTTCGTAGGCAACATGGGGGAGAAGCTTGAGGAAGTAGAAACTCACATTACATCTCTAGACTCCATGGGGGAAGAGATCCAAAGTGAGCTAGAAGTTGCTCTCAACAAAGGCTTGGACATGTTCACCAAAAAGAACCAGACCTTGGAGGCTGAAGTGTGGACCTTGCGCGATGGCATGGAGGCCATGCACCAGCGGATGAAAGAGCTTAGCAGTGAGCTCGTTACTTGCAAGACTGCCATTGGGAATGACATGTTTGCTGGAGTGTCCAAATCCAGATTGGATGTCCCTAAGCCTAAGGAGTTTAAGGGGACTAGGGTGGCCAAGGAAGTAGACAACTACCTTTAGGGTATGGAGTAGTACTTCCAGGCCATGGGCATGCAAGATGAGGCGATAAAGGTAAGCACCGCTGCTATGTATCTCACTGATGTAGCCTTATTGTGGTGGAGGCACAGGTGTGATGATGTCAGGCATGGGAGCGCCAAGAATGGAACCTGGGCAAAGTTCCAAAAGGAATTCAGAGAATAATTTTACCCGGAGTATGCCGATGATGAGGCACGGGCAAAGTTACGTAGGTTGAGCCAACAAGGGGACATAAGGGAGTATGTCCAAAAATTGTTTGAACTGATGCTATAGATCTCGGATCTAGGTGAGAAGGACGCATTCTTTGCTTTCATGGATGGGCTAAAGCCGTGGGTGAAGCATGAGCTACAAAAGAGAGGAGTTCATGACTTGGCTAAAGCCATGACTACTACCGAGGCCTTGATAGAGTTCAAGCCTCTGAACAAGTTCGAGTTTTCCAAGCCCAAGGGTAAGGGTAGGGACGATAGGGACCAGAAGAAATAGTCCAAGGGGAAAGACTATGACCAGGAGTCCAAGGATGGAGACTGAGATCATTAAACCAAAGATGGTGAGAGGAAGCCACCAGCAGGCAAGTGGAAAGCAAAGGGGGACCGAGAGCCACTAGCATGCTACCTATGTGGAGGGAGCCACATAGCATGCAATTGCTCACAAAAGGGCAAGCTGGCTACTGTAGACAAGGAATCTGACAAGGAGCCAGAGTTAGGGGCAGCAAAGCTTGGGTCGTTGATGCTCAATGCTGTCCAGAGTAAGGGGAGTCACAAGCCAAAGGGCTTGATGTTTATGGATCTGATGGTTGCGGGTCAAAAGGTGAGCGGACTAGTGGACACAGATGCCTCATATCTTTTTATTTTCGGTGATGGAGCCTGAAAGCTTAGACTAAAGGTGCAAAAAGGGACTGGTACCATTAAAACGGTGAACTCCAAGGAAGTTCCAACCATTGGAGTAGCACGGGGAGTGGAGTTGCAACTTGGAGACTGGAAAGGCAAGGAGACGATTGAGGTAATACCCCTTGACGACTATGAGTTTATGATTAGGTTGGATTTCCTTGTTCGGATTAACGCCCTCTTTGTGCCTTTTATCGATTGTGTTTGCATCTTGGATGCACGGTGCCAATGCCTAGTGCCATTGAGAAGAGGGTCTGGAGTTGGGTCACGAGTGGTGTCAGCAATCCAATTTGCCAAGGCGATAAGCAGACAAGAAGACACCTTCTTGGCAGCCCTGAAATATGATGAGCTAAGGGAAAAGGAGACTGAGTCACCCTTGGAGGTGCTAAAGGTGTTGAAGACCTTTAGTGATGTGATGCCCGCAAAGCTGCCTAGCAAGCTACCACCTAAGAGGAAGGTGGACCACAAGATCAAGCTGGTGTCTGAGGCCAAGCCACCAGCTAGAGCCCCTTACCGAATGTCTCTACCAGAGTTGGAGGAGTTAAGGAAGCAGCTCAAGGAGTTAGTTGATGCTGGCTTCATCAGGCCATCGAAGGCACCCTATGGTGCACCGGTTCTATTCCAACACAAGCATGATGGGTTGTTGCAACTGTGCATAGACTACCAGGCCTTGAACAAGCTGACCATCAAGAACAAGTACCCTATCCCACTCATTGCGGACTTGTTCGATCAACTTGGGAGCGCAAGGTGGTTCACCAAGTTGGATTTGAGGTCAGGCTACTATCAAGTCAAGATCATAGAGGGAGATGAGCCAAAGATAGCATGTGTCACTCGGTATGGTTCCTATGAGTTCTTGGTGATGCCTTTCAGACTCATGAATTCCCCAGTAACATTCTGCACCCTTATGAACAAGGTACTTCAGTCATTCCTTAATCGGTTTGTTATGGTTTATTTGGATGACGTTGTGATCTATAGCCAGACTTTGGGAGAGCATGTAGACCACTTGAGACAGGTGTTCGAGGTGTTACGGGCGCACAAGCTATTTGTCAAGAGGGAGAAGTGCTCATTCGCCCAGTAGGAGATCTCGTTCCTAGGCCACATAGTGGGAGGTGGTAGGATACGCATGGATGAAGGCAAGATACACGCCATCCTGGAGTGGCAACCCCCAGCCAAGGTCACTGAGTTGAGATCATTCCTTGGGTTGGTTAACTACTATAGGTGCTTCATCAAAGGTCACTCAGCAATAGCCACACCATTGACTGACTTGCTCAAGAAAGAGAGAGCATGGGAGTGGAGCGCAAGGTGCCAGGAAGCCTTTGACAGGTTAAAGCAGGCTGTGACCGAGGAGCTAGTCTTGGCCTTGCCAAACCATGCCAAGCTGTATAAGGTGCATACGGATGCATCAGACTTTGCCATAGGGGGCGTGTTGATGCAGGAGGGACATCCAGTGGCGTTCGAGAGTAAGAAGCTGAATGAGACTGAATGCAAGTACACGATCCAAGAGAAAGAGATGACTATAGTGGTGCACTGGTTGCACACTTGGCGCCATTACCTGTTGGGGTCGAGGTTCATGGTGAGGATGGACAATGTGGCGACCAGCTACTTTCAGACGTAGAAGAAGCTGTCCCCCAAGCAGGCGAGATGGCAAGATTTTCTTGTAGAATTTGATTTCCAAATGGAGTACAAGCCAGGACGGGCGAACTTAGTGGCAGACGCCCTAAGCAGGAAGGCTAACCTTGCTGCCATTAGCCAACCAGAGGGGTCACTGGTGCCATGCATCAAGGAGGGACTTACGTATGATCCTACAGCCAAGGCTTTGATGGAGTACTCCTAGCAAGGTAAGACTAGGCAATTTTGGTTGCAGGATGGTTTGTTGTATACCAGGGGCAGTGGACTATTTGTGTCGCAGCACGGGAAGCTCCATAAGGAAGTTTTGCAAGAATGTCACGATTCAAGGTAGGCTAGACACCCTGGAGTGAGTCGCACCTTGGTGCTGATCGAGGATCGGTTCTACTGGCCGCACATGAGGGACGATGTGGAGGCCTATGTGAAGACTTGTCTTGTGTGTCAACAGGACAAGGTGGAGCTGAAGAAACCAGGCGGTCTCTTGGAGCCATTGCCAGTGCCAGAGCGACCATGGAAGAATGTTTCTCTGGACTTTATAGTCGGTCCACCCAAGACAGAGGGGTTTGGAAGCATCATGGTAGTGGTGGACAGGTTTTCCAAGTATGGAATTTTCATTCCAGCAACCAAAGAGTGCCCAGCCGAGGAGGCAGCTTGATTGTTCCTAAAGAACATGGTTAAGTACTGAAAAGTGTCGATGACCATTGTTAGTGATCAGGACGGGCGGTTCATGGGTAGTCTGGACTGAGTTGTTCAAGCTATTGGGGTCAGACTTGAACTTTTCCACCGGCATGCATCCGCAGACCGATGGGTAGACAGAACGAGTGAATGGACTATTAGAGGTCTACCTCAGGCACTATGTGAGTGCCACACAAAGGGACTGGCCAAAGCTGCTAGATATTGCGTAGTTTTTCTACAACTTGCAAAGGAGTGAGGCAACAAACTAGAGCCCATTTGAGGTTGTGATAGGGCAACAACCACTAACACTCAGTTCGATTGCTGTAGGTTATACAGGGTCAAATCCAGCAGCATACAAGTTTGCCAAGGCATGGTAGGAGCAAATTGACTTGGCCAGAGTTTGTCTACACAAGGTGACCAAGAGGTCGAAGAAGTGGGCAGACCAAAATAGGCGGGATTTGCAATTCCAGGTTGAAGGCTTGGTGTTGGTAAAGCTGCATCCCATTGTGTGCCACAGGGGGCTGCACAAAGGCCTAGTCCGAAGGTATGAGGGACCTTTTCGAATAGTCAAGAGGGTAGGCAAGGTTGCCTATAAGTTGGATATGCCACCCAAGCTGAGGGTACACCCGATGTTCCATGTGAGCATGCTCAAGCCGTTCTATGAGGATGAAGGAGATCTAGGACGGGCAGAGTCAAAGCGTGCACCATTAGGAGCGAGGGCCTCATATGAGAAGGAGGTCCACAGCTTCATAGCTGATCGAAAGGTGAGATGGAAGAACTATCAACCAAGACATGAGTACTTGGTGCGCTGGAAGGGACTTCCAGATAGTGAGGTAAGCTGGGAACCAGTTGAGGACTAATGGCAGTTCGAAGACCAGATCAGGCAGTACCATGCAAAAGATGCAATGAAGGCATTGCGTAATCAGGTGGGGGAGAATGTCACGCCTTGGGCGAACATGCCAGGCACATCAGGTAGACCAGAAAGTGAGCCAGAGGTTGAGGACCGCAGACCAGGCATGCTGGCGGTATCTGTGCGTAAAACCTAGTAAATGAGCTCAAAATGCCTGCCCGACTTGCAGGCCAGCCCGTGGACCAAGGCCTGGCATACAAGCTGCTTGCACCACATCCAGAAGGGTCCAAGGTGTTGGACATACAAGGGAAGCTTCTGGAAACAGGCAGGAGCATCTTGCCAGATTTGGTTGACCCTAAAAATCAGGAGTTAGCATCCCGATTGATTGTAATCCCATGATTTTAGCCTTTATTCTAGGGATATGCCATTAAGTTGTAGTTGGAGCCTCAACTATAAATAGAGGGCTGCTCCACCCTCATTTGTACACCATCAAACACTTCTGTTTTAGTGAATACAAGAGCATTTCGATAATTCTATCTTCTTATCCTGTTTCTCTTTAACTTGCGTAATCAGCCCTTCCTATTGTTTTAGTGCCCGCACGCTTGTGTTTTAGGCTGACTTAGGCACAAAGGAGGAGATTCCAAGCCTAAGGCCACATGGATTTTGAGTCTAAGGTCAGAGCCTGTGACACCTACGTGCTGTCGATCCAGCTATCGTAACCCTCAGTTCGGTCCAATCTTAGACTCGGAATGAACTCCGTATGCCTAAGCCAACTGACAAAACGAGTGGGACGGCGGGCACTACACCGGCCAGAGAGGCGGGATGTGCAAGTCATGGATCGATAGGGTGGTAGGTGGGTTTAGGCACATCTTCATATTTCTGTCCTGCCAATGCCATTTTTATGGGTTGTAAATTCAAAGGTCCCTTAAGCCTTCATGTGAATTTTCATGGCAAGACGACTCATTTTCTACTTTTCATGATTTTTGAAACTTTTTACAGTTCGGGATTTTTTTTAAATTTTTTCAGAAGGAGTTTTGGCCCCAAACTTGGTAGACATGATGCTTATATTTTGGTTGGCATGCACAAAAATATTTAGCTAAAAACTAGAAGTGTACAGGATTTTGTGACTATTTGAAAAAAATGTCCCCATTTCAGACACTTTAATGGCTATTGGCAGCAAACCTGTAAAATCTCAAATGCTCTTTAAGGGGGTGTGAGTTCTCGAGGTTTGATGAGGGATAGGGGGCCAATATAAGGGCCAAGTACCAGCACCCATCGCACATCATATGTGCACACCTCCCCACCCCCCAATCGCCAGAACCCCAATGCCGCCGGTTAGAATCTTCGATGATGCTCCCGTGATGGTGCCCCGAGTGAAAAAAATTTGGCACCAGCACATGCCCGAGCCCAGAATGTGCACCTGTAACCCTCGGTCAGGTCCGATCTTACACTAGCAATGAACTCCGTATGCTTAGACTGGGAATGAACTCCGTATACCTAAGTCAACCAATGAAACGAACGTGCGGGTGCTCAGCCGGCCAGAGTGGCAGGATGCACAAGCCGGGGATCGGTCGGTTCCCCCCTGTGTGCTATCGATTCTTTTGCCATAACCCTCGGTCCAATCTGATCTTAGGCTGGGAATGAACTCTGTATGCCTAAGCCAACCAACGAAACGAGCGGGCGGGTGGGCACTACATCGGCCAGAGAGGCGGGAAGCGCAAGCCGTGGATCGATAGGGTGATAGGTGGGTTTAGGCACATCTTCATATTTCTACCCTGCCAATGCCATTTTTATGGCTTGTAAATTCATACAATGGTCCCCTAAGCCTTCATGTGAAGTTTCATGGCAAGACGACTCTTTTTCTATTTTTCACGATTTTTGAAACTTTTTAAGGTTCGGGATTTTTTTTCAATTTTTTCAAAAGGAGTTTTGGCCCCAAACTTGGTAGACTTGATCCTTGTATTTTTTTGCCATGCACAAAAAAATTTGGCTAAAAACTCGAAGTGTACAGGATTTTGTGAGCATTTGAAAAAAGTGTCCCCATTTCAGACACTTTAATGGCTACTGGCAGCAAACCTCTAAAATCTCAAATGCTCTTTAAGGGGGTATGAGTTCTCGAAGTTTGATGAGGGATAGGGGGCCAATATAAGGGCCAAGTACTAGCACCCATCGCACATCAAGTGCGCACACCCCCCACCCCCCAAACGTCGGAACCATAATGCCATCGATCAGGTTCTCCGGCGATGCTCCGACGATGGTCCCTCGCGAAAAAAAATGCGGCACCAACACATGCCCATGCCCAGCATGTGCACCCACAACCTTTGGTCCGGTCTAATCTTACACTGAGAATGAACTCCGTATGCTTAGACTGGGAATGAACTCCGTATGCCTAAGTCAACCCACGAAACGAACGTGCGGGCGCTCAGCAGGCCAGAGGGGTAGGATGCATAGGAGGGGGATCGGTCGGGTCCCCCCTGTGTGCTACCAATCCTGTTGCCGTAAACCTCGGTCTGATCTGATCTTAGACTGGGAATGAACTTTGTATGCCTAAGCCAACCGACTAAACGAGCGGGCGGGCGTGCACTATGCCAGCCAGAGATGCAGGATGGGCAAGCCATGGATCGATAGGGTGGTAGGTGGGTTTAGGCACATCTTCATATTTCTGCCATGACAATGCCATTTTTATGGCTTGTAAATCCATACAATGGTCCCTTAAGCCTTCATGTGAAGTTTTATGGCAAGACGACTCGTTTTCTATTTTTCACAATCTTCGAAACTTTTTACGATTCGAGATTTTTTTTAAATTTTTCTTGAAGGATTTTTAGCCCCAAACTTGGTAGACATGATACTAGTATTTTTTTTGGCATGCACAAAAAAATTTAGCTAAAAACTTGAAGTGTACAGGATTTTGTGACCATTTGAAAAAAGTGTCCCTATGTCAGAAACTTTAATGGCTACTGGCAGCAAAACCTGTAAAATCTCAAATGCTTTTTTAAGGGGGTGTGAGTCTCAAGGTTTGATGAGGGATAGGGGGCCAATATAAGGGCCAAGTACCAGCACCCATTGCACACGATGTGCGCACACCCCCCTGCCCCCCCAAATGTCGGAACCCCAATGCTGCAGGTCAGGTTCTCCGATGATGCTCCGACGATGGTGCCCCGGGCAAAAAGAAATGCAGCAACAGCACATGCCCGAGGCCAGCATGTCCACCCGCAACCTTCGGTCCAGTCCGATCTTACGTTGGGAATGAACTCCGTATGCTTAGATTGGCAATGAACTCTGTATGCCTAAGTCAACCCACGAAACGAGCGTGCGGGCGCTCTGCAGGCCAGAGGGGCAGGATGCGCAAGCTGGGGATCGACCGGGTCCCCCCTACGTGCTGTCGATCCAGCTGGCACAACCCTTGGTTCAGTCTGATCTTAGACTGGGAATGAACATCATATGCCTAAGCCAACCAACGAAACGAGCGGGCGGGCAGGCACTACATCGGCCAGAGAGGTGGGATGCGCAAGCCGTGGATCGATAGGGTGGTAGGTGGGTTTAGGCACATCTTCATATTTCTGCCATGACAATACCATTTTTATGGCTTGTTAATTCATACAATGGTCCCCTAAGCCTTCATGTGAAGTTTCACGGCAAGACGACTCGTTTTCTATTTTTCACGATTTTTGAAACTTTTTACGGTTCAAGATTTTTTTAAAATTTTTTCAGAAGGATTTTTAGCCCCAAACTTGGTAGACGTGATCCTTGTATTTTTTTTGGCATGCACAAAAAAATTCAGCTAAAAACTCGAAGTGTACAGGATTTTGTGACCATTTGAAAAAAATGTCCCCATTTTAGACACTTTAATGGCTACTGACAGCAAACCTGTAAAATCTCAAATGTACTTTAAGGGGGTGTGGGTTCTTTAGGTTTGATAAGGGATAGGGGGCCAATATAAGGGCCAAGTATCAGCACCCATCGCACATTAAGTGCGCACACCCCCCAATCGTCGGAACCCCAATGCCGTCAATCAGGTTTTCTGACGATGCTCAGACGATGGTGCCTCGGGTGAAAAAAAATGCGGCACCAGCACATGCCTGAGCCCAGCATGTGCAACTGCAACCCTCAATCCGGTCCGATCTTACACTGGGAATGAACTCCTTATGCTTCGACTGGGAATGAACTCCATATGCCTAAGTCAACCCACGAAACGAGCGTGCGGGCGCTCAACCGGCCAGAGGGGCAGGATGCGTAAGCCGGGAATCGGTCGGGTCCCCCCTGTGTGCTGCCAATCCTGTTATCGCAACCCTCAATCTGATCTGATATTAGACTAGGAATGAACTCCGTATGCCTAAGACAACCGACGAAACGAGCGGGCGGGTGGGCACTATGCCGGCCAGAGATGCGGGATGTGCAAGCCGTGGATCGATAGGGTGGTAGGTGGGTTTAGGCACATCTTCATATTTTTGCCATGAAAATGCCAATTTTATGGCTTGTAAATTCATACAATGGCCCCTTAAGCCTTCATGTGAAGTTTCATGGCAAGACGACTCATTTTCTATTTTTCACGATCTTTGAAACTTTTTACGGTTCGGGATTTTTTTAAAATTTTTTTAGAAGGATTTTGGGCTCCAAACTTGGTAGACGTGATCCTTGTATTTTTTTTGGCATGCACAAAAAAATTCAGCTAAAAACTTGAAGTGTACAGGATTTTGTGACCATTTGGAAAAAATGTCCCTACTTCAGACACTTTAATGGCTACTGGCAGCAAACTTGCAAAATCTCAAATGCTTTTTAAGGGGGTATGAGTGCTCGAGGTTTGATGAGGGATAGGGGGCCAATGTAAAGGCCAAGTACCACCACCCATCGCACAAAATGTGCGTACACCCCCCTTCCCCCCAATTGCCGGAACCCCGATGCCGTCGGTCAGGTTCTTTGGCGATGCTCCGACGATGGTGCCCCGGGGGAAAAAAATGCGGCACCAGCACAGGCCCGAGCCCAACATGTGCACCCGCAACCCTTGGTCCGGTCCGATCTTACACTGGGAATGAACTTCGTATGCTTAGACTGGGAATGAACTTTGTATGCCTACGTCAACCCACGAAACGAGCGTCTGGTTGCTCAGCCGGCCAGAGGGGCAGGATGCACAAGTCGAGGCTCGATCGGGTCCCCCCTGTGTGCTACCGATCCTGTCATTGCAACCCTCGGTCCAATTGGATCTTAGACTGGGAATGAACTCCGTATGCCTAAGCCAACCGACGAAACGAGCGGACGGGCGTGCACTACGCCGACCAGAGAAGTGGGATGCGCAAGCCATGGATCAATAGGGTGGTTGGTTGGTTTAGGCACATCTTCATATTTTTGCCCTGTCAATGCCATTTTAATGGCTTGTAAATTCATGCAATGGTCCCTTAACCCTTCATATGAAGTTTCATGGTAAGATGACTCGTTTTCTATTTTTCACGATTTTTGAAAATTTTTACGGTTCGAGATTTTTTTTAAATTTTTTCAGAAGGATTTTTGCCCCAAACATGGTAGACATGATCCTTGTATTTTTTTTGGCATGCATAAAAAAATTCAGCTAAAAACTCGAAGTGTATAGGATTTGTGACCATTTGAAAAAAGTGTCCCCATTTCAGGCACTTTAATTGCTACTGGTAGCAAACCTGTAAAATCTCAAATGCTCTTTAAGGAGGTGTGAGTTCTCGAGGTTTGATGAGGGATAGGGGGCTAATATAAGGGCCAAGTACCAGCACCGATCACACATCATGTGCGCACACCCCCTATCGCCGGAACCTTAATGCCTTCGATCAGGTTCTCCGACGATGCTCCGATGATGGTGCCTCGGGTGAAAAAAAAATACGGCACTAGCACATGCCCGAGCCCAACATGTGCCCCTGCAACCCTCGATTCAGTCCGATCTTACACTGGGAATGAACTCCGTATGCTTAGACCAGGAATGAACTCCATATGCCTCAGTCAACCTATGAAATGAGCGTGCGGGCGCTCAGGTGGCCAGAGGGGCAGGATGCACAAGCCAGGTCTCCCCCTGAATGCTACCGATCCTGCTGCTGCAACACTCGATCTGGTCTGATCTTAGACTTCGAATGAACTCTGTATGCCTAAGCCAACCGACGAAACGAGCAGACGAGCGGGCACTACGTCGGCCAGAGAGGCGAGATGCGCAAGTCGTGGATCGATAGGGTGGTAGGTGGGTTTAGGCACATCTTCATATTTTTGCCATGACAATGCCATTTTTATGGCTTGTTAATTCATACAATGGTCCCTTAAGCCTTCATGTGAAGTTTCATGGCAAGACGACTCGTTTTCTATTTTTCATAATTTTTGAAACTTTTTACGGTTCGGGATTTTTTAAAAAATTTTTTAGAAGGAGTTTTGGCCCCAAACTTGGTAGACATGATCCTTGTATTTTTGTTGCCATGCATAAAAAAATTCAGCTAAAAACTTGAAGTGTACAGGATTTTGTGACCATTTGAAAAAAGTGTCCCCATTTCAGACACTCTAATGGCTACTGGCAGCAAACCTTTAAAATCTCAAATGCTCTTTAAGGGGGTGTGAGTTCTCGAGGTTTGAGCAAGGATAGGGGGCCAATATAAGGGCCAAGTATCCAACGCACATCATTTGTGCACACCCCCCCGCCCCCCCAATTGTCGAAACCCCAATGCCCCCGGTCAGGTTCTCCGACGATGCTCCGACGATGGTGCCTCGGGTGAAAAAAAATGTGGCACCAGCACATGCCTGAGCCCAGCATGTGCACCCGCAACCCTCGGTCGGATCTGATCTCACACTAGAAATAAACTTCGTATGCCTAAGTCAACCCACGGAACGAGCGTACGGGCACTTAACCGGCCAGAGGGGCAGGATGTGCAAGTCGGGGATCGACCAGGTCCCCCCTACGTGCTGCCAATCCTGCTATCGTAACCCTCAGTCCGGTCCGATCTTAGACTAGGAATGAACTCCATATGCTCTTTAAGGGGTGTGAGTTCTCGAGGTTTGATGAGGGACAGGGGGCCAATATAAGGGCCAAGTACCAGCACCGATCGTACAGCATGTGTGCACACCCCCTGCACCCCCAATCGTCGAAACCCCAATGCCGCCGGTCAGGTTCTCCGGTGATGGTGCCCTGAGTGAAAAAAAATACGACACCAGCACATGCTCAAGCCCAGCATGTGCACCCGTAACCCTTGGTCCGATCCGATCTTACACTAGGAATGAACTCTGTATGCCTAAGTCATCCCATGAAACGAGCGTGCGGGCACCCAGTTGACCAGAGGGGCAGGATGCACAAGTCGGGGATTGATCGGATCCCCCCCTGCATGCTGTCGATCTTGCTGCTGCAACCCTCGGTCCGATCTGATCATAGACTGGGAATGAACTCCGTACGCCTAAGCCAACCGATGAAACGAGCGAGCAGGCGGGCACTACGCGAGCTAGAGATGCGAGATGCGTAACCCGTGGATCGATAGGGTGGTAGGTGGGTTTAGGTACATCTTCATATTTGTACCGTGCCAATGCCATTTTTATGGCTTCTAAATTCATACAATGGTCCCTTAAGCCTTTATGTGAAGTTTCATGGCAAGACGACTCGTTTTCTATTTTTCATGATCTTCGAAACTTTTTACGTTTCCAAATTTTTTTAGAAGGAGTTTTGGCCGCAAACTTGGTAGACATGATCCTTGTATTTTTGTTGGCACGCATAAAAACATTCAGCTAAAAACTTGAAGTGTACAGGATTTTGTGACCATTTGAAAAAAGTGTCCCCATTTCAGACACTTTAATGGCTACTGGCAGCAAACCTGTAAAATCTAAAATGCTCTTTAAGGGGGTGTGAGTTCTCGAGGTTTGATGAGGGATAGGGGGCCAATATAAGGGCCAAGTACCAGCACCCACCGCACATCATGTGCGCACACCCCCCCCGCCCCCCAATTGTCGGAACCCCCAATGCCGCCGATCAGGTTCTCCGACGATGCTCCGGCGATGGTGCCCCGGGCAAAAAAACATGCTGCACCAGCACATGCCCGAGCCCAGCATGTGCACCCGAAACCCTCAGTCTAGTCTGATCTTACACTGGGAATGGACTCCGTATGTTTAGACTCAGAATGAACTCCGTATGCCTATGTCAACCCACGAAACGAGCGTGCAGGCGCTCAACCGGCCAGAAGGGCAGGATGCACAAGCCGGGGATCAGCCAGGTCCCCCTCTGCGTGCTGTCGAACTTGCTGCCACAACCTTCGGTTCGATCTGATCTTAGATTAGGAATTAACTTCGTATGCCTAAGCCAACCAACGAAACAAGCGGACGGGCGAGCACTACCCCGGCCAGAGAGGCGGGATGCGCAAGCCGTGGATCGATAGGGTGGTAGGTGGGTTTAGGCATATCCCCAAATTTCTGCCATGCCAATGCCATTTTTATGGCTTGTAAATTCATACAATGGTTCCTTAAGCCTTAATGTGAAGTTTCATGGCTAGACGACTCGTTTTCTATTTTTCATGATTTTTTAAACTTTTTACGGTTCGGGATTTTTTCAAAGTTTTTTTAGAAGGAGTTTTGGCCCCAAACTTGGTAGACGTGATCCTTGTATTTTTTTTTGCATGCACAAAAAAATTCAGCTAAAAAGTCGAAATGTACAGGATTTTGTGACCATTTGAAAAAAGTGTCCCATTTAGACACTTTAATGGCTACTGGCAGCAAACCTGTAAAATCTCAAATGCTCTTTAAGGGGGTGTGAGTTCTCGAGGTTTGATGAGGGAATGGGGGCCAATATAAGGGAAAGTACCAGCACCCGTCGCACATTGTCGTAATGATTTTGGGACCACCAGACGTAAAAGTGATGTTTTAAAATAGAGAAAAAAAAAGTGGAGTCGCCACCAATCTTTGTTAGGGTGTGATTGGCCACTCAAAAGTTTATCTTTTTAATAAAACTATAAAATGGAATTAAAGTTTATCAAAAAGATAATTTCGATCAACGAAAAACCAGGTTGGGTCCGAGAGTCGGTTACACATGGGGAAGGATTAGCACCCCCACAACACCCATAAATTGGTACCATTTAATTATGCGCTATTTTCGGTGTTGGATAAAAATGATTTTAATTTAAAATTTAACACTAATTCCTTTCACTTGAATAAAATTTTGCTAAAATATTTATTTAGAAATATTGAGAAAATCTTTAAGTTAAAGAATTATCTTAAAATTCTCCAACATCTAGGCAGAATTTAAAATAACTCTTTTTACTTAAGATTTAACACAATAATCCATAAAATAAAATAACAATCTTTATAGAAAATAATTGTTAGTGACTCTCCAACGTCTAGGCAGAGTACCAAGAATTATTTCTTTCGGAATGTTATTTTTATTTTATTTTATAATATCATAATTTTTTTAAAAAGTAGTACAAATAAAAATTAAAAACAAAATAGTACAAATAAATACTAATAATAACATGCTAATGTGTGTATGTCAATGAATGTTATGTAAAATGAAATGTAATTTAAAATTTGGATTCTTAAGTATAATAAGACCACCTTAACTCTCCAACATCTAGGCAGAGCTTAGGTGCGACTATTTATATTTAAGCTCCCAATTTACTATTATACTTTTTATTTATTAATCTTATTGTTGATGCAAATTAAGAAATCATGTGAAAAGACTTAACGAAGTAAAATTTTCTAAATACCCCATCATCTAGGCAGCATTCGGGAACAAATTGCTTCAAATAGAATTTTCACACTTGTCTTTAGGATTTTTAGGACTTTGGATTTTAAGAGGTTTTGAATTTTAGGGGATTTTGGATTTTTAGGGGTTTTAAAAACTTAGGATTTTGAAAATTAAAAATTAGTGTTTAAGATTTAAGTAAAACACGAACATCTCTAAAAATCCCCATCATCTAGGCGGACTTTCGGAGCAAGTTCAATTTTTTATAATTTTTCAAAACTAATTAAAAATTTCTTATGTGTTTTTTTATGAAAATTTTTTATAATAATTCCCCAACATCTAGGCGGAATTATCTTTTAGAAAAATATTTTTTATTCCCTCCAACATCTAGGCAGGGAAAATAATAATAATAATAATAAATATTTTTTGTTGAACATTTTTAATATATTTTTAACTATTATTTGTTTTCAATTTTATTATTATTGAAACAATTAAACATTTATTCTAACAAATTTAGAAATTTATCATGCATAAATATAACAAAAATAATAATATAAAAAAATTAGAAAATTAAAAAAAAATTTTTTTTACCTGAACCGGACCGATCAACGGTCCGATCAGTGCTGGTCGGGCGGTCCAGTGGTTTGGACCGGTTCAGACCGGTTCACTAGACCGGTTCAAGGTTGGATGAAGCGGGTTGATGGGTCGGTTTACACGGATCTCGGGTCAGATCCGGGTCCACGCGCGGATCCTCTTTGGTTAAAACGGTGTCATTTTGGGTCTTTCCCTAAACGACGTTGTTTTGAGTTGTTGCTTTACTATATATAGTTGAAGATTTTTTTTGGTTCATTTGGTTTTTGTTTCAGAAAAAAAAAAGGGAGAGAAAGAGAGAGAGAGTTGGGGGAGAGGTCTGGCCGTCCACCGTTCGGTCGTCGGGCCACCGCTCAGGCCGCTGTTTGGGTCGTCGCCAGCGGTGGTTGCTAATGATCGAAAAATGCCAAAATACTTCCAGAAGCTCTCTTCAATGCGTTCTTTCAAGATCTAACCTCTTTTTTGTCGAAAACAGCCCCGATCAGCATAGATCGGGGCTCAAAGTTTCTATTTTCAATTTTTTCTTGTTTGTTTTGTTGAAGCAAGACTGATCCATTTTCTTGCTTTTGTAGGTAGCTTTGGCGCTGGGTTCCTCCCTACGGGGAGGACTGTGGTTTTTGTTTTTTTTTTGTAGTTTTTTTTTACAGAATCTCCCTCTCCTTCTTCTCTGTCTGTTTTGGCTTCGCTATGAGCTCTATTTATAGAGCTCTAGCCATATGTGTTTGGAGGGAAGGGCATAAGGCTCGATCACGGGATGTAAACACGAGCTCGCCTCTTTATTTCTTCTATATTTTCTGGTAGTAAGGTAGGATGAATAGGGTATGTGATGGGTGGTGGGCCTGGTGGCAGTGGTGTCGGGGATGGCCTTTTCAATATGGACTTTTCAAAGGTTGTAATGTAGGTTAAGGTTCATGGTCGCCAAAGAAAAGGATAAAAAGGCCCAAAATAACTATTCAAGGGTATTTGAAACTAAGGATCATTTTTCATTGGAAGGATACACTCTAAGGTATATTATATTTTGTGCTTTCCACCAATTCATTTCTTTCCCTTTTTTTTTTATTCTTCCTTTCCTTTTTTTTTTACAACCTTTCACTGAGTGGATTCAAAACTTTTATGAACTTTTATACTGGGTTTGTGCCCCTATCACATGAGATTCCATTAGACATTCTCATTCTTATCCTTCAAACGTATTTTTTTTTTTTGTTTTTTTTTTCACAAATATGAAAAGTGATCCTTAGTCAGGGTTTATTTTGAAAGAATTCAATCAAGCTCAAAGGGGTAACAAGAGATAAATTTTTATTTTTGTGAAGAGATAATGAAAGATGGCCATTTGTCACTTTAAGCATAAACACTTAAATTGAAGACTACTCTTCAGGAAAATAAACTTGGAAAAAGGTTTTTTTCTTTTTAATCTCAAAAAAATTTTTTGTTTTTTTTTTTTCAAAACTTTGACTTAGTCATAACCTTTTTTGGATTTGCTCAAATTTTTTAGTGCATGATGTCATAACCAATTTTTTCTTCTTTTTTTTCTTTTTTTTTCTTTTTTTTTGTTGTTTTTATTTTTTTTTTATGCCCCCATAGTTCACACCTAGATTCATTTTGCTAGTAACACGTTTCATGAAAGATGTCCCATTTTAGCAAACCACCCATAATGAAAGTAATTACAAAAGAAGGGTCATATGAAATGGATAAGAAAAAGATTATGTGGGGTAAACATGTTTAAGGTATCAAATGATCTAAGTTACTCCACAAAAAGAGAACAAAAGGGTTAATCATAACTTAAGTTGCCTTAGAGGTAATGAGATATTTCTTTTTTGACAAATATACCTCAAGACAAAGGATCGGGTTAATTTTGGGATAAAAAAACTGAAATGGTAGTATGCTTAAGTGTATTTTGGATTTGAAAATTTTGGAACTGCAGCATAATCTTATCATATTCAATTATTGCATTTGAATTCTAAAAAAAAAAGTCATATAGACTTGATTTTCTAGGAACCACACATTTGTTAATGGCTGTTTCATTTGTTCATTGCCTTAGAAAAGAATATTGCCAACAGTATCAGGTGAAACTAAGGTTCACAAATTCGAATTTGAGGCTATCAAGGGGTCATGACTGATGAAATGGGGTCAACTGAATGAGCAAATTGGCATTTAGGTATTTGAAAATTTTCTAATAGTGATCGCCAATTCATCTTAGACTCAAAACTTCATTTTTTCTTTTTTCTCTTTTTTTTTGTTTTTTTTTCTTAAGAAAATTTCTCTAGCCTTGGTAGTTAACCACATGAGGCTTTATTCACATCTAATATCTTCCCTCTTTTTTTTTTTTTTAAATACCAACTATATATCGAAACTTACACGAAATAAAACACTATAATGCACAATGTTTGCTCATGCAATGCAAACCTTAAGACTTGACCAAAAAGAATTTATTATCTAGATCATACTCTTAAGGTGATATTTAAAGTTACATAAACAAAAGTTTTCCCCTTGATGTTTCAACTTTAGCATCACTAACTTGCAACTTTACTACTATCAATCATCAAAACCACCAACTAGCTCTTTAAACTTTGCAGCATCTACATCGATCAAAGCTTGAACTTTATCCTTAAAGGCAGTACAATCTTTTATGGAATGCCCCTTAACTCCATCATGAAATTCACATTTGGCATTATGATCATACCACTTCGGGTACAGAGGCTTTCTGAGTCTTGCAGGAACAATGGAGATCATATGATTCTCTATCAGTAAAGTAAAGAGCTCAGTGTAAGGTATTGAAAGTGAATGATACACTTTGGCTCTCTTTCTCTTACGACTCTGTGAATGGCTTAAGTTGATCCTTGGTTCTGTTCGTGGTGAAGGAATTTAAGCATACAGATGAAGTGGTCAAGGAAAATCATCGATCGCAAATATTGGTTGGGGGCAATATGGTAGCCATTGTGAATAATCATCCGTTGGATCTTCTTGCATCATGGTGAGATTTCTCTTATTTTTCCCTTTAACAATTATTTCTTAGGCTTGTTTTGCAAAAATATCTCCTCTTTTTTCATCACCAGTATTTATAATTCTTCCCCTTCTTATCCCATCCTCAATTCTACCCACAGCAAACAATAAATTTGCAAACTCTTATGAAGTATTACTGATCAACTTTTCATAATAGGGAGAAAGAAGGGTATCCACAAATAGGGAATTAACTCCCTATTGGCAAGAGGTGGCTGTACCTGTGATGCCATATTCTTCCATCTAACAGCACATTCTTTGTAGCTCTTATTGGGGTTCTTTCTCATATTTTGGAGGGTTAATCGATCCGGAGCTAACTCCAACATATATTGGTATTACTTCAAGAATGCCCATGATAAATCTCTCCAAGTATGAATTTGACTGCTTTTCAAACTATGATACCAATTAGCTGCTGTCCCAATCAAACTTTCTTGAAAGACATGAATAAGTAGCTTTTCATCACCAGCATACCCAACCATTTTGTGACAGTATTAAGCCAAATGTATTTTAGGACATCCAGTTCCGTTATACTTTTCAAAATTTGGGGCTTTGAATTTTGATGGAATAATGAGATCAGGCACTAGACTAAGCTCGTTGGCGTCAACATTCTCGTAGACATCATGACTTTCAATTGCTTTCAATCTCCCTTCCAATAGATCATACTTATCTTTCATCACTATATCTTCTGATGGATCTGGCTCCCTCTTCAATTTCGTTAATTTTTTATGATCATCCACATTAGGCACAGTAGTGAAGTCGTGAGGAGTATGCCCAGGATTGATATTTGTCTGAACTGATGGTAACTTGGTAAAATGGCCAATATAAGGTTGATCAGTTGTTTGAGGTGTTTCTGACACATGGGGATCTCGAACATATGTGAACCCAGATAGATAGAATGGTGTCTCGACAGCTATTTCCTCCCTTGTCCTATACATCTCAACAATTTCTTTTCCTTCTGTCAATTCCACTATCATCTGTTTTAATTATGTTAGTTGTCTGTTCACATTTTGTTGCATTCCTGTAACTATTTCACCGATCTCTCCTTGGGTTTTTTCTACTCTATCCATTCGACTAGCACCTTCATTTTCCATAATTATGGTACTAGCTCGAGTGCTATAAGTGTGCAGATCAACTAACCTCGTTTCTTAAGATAGCTATCCTTGAATCTTTTATTAATCATCAGAAGTCAAAAATGCATGGCATGAATTCTATTGTATATAAAAAAAATTGCTTCGAAGGTTTGACGAAAGTATATTTACAATTATCATTCCTTGTCCTTAGCTGGCATGAAAAGCAATGAATTCAAGCAAATGATGCATGATATGCAAGTTAAATTTTGTTGTTTTGGTGAGGGGAAACTTGAATTCCATCCTATATTCAAAATGGGTCATCTAGATATATCTTTTCTGTCTTAAAAGTTTGGTGAAAACATACTTGCAACCATCATTCTTTCTTATACTCTTTTAGGCATGCCAATAAAATAAACAGATGCATCAATTCATAGAAAATCTAGGTTAAAAGAAGTTTTCATTCATTTCCAAAAGCATCACACATCATGAACTATTCTAGGGCTGGGGCTAAAAAGTGCCAAACCTACTCGCACTTCCCTTTGTTTCTCTTAAAAAATAGTTGACTATGATTACTAGGGAAGATAACTCTTTGCTTAAAAAGCTTTTTATTCATCATCCTGACCAACCCTACTGTTGCCTGCAGCACTGCCTACCATTTTGACATGGATCAAAGAAGGGTTGTTGTGAATAACTGGCTTCATCTTGTTATCAAAACTCATATATCCAGCTTTCATCAGTCCTTGCACCTTATGTTTCAAAGCTGTGCAATTTTCCCAAGAATGGCCAATGATGCCAAAATGGTATTCACATCAAGCATTGGGGTCATAGCATTCGTGGAAAGGTGGTTTGCGAGGTTCAGTAGGGATAGGGGCAATGAGATAATTTTCTAGAAGTAATGGGTACAACTCCGCATAGGACATGGGTATCAGATCAACAAGGATTTTTTCTTTGGTGTTACCGAAGTTTTTCTGTCCTACAATTGGTTTGCTTTGCTGAAAAGATGATAGTTTAGTTGGTCTTGAGGTGAATTGAGAAACTTTGGGTCGAAGATTGGGTTCAAAAGGTAATGATGGTATAGCATGCTGAACAGGCGGTTGTGAAATATGAGATGGTGGATATGGGTTCAGGTGTGAAATTCTTGGTGGTTGCATGAAAATTGGGGGTCTAATTTTAGGTACTTGGAAAGGAGGTTGAAAATGGTCATAAGGAGGATTTATGTATGGGTTTGGACTTGGGATAGTTTGTGGAGGTTGTTTGAAGCCAGCTGACTTATTTTTGGAAATCAAACTCTTGAGCTCAGTCATTTGCATGGCCAGTTCACCCATTCCTCTCTTGAGTTCGCCCAAACCTTGGTCATTGTTTAGATCACCTAATGCTTTAGCATGCTCTGGCATAATGCTAGAACTAATGGAAGCCAATTGACCTTGACTTGATGGAAGTGACAACGGTATTTGAGGAGCAACTAATTCAACCATACCACTACTTTTAACCATTTCTATCAATTGAGCCATTTGTCATTTCATCTCTCGAAGCTGAAGCCATAATTCCTCTTGATTCAACTCCAAAGCACTAATCCTTACTTCTAATTGATCTCCCATTTTCGTGACTCTGATTCCCACCAAGACAGACAACTTATTCCAAGACTTAGACAAAAAGTTCTAGATTACTACCCTTATTGAATGAATATCATAAAAACAATGACACACGAAGTATGAATACATGAATATGATGGCTAAAGAATGTCATGAAATGCGTATATGCCTATAACAATGAATTTTTATATGTACAAATGACCCAAATGAAAATTTTTATCAACCATGACTGTGTATGTAAGGAATATTATATTGCCGAGATAGTGGGATATGAAATGCAACGTTTGTTCCATATGACCTTACCATTCATGAATTTATATGCATGAAATGCAATGACATATTTACATGAATGATAACATGTATTCCTATGACTAATGCAGCATATTTGTATGGAATGCATGAACCTATCAAGTGCATGTTATATTTTTACATGGAATACAATGCTTGTATTATGCCAACCTAGTGAAACTGACACTACCTTTTATGATGCATATGGAATGGGATACATGTATTATTTTTTATGATGTATGAAATGCAAAAGATGAAACAAAATAAAAAAAAAAATTTAGAGGGAAAAACAAAATAACTAGGACATGAAAATTGATTTTTTTATTGGGCCAATAAACAAAGAATTTAAGAAAAATCTTTAATTTTTTTGAAAACCACTTTTTTTTTTGTTTTTTTGGCTTGTTGGATAATGCTTTAAAAAAAATCACTTTATTCTAAAATATTTTATGAAATTGCAAAATTTGACCAATTACCAAATGAATGAACTACATGTAAAGAGGAAATTTATATATATATTTTTTTAAGAAAATGCTTTTCTTTTGGTTATTTCTATAAAAAGATTGGCAAGATTCATATGGCTTACGATATGCTGGGTTAAGGTTTATGCGTCTAACGATTCCCAAACTATTCCTCACATCATTGTCTGGATAGACTAGTAAGGTTCCCTAATCCTCACCCATTACAGGTTACTAACGGAAAGGGTTCAGTCTGAGTGGAAGTGTTTCACTAGCAAATGCAGAGGTTATCACCTCACGAGAGCGTAGCTACTTCACTTCCTCCTAAAAGGGAAAGAGCCCGGGTTTAGAGCTCATGCATGCGAATAAATATGCAAAGTCTGTGCAAAGTAATGTATTAATCAAAATAACATAAATAAATCATAAACACAAAATCAAAATAAAGTAATAGATAACAAGCAATTTATTTTATTTATTAACTTGTATGTATATTTTGAAAAATTAAAATAAAGAGAATTAAATTAAATATCAAATAAAACTAATTAAATCCAACAGTTATTAATAGCGCATAACTAAAATTTGGCCTGACTCTCAAAAATCCCCATTGGAGTCGCCAAGCTGTCGTAACGGTTTTGGGACCGTCAGACGTAAAAGTGATGTTTTAAAATAGAGAAAAAAAAATAAAAAGTGGAGTCGCCACCAATCTTTGTTAGGGTGTGATTGGCCACCCAAAAGTTTATCTTTTTAATAAAACTATAAAACGGATTTAAAGTTTATCGAAAAGATAATTTCGGTCTACGAAACACCAGGTTAGGTCCAGGAGTCGGTTACGCATGGGGAAGGATTAGCACCCCCACAACGCCCATAAATTGGTACCATTTAATTACGGGCTATTTTTGGTGTTGGATAAAAATTATTTTAATTTGAAATTTAACACAATTCCCTTCACTTGAATAAAATTTTGCTAAAATATTTATTTATAAATATTGAGAAAATCTTTAAGTTAAAGAATTATCTTAAAATTCTCCAACATCTAGGCAGAGTTTAAAATAACTCTTTTTACTTAAGATTTAACACAATAATCTATAAAATAAAATAACAATCTTTATAGAAAATAATTGTTAGTGACTCTCCAACATCTAGGCAGAGTACCAAGAATTATTTCTTTCGAAATGTTATTTTTATTTTATTTTATAATATCATAATTTTTTTAAAAAGTAGTACAAATAAAAATTAAAGACAGAATAGTACAAATAAATACTAATAATAACATGCTAATATGTGTATGTCAATGAATGTTATGTAAAATGAAATGTAATTTAAAAGTTGGATTCTTAAGTATAATAAGACCACCCTAACTCTCCAACATCTAGGCAAAGCTTAGGTGCGACTGTTTATATTTAAGCTCCCAATTTACTAATATACTTTTTATTTATTAATCTTATTGTTGATGCAAATTAAGAAATCGTGTGAAAAGACTTAACGAAGTAAAATTTTCTAAATACCCCATCATCTAGGCGACATTCGGGAACAAATTGCTTCAAATAGAATTTTCACACTTGTCTTTAGGATTTTTAGGACTTTGGATTTTAAGAGGTTTTTAATTTTAGGGGATTTTTGATTTTTAGGGGTTTTAAAAACTTAAGATTTTGAAAATTAAAAATTAGTGTTTAAGATTTAAGTAAAACGTGAACATCTCTAAAAATCCCCATCCTCTAGGTGGACTTTCGGAGCAAGTTCAATTTTTTATAATTTTTCAAAACTAATTAAAAATTTCTTATGTGTTTTTTTATGAAAATTTTTCATAATAATTCCCCAACATCTAGGCGAAATTATCTTTTAGAAAAATATTTTTTATTCCCTCCAACATCTAGGCAGGGAAAATAATAATAATAATAATAAATATTTTTTTTGAACATTTTTAATATATTTTTAACTATTATTTGTTGTCAATTTTATTAGTATTAAAACAATTAAACATTTATTCTAACAAATTTAGAAATTTATCATGCATAAATATAAAAATATACTTAAAATAACAAAAATAATTATATAAAAAAATTAGAAAATAAAAAAAAAAATTTTTTTACCTGAACCGATCGGTCAACGGTCCGGTCAGCACTGGTCTGGACCGGTTTGATCGGTTCTACGATTCGATAGACGGTTCAAGTGGTCCAGTGGTTCGGACCAGCTCAGATCGATTCACTGGGTCAGTTCAAGGTTGGATGAAGCGGGTTGACGGGTCGATTTGCGTCGATCTCGGGTCAGATCCGGGTCCACGAATGGATCCTCTTTGGTTAAAACGGCGTCGTTTTGGGTCTTTCCCTAAACGACATTGTTTTGAGTTTTTGCTTTACTATATATAGCTGAAGAATTTTTTTTGTTCATTTGGTTTCTGTTTCAAAAAAAAAAGGGAGAGAGGGAGAGAGGGAGAGAGGGAGAGAGGGAGAGAGAGAGCTGGGGGAGAGGTCTGGCCGTCTACCGTTCGGTCACCGTCTGGGTCATCGTCGGTGGTGGTCGCTGGTGATCAAAAAATACCAAAATACTTCCAGAAGCGCTCTTCAACGTGTTCTTTCAAGATCTAACCTCTTATTTGTTGAAAACAGCACCGATCAGTGTAGATCGAGGCTCAAAGTTTCTATTTTCAATTTTTTTTTGTTTGTTTAGTTGAAGCAAGACTGATCTGTTTTCTTGCTTTTGCAGGTAACTTCGGCGCTGGGTTCATCCCTGCGGGGAGGACTGTGGTTTCTACTTTTTTTTTGTAGTTTTTTTTTATAGAATCTCCCCCTCCTTCTTCTCTGTCCATTTTGGCTTCGTTATGAGCTCTATTTATAGAGCTCCAGCCATACGTGTTTGGAAGGAAGGGAATGAGGTTCGATCACGGGATGTAAACATTAGCCCGCTCCTTTATTTCTTCTATATTTTCTGGTAGTAGGGTAGGATGAACAGGGTATGTGATGGGCGGTGGGCCTGGTGGCAGTGGTGCCGGGGATGGCACCAATGCCATCCTCAATTATTTTTCTTTTTTTTATTTTTTTTGCTATTTTTTGTATTATCTTTTGGTATTTATTTTTTTTTGTATTTTGTATAATATTATTATTTTTATTTTTGAGGACAAAATTGATGTCAACACACATCATATGCGCACACCCCCTACCCCCTTCAATCATCGGAACCCTCAATACCGTCGGTCAGGTTCTCCGACAATGCTCTGGCGATGGTGCCCCGAGCAAAAAAAAATGCGGCACCAGCACATGCCCGAGCCCAGCATGTGCACCCGTAACCCTCGGTCCGGTCCGATCTTACAATGAGAATGAACTCCGTATGCTTAGATTGGGAATGAACTCCGTATGCCTAAGTCAACCCACGAAACGAGCATGCGGGCGCTCAGCCGACCAGAGGGGCAGGATGCACAAGCCAAGGATCGGTCGGGTCCCCCCTGTGTACTGCCAATCCTGCTACCACAACCCTCCATCTGATCTGATCTTAGACTGGGAATGAACTCCGTATGCCTAAGCCAACCGACAAAATGAGCGAGCGGGCGGGCACTACGCCGGCCAGAGAGGCGGGATGCGCAAGCCGTGGATCGATAGGTTGATAGGTGGGTTTAGGCACATCTTCATATTTCTGCCATGCCAATGCCATTTTTATGGCTTGTAAATTCATACAACGGTCCCTTAAGCCTTCATGTGAAGTTTCATGGCAAGACAACTCGTTTTCTGTTTTTCACGATTTTTGAAACTTTTTACGGTTTGGGATTTTTTAAAAATTTTTTCAGATGGAGTTTTGGCCCCAAACTTGGTAGACGTGATCCTTGTATTTTTTTTTGGCATGCACAAAAAAATTCAGCTAAAAACTCGAAGTGTACAGGATTTTTTCACCATTTGAAAAAAGTGTCCCCATTTCAGACACTTTAATTGCTACTGACAGCAAACCTGTAAAATCTCAAATGCTCTTTAAGGGGGTGTGAGTTCTCAAGGTTTGATGAGGGATAGGGGGCCAATATAAGGGCCAAGTACCAGCACCCATCGCACATCATGTGCGCACACCCCCCGCCCCCCAATCGTCGGAACCTTAATGCCGTCGGTCAGGTTCTCCGGCGATGCTCCGGTGATGGTGCCCCGGGCGAAAAAAATATGGCACCAGCACATGCCCGAGCCCAGCATTTGCACCCATAACCCTTGATCCAGTCCGATCTTACACTGGGAATGAACTCCGTATGCCTAAGTCAACCCACGAAACGAGCGTGCGGGCGCTTAGCCTTCCAGAGGGGTAGGATGCCCAAGCCGAGGATCGGCCGGGTCCCTCCCTGTGTGTTGCCGATCCTACTGTCGCAACCTTCTGTCTGGTCTGATCTTAGACTGGGAATGAACTCCGTATACATAAGCCAACCATCGAAACGAGTGGGCAGGCAGGCACTACGTCGGCCAGAGAGACGGGCTGCACAAACCGTGGATTGATAGGGTGGTAGGTGGGTTTAGGCATATCTTCATATTTTTGCCATGCCAATGCTATTTTTATCACTTGTAAATTCATACAATGGTCCCTTAAGCCTTCATGTGAAGTTTCATGGCAAGACGACTCGTTTTCTATTTTTTACGATTTTTAAAACTTTTTACGGTTTGAGATTTTTTTAAAAATCTTTTCAGAAGAAGTTTTGGCCCCAAACTTGGTAGACGTAATCCTAGTATTTTTTTTGGCATGCACAAAAAAAATTAGCTAAAAACTTGAAGTGTACAAGATTTTGTGACCATTTGAAAAAAGTGTCCCCATTTCAGACACCTTAATGGCTACTGGCAGCAAACCTATACAATCTCAAATGCTCTTTAAGGGGGTGTGAGTTCTTGAGGTTTGCTGAGGGATAGGGGGCCAATATAAAGGCCAAGTCCCAGCACCCATCGCACATCATGTGCGCACACCCCCTCCCCCCAATGCCGCCGGTCAGGTTCTTCGGTGATGCTCTGACGATGGTGCCTCGGGCAAGAAAAAATGTGGCACCAGCACATGCCCGAGCCCAACATGTGCACCCGCAACCCTCGGTCCGGTCCGATCTTACACTAGGAATGAACTCGATATGCCTAAGTCAACCCACGAAATGAGTGTGCAGGCGCTCAGCCGGCCAGAGGGGCAGGATGCGCAAGCTGGGGATCGGCCGAGTCCCCCCTACATACTGTCGATCCTACTGTTGCAACCCTCGACCCGATCTAAACTTAGACTAGGAATGAACTCTGTATGCCTAAGCCAACCGACAAAACGAGCGGGCAGGCGAGCACTACGCCGGCCAGAGAGACGGGATACGCAAGCCGTGGAATGATAGGGTGGTAGGTGGGTTTAGTCACATCTTCATATTTTTGCCATGCCAATGCCATTTTTATGGCTTGAAAATTCATACAATGGTCCCTTAAGCCTTCATGTGAAGTTTCACGGCAAGACGAACTTTTTTCTATTTTTCACGATTTTTGAAAATTTTTAAGGTTCGAGATTTTTTTAAAATTTTTTCAGAAGGAGTTTTGGCCCCAAACGAGGTAGATGTGATCCTTGTATTTTTTTGGCATGCATAAAAAAATTCAGCTAAAAAGTCGAAGTGTACAAGATTTTGTGACTATTTGAAAAAAGTGTCCCTATTTCAGACATTTTACTGGCTACTGTCAGCAAACCTGAAAATCCCAAATGCTCTTTAAGGGGGTGTGAGTTCTCGAGGTTTGATGAGGGATAGGGGGCCAAAATAAGGGCCAAGTACCAGCACCCATCGCACATCACGTGCGTACACCCCCCCCGCCCCCCAATCGTCGGAACCCTAATGCTGTTGGTCTGGTTCTCTGGCGATGCGTCGGCGATGGTGCCGCAGGTGAAAAAAAATGCGGCACCAGCACATGCCCGAGCCCAGCATGTGCACTCACAACCTTCAGTCCAGTCCGATCTTACATTGGGAATGAACTCCGTATGCTTAGACTAGGAATGAACTTTGTATGCCTAAGTCAACTCACGAAACGAGCGTGTGGGCACTTATCTGACCAGAGGGGCAGGATGCATAAGCCGTGGATCGGCCGAGTCCCCCCCTATGTGCTGCTGATCCTGCTACCATAACCCTCAGTTTGGTCTGATCTTAGACTGGGAATGAACTCCGTATGCCTAAGCCAACCGACAAAATGAGCGGGCGGGCGGGCACTACGCCGGCTAGAGAGGCGGAAGGCGCAAGCCGTGGATCGATAGGGTGGTAGGTGGGTTGAGGCACATCTTCATTTTTCTGTCATGCCAATGCCATTTTTATGGCTTGTAAATTCATACAATCGTCCCTTAAGCCTTCATGTGAAGTTTCATGGCAAGACGACTGATTTTCTATTTTTCATGATTTTTACGGTTCTAGACTTTTTTAAAATTTTTTCAGAAGGTGTTTTGGCCCCAAACTTGGTAGACGTGATCCTTGTATTTTTGTTGGCATGCACAAAAAAATTCAGCTAAAAACTCGAAGTGTACAGGATTTTGTGACCATTTGAAAAGAGTGTCCCCATTTCAGACACTTTAACGACTACTGGCAGCAAACCTGTAAAATCTCAAATGCTCTTTAAGGGGGTGTGAGTTCTGGAGGTTTGATGAGGGATAGGGGGCCAATATAAGGGCCAAGCACCAGCACCCATCACACATCATGTGTGCACATGCCGCCCCCGTCCCCCCAATCGCCAGAAC